>NC_084999.1:24703624-24921124 GCF_963854185.1 Sardina pilchardus
CTGGCTCTGCAAGCAAATTCAGTTCCTGACTGATTACAGAGGACTGGCACGTGCTGTCTCTTCGGGTCTGATTTCACCCATCCCTCTGGGGGACTTGCCAGTTATGCCAGTAGTGCCAAAGCACCGTTGGTTAATGCAAATATACGCCCAAGATGTCCTCAGCCGGTTGGAAGAAGTAAAGGCCTCCATTACATCACTTTTTGGACAAGTCATTAAGATGGATTCCACAAAGAAAATTGTCAGGAAGTTGGCAGGAAAGGCCCAGTCTACAGCTGCTTGGGCAACAAATGTGGGCAATGAACATGGCCATGTTATAGCGAGTGTCCTCACAGCTAGTGAGGGCTGGGGGTTGGCAAAGATGGCGGAGGGGCTTGTGAGGCGGTATAAGGATGCTGGGGTGTCTCCACCAGCTATTTTATATGTGGACCGAGATTGCTGTAAGAACTCCCACCTGCACAAGATCTTTGCAGCTTGGCCAGACATGAGAATCAGATTGGACATTTGGCATTTCATGAGACGATTTGCAGTTGGATGCACAACTGATTCTCATGTGCTGTATGCAAGCTTTATGGCCAAACTGAGTTGTTGTATCTTTGTGTGGGATGTGGAGGATTTACAGCGTCTCAGGGCAGCCAAGCGGGCAGAACTTGAGGGGAAAGAAATGCGTCCAACGGAGGCTGATGTACATAAGCACATCACAAAAGCCGAAATGATGTTGCACTGCAAGAGGGCTGTGCGGGAGGCCACTGAGATGGAGGGATTGCTGAAAGAGCTGCTTAGAGCATATGACGGGGAGAAGGGTCATAACAGCCTTGGTGTGCCCCTGATTAATTCAGCCAGGATGGAAGAAATTTGGAAAGTGCAACGAAGGCACATTCCTTGCCTTCAGGACCCTCCTGGGTTCCAACTACACACCCAGACTGGGACCATAAAGAAGGGTGACCACCTGCTTCCAACCTACAGATGTGCACGAGGTTCAACGTCATTGGAAAGCTTCCATTTGCACATGAATAGATTCATCCCAGGTGAAAACTGTACCTTATAATGTATAGGTTACATTAATCATATTTGTTGACGTTGTATTAATGTGTGTTGTGATGTGAAATTATGTTTTTAGGAACCCTTGCAGGTGATACATTCTTCCAGTGCTATTTGATAGACGGCATTTCAAGGTGGAATGAGGACCGAACTCTGGCAGCAGAGGGAAGACGAGGGCCACACTCTTACAGTGGTCTACTGCGGCATGCTGCCAACCAGCTGGCCGAGGAGGTGCTTGGCCACAAAATGGTGGAGTACACCGTACCACGGAAATACACTGGTATGCATAAAGTTCACTTATGTTCTAGCATGCAATACTGCTCAATGCAGTACTGTACAATGAAAACGGTACAACACATGTTGTCATTTTTGGTTCTTTGGTTGTTCCAGGTGAGCTGTTAGGTATTGAATACCTTTACGACCAAAACAATGCTGTGATGGAGGACTACAAAGTGGCTTGTGCAACCCTGGAGGACAAGGACATCACTGTTGCAGAGGAAGAGTCGTATGTGGAGCCAGTTAATTTGGAGGATCCAACTGTACCCTCTCTAGAGACCTTATGGCCCGCACATCCGTGCTCTCTATCAGCTGCTGCTAGCAACATCACACCTACTTTGCCAGCTGTACCAACAGCAACTGTACCTCCCACTGTACCTACACTTCATACAGTGCCCACAAGTCAAACTCGTAAGTTTGTATTAAATTGTTAAAGGTGCAAATAATGATGTTGACACAACACACAAGTTATAACATTTTCTGTCTGCTCTGATTTGTTTTAATGTAGCTCCCCAGCAAAACGCACTCAGTGTGTCTGGTGATCAGCAGACCACTGGTGAACAGCCCTCAAATTCATCTGAATCTACTGGTCCTGATGTAAGTTATTTTTTTAATAGTATAGGCTTCTTGAAACGTGTCAATTACAATGCACATCTTACAGGTGTACAAAATGGTCTTTTGTTTAATGTAGGACTCCGTCGGACCTGACAATGTTGAAGGTTTCCAAGCTGTCCAGGATTTGGCTGATTATCTCTTCAACTTAAAGGATCATTCTCTTGCCCTATCAAGGGAGGAAACTGCCCAGATCATAACCCTTTGGGAGTCCTTGTCCAAATATGACAGAGGACGCACAATATATCCTCCACGCCACCAGGACACCATCAGTAAGGGGAGATTCCGAGCCACTAAAAGAACTGTTGTGCCAGGGGTGGAGAGTACAAAAAGGTACATATTATTTTGTTTGAGTAAAAATGGCAATGCGGCATGTTTCTACAGTATATTGTCTAATGCACGATCACCAGAGTTGTACAATTTCAGAACGAAAAAAAAACACAATTCTTTACAACCACTCACTAAATCAGCTGATTCAACGTCTGCTAGGTAGCTCAGCTAGTGAAATCACCTGCAAGTGAACTAATACATAGCAGGACATTAAGGCAATTTCAACTATCACTTATGATGTTCTATAAATGTTCAGATGCTTTGCAGGAGGGAGAAGTCCTGCACAGTGGCCTGACTGCAATCGGGTGTGTGAGGCAGTTTTTGTTAAGCTCTGCGAGGAGTACCGTGGAGCCAGACGCATCAATGGGGTTAGGTATGCACGATGGACTCTTGTCTCAAAGGCATACATCCATATCCGGCAAGTCATCTTGAACAATGCTGTAGTGATGGAGAGGACCACTATCCAGCTCCCAGTGATGAACAGTGCAACCATTGCTTCTTGGTAAGTTTAATCTATTCAGAACAATGATAAAAATCAATTCTCTAATCAGTGCAAATACATTGAACAAATGTCATTGCCAATGTGTGCAGGCACAACAAAAGGGAACGGTCACAGGAGAAGAATGTTCTGGAGCAAGGCATTGCTGCACCAAAGCCTACAACTGTGAGCCCAGAGAGTTTGCCGCCTGCTGTTCAGAGGAAAGGCCGACCCTGTATGCCTACCGGCCCTGTGGACAATCCCCATTCCTTTGTATTGCCACCAAACACTGCCGGGATGGCACAGGTGAAACGCAGACGTAACCCCCTAGTCCCTCATGGAAGTACACCAGCCTTTTTGGCAGCCCTCGAGCCACCTCCTCAGGCAACAACATCAGCTCCCCAACCTCCTCTGCTGAATCCAAATCCGGTCCTGCCACCTCCTCACCCTCAGGTCGCACCACCCCGACCAGCCCTGCTCGCACCCAAGCCTCAGGTCACCCCCCAGGTTCAGCTTGCCCCCCAGCAGCAGGTCACACCCCAGCCTCAATTCACACTGCAGCCTCCTGTCACACTGCAACCTCAGGCCACACCCCAGCAGCAGGCCACACCCCAGCAGCAGGCCACACCCCAGTGGCAGGTCACATGTCAGCCACAGGTCACACTGCAACCACAGGCCACACCCCAGTGGCAGGTCACATGTCAGCCACAGGTCACACTGCAACCACAGGCCACACCCCAGTGGCAGGTCATACCCCAGTCACAGGTCACATGTCAGCCACAGGTCACACTGCAACCACAGGCCACACCCCAGCAGCAGGCCACACCCCAGCAGCAGGTCACATGTCAGCCACAGGTCACACTGCAACCACAGGTCACACCCCAGCAGCAGGTCACACCCCAGCCTCAGGTCACACTGCAACCTCAGGCCACATGCCAGCCGCAGGTCACACGCCAGACTCTGGTCACACTGCAACCTCAGGTCACACCCCAGTCACAGGTCACACCCCAGTCACAGGTCACACCCCAGTGGCAGGTCACACCCCAGCAGCAGGTCACACCCCAGTGGCAGGTCACACCCCAGCAGCAGGTCACACCCCAGCGGCAGGTCACACCCCAGTGGCAGGTCACACCCCAGCAGCAGGTCACACCCCAGTGGCAGGTCACACTGCAGCCGCAAGTCACACCCCAGCCTCTGGTCACACCGCAACCACAGGCCACACCCCAGCCTCTTTTTACATGCCGTCCTCAGGTCACACCGCAGCCGCTGGTCACACCGCAGCCTCTTTTCACACCCCAGCAGCAGGTCACATTGCAACGGCAGGTCACGCCGCAGCCTCAGTTCACACCGCAGCCTCTTTTCACACCCCAGCAGCAGGTCTCACCCCAGCCTCTGCTCGCACCCCAGACTCAGCTTTCACCCCAACCAGTCCTGCTCGCACTTAAACCATTACCTGCATCCTATTCTGAAGGCTCTGTGGTTCCTCCCAGAATTGCTGGTAAATCCATGGCAGATGTGCCCTACACAACTCCGTACTATCATAAAAGGAAAAGAACAGAAGAGGAGCAGACTGGAAAAAAGAAGAGGACCTACACACGGAGAACTGATACCATCACCTGTAAGCAGTGCAATTCTGAGCGAGACCCAGCCACTCATCAACAGTATTTTGGAAATTGGTTTTGCCAAACTACATCAAATGTGACTCTGGCTGAGTGGCGGGCTGGTCTTGCAGCAAAGGGGTATGGAAAGAAAAAAGAGCAATGAGCAGTCATATCAGTGTACATATTTCACATTTTATTGTTTTATGTTTCTGTGTTCTGTTCTGTTTTATTGTTCTGTTACTATATGTGTGCCAACTGACTTTGCACAGATTAATGGGGAAAAAAAATCTATTTTGTCATTTTCTAGTAACATATAGTATAAACACACAGGGTACGATAATCAAGAGGATTACTGCCCAGTACAGCTAATTCTGTGATTGTGTAGTATGCAAATAAGTCAGCCTAAAAGGACTAAGAGTAGCCTAAGCTTAGTGATTTCTATAGTCGTACCACATTTGCAAATTAAATATGGCTACTTGTACAGCATAAGGTATCCTTAAAAAATGAATGTATGTATTCAAAACAATAAAGAGCCACACTTTGCTAAATGTTCTGCTTTTTTATTATTATATACAGCATTTGCAATCAATAGCCTACATTCTAAAACACCATGGCATTAATAAAGACCCACTTTATTAATTATTTATTAATTACTTTTTTATTGTATCATTTGCAATCAATACATTCTACAACAACATGACATGCAATTGAAATATGGCTACTTGTACTGCACAAGGTAGCCTAAGAATGTAATGCCTGTCTTCAAAACAATGAAGAGCCACACTTTGCTAAATTTTCTTCCTTTTTTATCATATACAGCATCAGCAATAAATGCATTCAGCTACAGAGATATTCAATGAGTGGCCTGCATTTACAATGTACACATTCTTACCGTTCACTGCTATTTTAAACATTTAGCATTAAACGTTTCATATTGTTACACCTATGTGTTTTAATCACATTCCTCTTGAAATCTAAAGAATATAGATTGCAATTATCATTTAAAAAGTGTTGCATGACACGGGATTCGAACCAGCGAACGGAAGGTAACGTGTTACTATAAATAGCATCCGTACCACAACAGATGCGTTATGGCCTTGGCGCAATGGATAACGCGTCTGACTATGGATCAGAAGATTCTAAGTTCGACTCTTGGCTGGCTCGTCGGCATCTTTTGAGCCCGCGCCGGGAAGATCTCCAAGCTGGCCTTCTGTCCTCTGCTGGCCAGCACGTTAGCCGCGGCCTCAAGCGGGCCTCCGTATCCTCTCTGGTCAAAAGCCAGTCAGCCCGTCCAGGACCTCCGTCACGCTCCTAGCGCTCCAGCACGAATGCCCGCACGCCTTTGCCTTTTCACAAGACGGGGGCAGAGTGTCTTCTCCCATATGGTCTAGCGGTTAGGATTCCTGGTTTTCACCCAGGCGGCCAGGGTTTGACTCCCGGTATGGGAAGCAGTTTTGTCTTGCCGTCACTCTAGGCTCTTTCCCAGTACACTCTGAGAGGAGCTTTACTGCCAGGGAAAGAGCACGACGCCCGTGGTTAGCCGTGATCGTATAGTGGTTAGTACTCTGCGTTGTGGCCGCAGCAACCCCGGTTCGAATCCGGGTCACGGCAGCTTTTGCGAGCGGCTGGATTATTGCCCTTTACGCCCGGGAAAGGTGGGCGTGAAAAGCTAGACCTTGCCATGTCGGCTCATCTCCCTTCTTGAGCCTTAGGAAGAATGTAAGAATGCAGCGCTGCACAGCCTGCTGCTGTGGCATTGTGTCTGGAAACACAATGTGAGCGCCTGCCTAGGCCGCCGGTTCTGTCAGGGCCAGTGGCGCGTACGGCCGGCTGTGTGTCGAGAGACCACACTTCCGTCACAGCCAATCACGGTACGAGTTGCGACCGCAAAGCGACCGCGAACTGGCCAATGACAATGCTGCTTACAGCCGGCCGAACGATGAGCCAATCAGAGAGCTGTTACTATGCGCGACGTCATTCCACCAGCCCTAGGAGCGGGGTTTTTAATTCATTGAGCGCATCTCAGGTAAATTTGAACACTTGGACGAGAATTTACCTGCTTGTCTACCTGTGGAAAATTCAACTTCGATATCGACTGCTATTCCTTCGACTGCTTTGGTAAGTGTTTTTACTTTTTCCATTTCAGTATTTGACTGTCACTAAAGTTTATGTTAGCTAGCGAAAGACTAAAACTAATTTACTGAATAATCGCTGATAACCCCCCCGATAAAGTTCAAAGTTACCGACCGCTACCTCCCCCCACTTGGAAACAACCAGCTGCTTTCTGTGTTATTCCTTCATTTAATTGAATGGAAAATTACGTTTTGGCAATGATACTAACGTTAACTTTTAAAAGCCATATATAGTTAAAGTTAGCTACGAACGATTAGATTGTAGTTTATCGTAAGTAGCCTAAAGTTAACGTTAACGGTAGATAGGCCTATATTTCATTTTTAATCGGTGTGTTTTATGTTGGATTTTTATTACTGTATTATAACTATCGAACTGTATATTGGAGTCTCAGTACAGTGTCATTTAATTCTGACTCTGTAAATAGTTATCCCCCCCGCCTCTTCCCCCAACCGTTAACTTGCTACTTGATAGCCTGAGGTACTTAAGGCTGGTTAACATTGTAGCGTTAATGGTAGGCTAAAAGTAACGTTATCTTATCGGTATTGTCAATTTTTTTTGATTGTCAATGAAAACACAACTAAAACACAACGAACTCAGCATGAGGTGTTGGAATTTATAGTTAGTATTTGTAGTTCGTATTATTGCCAGAACGAAATTTTCCATTCAGTGAAAGTAAGCAGAGATCAGGTGGGGGAAGGTAGCGGTCGGTACCTTTGAACTATCGACCTGGGTGTCTTGAAAGGTGCTTTTCATGTCGTCACTCGTCAGCCTCATTCATAAACCTTGACTCAGTGAAAGTGAATGTTTTTTGTTATTATTTTTTGAGGCAAACGTTAGTATTAGCCTGCCATGACAAGCCAGGTAGAAATGAGTGATAAATTAGTTTTCTAAAGGGGACATAACTTTAATGTTACCTTGAACAGAGTCGTTACTTGAAGCTTGTGCTATTTTTATCTTTTGTCATCATCACTTTTGGTGGTATTTTATTAGCAAAGGCCTTATTGCTATATAATTCCCCCCTGTAATGTTGTAATGTACCCCTTTTTTAATAGTCTCTAATATGTTTCATTAGGCTATTCTTCTGATAGGTGGTGCTCAGGTAAACATGAGGTATTAACATTGTCTTCCTTACTGACAGACATGGAGCCAGTGTTCAGGAAGAGAGCTGATGGGTCAGTCATTTTAAATGACTCCCATGATGCTGGCCGGGTGAAGAACAGGGCCCAGCCATGGTCACGTCCTCTTCCACCAGGTGAGGTGTTGGAGTCGGCCAAGCAAGCTGCGGTTGCCCAAGGCCTCAACCCAGGAGATGAGGTCTGTGTCCTGGGTCTGCACACACTGCAGGTCGGTGTGTTCAGGGGGCAGACATTCAGGTGGGTCCTGGAGAATGCCCTTGGTTATGGTGGGTACCTGGTGGCCTCCATGATCAAGGAGCATGAGAGGGGTGAGATGAAGGACGCCCTAACCAACAGCGCTAACAAGGAAGCCTTCCGGCGCTACATGGAGATGTTCCCTGAGGGCCGGGAGGCTATCTCCATTAACCCTTATGTTGTCCTTGGGGTCAATTTGACCCCAAGCAGTGTTTAACATCATAAAATATATGGTTCACTTCTTTTGTTTTGCTTCAAGTTTCATGACTTTTCCTCATTTGAAGGGTACAACAGAGTAAACATGAAATTTGCACAAAAATATGTTTCCAATGTCCTGTAAAAAAAATAGTTACGTTGGTGGTATTGGGGTCAATTTGACCCCATTTTTATGAAACATGATGAAAATGAATATTTGACAAATTATGGATATTATTATTGTAATAGTATGAGAACATGTAGTTATTATCATTATTGCATATACAAGTACATATTACATATAAGTTATTTTGGCAGGTCTGAAAAAGTCCAAAAAGTCAGCCTTTGGGCTGTTGACACTGGATTGGCCATATTGCCAGTCAGGGTTCCAGGGTTCATAAAGGGGTGTGGGGGGGTGGGATTGTTTTGTATGGCTTTTGATGGTGGTTATTACACTCTTGTTAAGTACCTACCACAAAAAAAATTGGGTAAAAAAAATAATTTGTATCATTTTTTGAGAGTTTTTTTAGCTGGGGTCAAATTGACCCCAAGGACAACGAACGTCGGTAAGATTTTAGGACAACATGAGGGTTAAGCTGAAACGGGCCACTTCATCTGTCAGCAGTGCCTCTGCCTCAGCCTCTGCAGCAGCATCCACCAGCCGGTCCCCAGCACCCAGAGTGCCACCCAGCAGCCGGTCCCCAGCACCCAGAGTGCCACCCAGCAGCCGGTCCCCAGCACCCAGAGTGCCACCCAGCAGCCGGTCCCCAGCACCCAGAGTGCCTCCCACCAGTCAGCCCCAAGCCTCTGCATCGCCATCCACTAGTGGTGCTCCGCATGTGCCAGTTTCATCACTGCGTGCATTGCTGGTGGGAAAGAGCCTGAACCAAAGGAGCCTTGACATGTCTGTCAGAAGACTTGTCTCTTCTTCGGCCAACAGGTTTCAGCCTAGTAAGTCTGATGTAATTAAAGGTGTGTGATGACAATAGTAATGTGAATACACATACATATATATTTTTAAAACTCAATCATTATTGTCTTCTCTAGCTGTTCCAGCAGTGCCAGCACGAGGCTTATCGGAGCATGCCCGCCCACCTGTCCCGGCAGTAGAGCTGCGTGGATTGGAGCCACCGTGTGCCGTGGATGACAGGGACCTGGTCATGGCTGCTGACCATATGGAGGAGGCAATAGCAGCACGTGAGATACAATTCAGTTTATTTGAAATTGGCCTGTAGATACAACATTACATTTTTTTTGAGATAGTAGTAATAAGAATAATAGGAATAAAATGCCATATACAAATGACATAGACACAGCTGATACAATGTGCAAAAAACAATACAAAGATACTCTCAGACATTTGAATTAGTGAGTGTTCGGGACAAATGACTTACACTGCATTTCTTGTGTTTTGTTTCATAGAGAGCAGAATTTGTCTCCCTGCTGGCTGGATACCGGCCTTGCCAGTCCTAGACCAGCAGTGGATATCAAAGGCCCTCTTTAAGTGGTCCAGGACCGGACAGCCAGAGCTTTGCTTTGAGAGGGTGGACAAGATGTGGTGGTACCCCCCACAGCCATCGCTTGCCCCCACTGGTATTCCACCAATGGAGAGGTACTTCGGCCACCCCCTGTTCCTCTGGATGCCGAGGAAGCTGTGGCGCGTGCGGCTACTCTGCCCGCATGAAGACTGTGGGAAGGAGGAGCTGACATCTGCCGGATTGCACCAGCGGGTACGGCAGGTCACAGGTGTCAGCGGGACCTACTTCATGGTGGCAGAGTACCTGGCTTGCAAGGGCTGCAAGAGGAAGGTGATCAGCTGGAGCCATAACATCGTCAGCCAGCTGGACATCGGCCACCGGGTGCAGTTCCCATGTCTGCTCACCTCCAAGCTGGGCTGCGACATGCAGGTCGTGCGGCAGATGCGGCAGAGGGGCCTGGGGAACAGCAGCAGCCAGGTACAAAGGCAGCTGGCGGAGCAGCACTCGGAGGTCTGGCTGCAGAAGCAGCTCCAGTTCCTTACAGACTGCAGGGGGCTGATGCAGGCTGTTGCTTCGGGACTGGTGGGTCCTGTTGACATCGGAGCTCTGCCAGCGATGGTGACAGTACCAAAGCATCGCTGGCTGATGCAGGTGTACTCGCAGGATGTGCTGAGCAGGCTGGAGGAGATAAAGGCCTCCATAACATCCCAGTTTGGTCGAGTTCTCAAGATGGACTCAACCAAAATAATCGTGAAAAAGCTGGCAGGGGAGAGCCGTGCAACAGCATCCTGGGCCACCAACGTCGGGAACGAGCACGGCCAGATCATCATGTCGGTGCTGACGGCCAGTGAGGGCTACGGTCTGGGGAAGATGATCGGTGGCCTCATCAGCCGCTACGAGGATGCTGGAGTGCCGCCACCTGAGGTGCTGTATGTTGATCGAGACTGTTGTGGGTCCACACATCTACACAGCATGTTCCGGCAATGGGGTAGTATGGAGATACGCCTGGACATATGGCACTTCATGCGCCGGATTGCCGTTGGGTGCACCACTGACTCCCACTCCCTCTATGCTGGCTTCATGAACCAGCTGAGCCAGTGCATTTTCATCTGGGATGAGGACGACGTGCGTGCCCTGGCGGCGGCCAAGCAGGCTGAGCTGGCTGGGAGGCACATCCACCCCTCCACCCATGCAGACGTCATGCGCCACATCACCAGGGCGGAGATGGCGCTGCACTGCAGGCGGACCACCAGGAGCAGTGATGAGATGGAGGCACTCATCACTCAACTCTTGGGAGTCCTACAGCGGGGAGAGGGGGTGCAACACCCTGGGTGTGCCTCTCATCCACAGTGAGAGGATGGCGGAGATTTGGAAGGGGCAGAAGAAACACCTCTGCTGCCTCCAGGACCCCCCTGGCGTGCTGCTGTACATGCAGACGGGGACGCTGCAGAAAGGTGGGCACACTCTGCCAACCTACCGCTGTGCCAGGGGGTCGACATCACTGGAGAGCTTCCATCTCCACATGAACCGGTTCATCCCAGGTAAAAACTCATCTCAACTTTAGCACAAAAACGTGTAGATTGATGTAAAGAATTAAAGCACAGTTGACTAAAACAACTATTTCTATCTTTAGGAACACTGGCCAGTGCCACGTTCTTCCAGGCCTATCTGGTAGATGGGCTTGCCAGGTGGAACGAGGACAGGGGCATGGCTGCGGAGGGGAGAGTGGAGCCTCACTCCTACAGCGCCCTTCTACGCCATGCTGTGAATCAGCTTGCAGAGGAGGTTGTAGGGATGAGGCTGGTGGACTACACACCTCCGCGGAAATATACAGGTACACATTTTTTGTCTATAAAAACACATAAGTAATTACTTGCACTTCATTATGTCTACCTGTTGATGACCTATGATAACCTGTGCTTATTTTATGTTTTGTTTTTCAGGAGAACTCATAGGGATTGAGTACTTGTATGACCAGACTGGCTGTGCTCTGGAAGACTACAAGCTCACCCTGGCTGCTCTGGAGACACAGGACGTGGCTGTGGCTGAGGATGAGGGCTATGTTGAGCCTGAGGAGTTTGAGGACTTCACTGTTCCCATCCAGGAGAATCCTCTTCCCACCCTACCAGCTCCCGCTACTCCTGCTCCGACGGTGTCTGTTGCCACCGCTCCTCCACCCATTGGTGCTGGTCCCAGAGCCTCTACCGCCACCGCTCCTCCACCCATTGGTGCTGGTCCCAGAGCCTCGACCGCCACAGCTCCTCCACCCATTGGTGCTGGTCCCAGAGCCTCGACCGCCACTGCTCCTCCACCCATTGGTGCTGGTCCCAGAGCCTCTACCGCCACCGCTCCTCCACCCACCATCACTCCTCCTCTTGGTCCTACAACCTCCGCTGCCACTACTGCCTGGGCATCCCCTTTGCCATCATCAGTCATAACAGCAGCAGCTCCTCCTGCTGTTATGCAGTCTCTATCTGACCTTGATGTAAGATTTCACTTCATACATGACTGATTAAATAAAAAAAAAAACACCCAAATATATTGTGCATTGCAAGTGTGTCACTGTGTTTTATCTCATTCTTTTAGGAATCTGTTGATCCAGACAACATCCCGAGCTATGCAGCTGTGGAGAAGTTGGCTAGCTGCCTTGTGGCCTTAAGGAGCCACAGTCTTGCACTGACCCAGGAGGAGGCGCATCAGGTCATATCCCTGTGGCAGGACCTGGGCGACTTCGACAAGGGCAGAACACAGTACCCTCCTCGTCACCAAGACAGTCTCCATCAGGGTCGCTTCAGGGCCACTAAGAAAATGGTGGCACCAGGAGTAGAGTCCACCAGACGATATGTTCTTTGATAATAAGATACCAAAAAAACAACTAAGTCGCAACGTTGTGCGAAAAGATAAATGCAACCAGAATATAACGTTTCTTTTTTTAGTTGTAAAAACGTTTGGGGAACTTTGATAACCTGGAGCTAATGTTCTCTCTAGGGTATTAGAAGGTTACTGAAAAACTAACCATAGGAGAACCAACGGCTAACGTTATTTGCTTGCTGCGATTCAACCATAATATAACGTTTCTTTTTTTAGTTGTAAAAACGTTAGGGGAACGTTCATTTTTTGACAACCTGGAGATAACGTTCTCTAAAAGTTATTAGTAGGTTACTGAAAAACTAACCACAGGGGAACCAAAAGCTAACGTTATTTGCTTGCTGGGTAACTGGTTTCATTCTCATTGAGATCAATGCAATTCAAACCAGCTAATTAGCTAACAGCTAATAACCGATATAAAGCATGCCAAACTCATAGTATGGTGAAGGGTGAAGGTGTTGATGTGGGGTTATTTTAATTCCAAAGGCCAAGGGGATTTTAGCAGGGTGCATAGTGTTCTGGATCCACATAAACGGGCCGTTTCAAGATTGTTCATGTTGGATAAACATGCTGAGTCCGACACACATGCACCCATTACATGTTGGTAAGCAGGCTGTTAAAGTCACGTAACGTTGATAGGGCAGGCTACTCATCAACAACCGCGGTTGCCTAGCGCTTCATAGCAGTTCGCATGGCCATGGCATAGGGAGGGAAAGTAATCGCCATCTAGTGGTTGCGTTCCTAGAGGTTAGCGGGAGTGGAGGGGATTTTCTTTTAAAGAAAATATATCTCGGCCCACAATGGGAACTTAGTTAAATGCCTTCAATATGCTATGCATTTAGGTCAGCTCTTGCTTCTAGTGGTCATACTTTATTTTTTAAGATCACTTTAATTGTTTTGAGTTTGTAACATGGTGATAACGAACTACAGTAGCTACAGTAGCATTTGACATCACCAGTTTGGGCGCTTCATCTCCAACTGATCAAAACGGCAATTTGCTTAACTGGCTTTACATATTTTTGTAATAACAGAGAGCGATGTAAACTGCGTGGTAATTACCTTTATGTTGGGATAACTTGTGTTGTGCTCCTACTCACACAAGAGCTGACAGTAAGTGTGATTGTCTAACTAACCAACTAGCTAACAGGCTATTAAACAAACCATGCTAGGTGAGTAACGTCGTCGAAGGGTGTCACATCACTTGTAGTTGTAGTCCATTTATGAAATGAAACGAGCAATTACGTTTTTTTAAAATAAGGCGAAATAGGGTCTGCTATTTTCACAGTTAGTAGATTGTTACAGTATACAGACTGAAAAATATTTTTGGTGGATAAGATCGCTGGTATAGCTGCGTAGTATTTATTTGAAAAGTCGGTCTATGGAACTTAACATTGGGGCTGCTCTTCGATAGGAACGCAACTGCTTGGGGCGCTGGTTTTCACTTTCCCTCCCTATAGACGGGACGATGAAAATCCAGGTGTGTAATTTATACCGGATCTGAGCATTGCACACCAAGATCGGATGTGATCGGATGTGATCACTTGCAATATGCAATGAGAACAGTCAGTCAGAAAGATCAGGTTCTGATCGGATATGCAAGACATCCGATTTCGACTGCCAGTGTGAACTAAGCCAAAGAGAATAGAGAGTCGTTCGTACGAACTAGCACAATATTTTATTTTGGCTGAGGAAAAAAAAAAAAAAAAAAAAGAAATATCATCCTCACTGGGATTCGAACTCGTAGTCCCAACATTGGTAACCTGCTCACTAGCCCATTACCCTACGGTTTGCAATGTAATCAATTGAGAGGAGACTAGTAATGAAGGATCTTTGGTATTACTTCAATGACTTTACGTTGTGGTTGCTAGGTAACAGTAAACAAACTAAAAGATCGTAATTATTGATTTTGCTTACAAATGGACGGTTTTCAGACCAGTCCGATCAGACCAGTCCGCTCAATTGCCTGTTATTATTACTCTTTCTTTGTTTCTTTAAATGTAGGCTAAGCCTTTAGGCTATTACTTAGGTTATTATTATTATTATTATTATTATTAAGCTTCATAATTTATCATAATCATTATTAAGTTTAGGTACTGCCAAACCCTTTTGCAGAGGCGCTGGCGGAGTGCTATAGTTTTGGACTGAAATTGTGCTCTAACGTAAAATGTAACTTAATAACTTAACTTATTTAAACTAACTAGCATTCGAGACTGATGAGACATTGAAGCATATAATGTTCTGCTAACTTTAAGTAACGTTAGCTTTTGGTTCCCCTGAGGTTAGTTTTTCAGTAACCTACTACTAACGTTTAGAGAACGTTATCTCCAGGTTGTCAAAAAATATTAACGTTCCCCTAATGTTTTTACAACTAAAAAAAGAAACGTTATATTATGGTTGAATCCCAGCAAATAACATTAGCCGTTGGTTCTCCTGTGGTTAGTTTTTCAGTAACCTTCTAATACCCTGGAGAGAACATTAGCTCCAGGTTATCAAAGTTCCCCGAACCGGGTGGAGGAGCTAGCCATATGTCCCTAGGCAAACACCGATTCCCATCCCTAGTGCTAGCATTGCGCCACTCGACGCTGTATGTTCAATGGAACAATCACAAACTTTATCCCTGCCTTTCGACTTTTTTTTCTCAGAGATTTATAATAGATGGCCCTATTGCTCTTCCATACAATTGAAAGTCTGTAAACATTCGAATAATTGATAACAAGTTCTGCTTGAAAACAAGAGAGCAAACCGGAAGTCATTGCAAGCAGAGTAACGCCGTTGCTGAAACTTCAGCAGGTAGACTGCAAATAAAGCCTACCTTAAGGTGCATGTCCATTATTGCGGCGCGTTGACGCTTGCAGACGCCTAGACCCTCTCTTCGTCGCCGCTTGTGGTCGTGTAGTAGGCTAAAGCAGTTTATTACATCGAAATACACAATGCCAGCACACATAGGCAACTAAAGTGAAGATAGCTACTTAATACGTAACACTATTCCCAGCAAGCAAGCCCGCGCGGGCCCCTTGTAGGCTCACTGTGGGCTGCCGCTGGGGCCCCTAGCGGGCTGCCCACGGTGGGCCCCTGAGGGCTTGCTCATCGGCAAAGCGCTGGGCCCGCAGTGCTGGCCCCGCAGGGGCAGCCCTCACTTAGCCCTAATAGCCCTAACTAGGCCCGCACAGGCCCCTATGGGCTGCCCTCATCTAGCCCTAAGCCCTCTCTAGGCCCACGCTCAAAAGCGTGGGCCCTGTAATGGCCACGCATGGGCAGCCCACATTGCCCTCTCTAGGCCCATACTCAGCATTGTTATTGTTTTTCCCCTCCATGTTTGTATTTTATTTCTTTTAAAGTTTATTCATTCATCTTTGTTAAACACATTGAACTGCCTCTGTGTATGAAATGTGCTATATAAGTAAACTTGCCTTGCATAACTGTTAAAAAGAAAATTACAATAGTCCAGAATTCAAAGAAATGTAAGTTTATTGTGTTAATATACACACTATATCTCTAAACATTTAATATGAAAATCACCTGAGACAAGTATTAGCTTTAAAATATAAATAAATACATATGAAACCTTCAATATTAAATCACTTTAATGGTCATGAAATATATACAGTGCCCTCCATAAGTATTTGAACATATGCTAAAGTTGCCTAAAAAGAGGAAAATAAAATCATCTTTTGGAAATTGATCTTAAAGGGATATTCCGCCATTTTTGGAAATACGCTCATTTTCCACCTCCCCTCGAGCAAAACAATCGATATTTACCTTGTTCCCGTTCATCCAGCCATTCTGTGAGTCTGGCGATACAACTTTTAGCTTCAGCCTAGCATAGATCATTGAATCGGATTAGACCATTAGCTTCTCGCCTGCTACAGGGCCGGCCCTAGCCCATTGGCTGCCCAATAGGCCAGTCAATCTAGTGTTTGACCCATGACTAATTGCAATAGTAATCATTCCAAGATTTTTGTGATCCCTAGGTATATCTAATTAACATATAAAAAATCTACCCATTTATATTTAGTGGAACATACTTTTTTCAAGGTCAAAGGTAGCAATTTCCAATGCATTTTGCCATTGGGATTTACTAGTGAAATGGGTAAAATTTTAAACTATAGATATCAAATTGAAACTTTCACAGTTGTTTACTCACATTATGACAAAGATTTTTTGTATTGCAAATTGTCTGAAATGTGATGTTTAGATATGCAAATGAGACCAGTTTTACCTAAATATACAATAATTTGCATATATTTCTAGAAAACTAAATCTGAGCAATAGGTACAGTCAGCTTCAAAATAATTGCTGCATTTTGCTACTATATTGGATACCAAAAGCCTATGCAAAGGGAATATTAGATATTACTTCATATCACCTCAGAAATGAGGAAATCAAGTCAAGCCAAAATCAATGCGTTTCAATGGAAGTACATTATACAAATGATTGTCAATGATATGGTATGATGGAAGTATCTCAGTGCATGCAACTCACTTGATATGTTGTCTAAAGGTCAATATCTTCCTTATGTGACTTGGCATGCATTGAGATACTTCCATCATACCATATCATTGACAATCATTTGTTCTATAATGTACTTCCATTGAAACGCATTGATTTTGACTTGACTTGATTTCCTCATTTCTGAGGTGATATGAAGTAATATCTAATATTCCCTTTGCATAGGCTTTTGGTATCCAATATAGAAGCAAAATGCAGCAATTATTTTGAAGCTGACTGTACCTATTGCTCAGATTTAGTTTTCTAGAAATATATGCAAATTATTGCATATTTAGGTAAAACTGGTCTCATTTGCATATATAAACATCACATTTCAGAAAACTTGCAATACAAAAAATATTAGCCTTAATGTGAGTAAACAACTGTGAAAGTTTCAATTTGATATCTATAGTTTAACATTTTACTCATTTCACCTGTAGTAAATCCCAATAGCAAAATGCATGGGAAATTGCTACCTTTGATCTTGAATAAAAGTATGTTCCACTAAATATAAATGGGTAGATTTGTAATATGTGATGCAGGAGGGTTTAAGGATCAATAAAAAGTATGAACCATTACTATTGCAATTAGTTTAAGTTTTGGCCCTTTTTTTAGCTAGATTGACTGGCCTATTACAGTAAAGGAGATTCAATAAGTCAAAACACAAGAGGGTCATTCCACGTCAAATCAACCAGAGCGCACGCACTTGCGTCTCAAAAAAATCTGAAAAAAAAATACCATTTGTACCTATGTTACCCAGGAGACACTCTGTAAAATGTGTTTGTGCTAAGATCAATACTTTCCAAGTTAGACAGTTTTACGGGGGGAGGGGGGTGTCAATTTTGCTCTGCCTCTTTTGTTTGTCAAAGTTCATAAGCTCATTGCTCAAGAACTAGAATTTGTAGGAGGCTCAAATTTTGGAGGCTGGTGCATAAATTGGAATAGCATGCAGTAAAATCACCACGAGTGGTCTGGATCATCCTGGATGGTCATAGCAGTCCCTCAAAGTTGATCAACATTTTATTGGAGTTCTTGGCTGGGCTCTGTTTAGACTTACAGAATACATATTTTTACTCAACATAGGCTGTTGATTTTTTCCCCCTTTTTGAGATCAGTAGAAACACTCTCAGAAAAAGAAGAAAGAAATTCCATCAGGGACTGAACAGCAGACCTCACAAGTTTGAAAAATAATGTTGGATCTCATATTCAGAGCACCCTAACACTTGGTGGGAATATACAACGATTTTTTAAATATTTTTTTCTTTAATCTGCATTACCTCTTCTTTTTAAAAACACCAATTTGACTTGTCTTATGCAAATGTTTCTTTTTCATTTCCCACCCTGAGCATGGACAAAATGCAAAATGCAATCTGTGACAATGAGATCCGAAAGTGTCCTGATTTGACACGGAATCAACCATGTGTTAAATTCTCATGAGGCAGACAGCCCCACATCATCACATACCCTTCACTTAACCTAAAGATTGGTATGGTGCTTCTTTTTTTTTTTTTTTTCAATTAGCCTACTACCTGGTTTGATTTGCATTGAGCTCAATGAGCATGAAACCAGCTAATAGACTAACTGAAAAAACACCATGCCAATCTCTAGGGATGGTGAAGGGTATGTAAGGATGTGGGGTTATTTTAATTGCAAAGGCCAAGGGAACTTTTTTAGGGTGCATAGTATCCTGGATCCATGAAATAATAAAAACCTGCCTGCCTCTATGGGAATTTAACACATAGGGGTTCAAATACTTATGACGCCTGTATTTTAAGGAAAACATTTATCTATTTACGATACATTATTCATTAACATAGAAAAATGGTGTCCTTAAATGTTGGATATTTCCTCATTTTTGTATTTACAGTAAGACATTAAGATCAATTTCCAAAAGATGATTTTATATTCCTCTTTATACTCAACTTTAGCATGTGTTCAAATACTTATGGAGGGCACTGTATATGAAATAAATAAATAAATAAATAACAAAGGTATAACATGTGTTCCCCCCAGCAATAACAAATAACAAATACAGTACACCTCCGCAATACATTTGTTACATTTGCCCCCCCCCCCCCCCCCCCCCCCCCCTTAGCTCACGTTAGCATCAGGGTTTCTGTTTTGCTGTAGTAACCTCTGCCGTCGTCCGCCACCCTGGTCTCTCGCGTAGCCATGACTTAATTTCTTTTTCAACATTAGATGCCTGTGGCATCTCACCAACAAATCCAACTCTCCTCACAGCATCTGAATGGGTGTTAAAAAATAGCAACGCTTTACTTGAGGTTTTCGACAGAGTGACATGAACCTGTCACTAACATGACACATCATCATGAACATGTAATAACACTTGATGACATTACATTGGCATTACATGGTTTCTACATTCTTATACTACTTTTATAGTAAGCACCACTGGGGTCGTTATCTGCACGTTGGAGGAACATCATTCCACTGTCAACTGGACAACTACAGAATTTCTTGATGGTTTCAAGTTGTATTCATTTATTTATTTTAAATCATGTACTCCTGTCCTGCAGAATGTCAGAGCAGTATTCCAAGCCATTTTCATAAAATTATGAAATATATCTAAAGGCAAATTTGGCTGTCTATGTTAAAAGAGAATGCCGGTGTAGCTATAGACTATTCTGGAAAATGAACAAAGACTGCATATGCATAATAATTTGGAATGCAGTTTGCCGGGGAGCAGAATTTCAAGCAGACGTTCAGGCAGGCCGGAGAAGACCGCCTCCTAGTTGTAGCTAAATAGCCAAATCGCTGTTTTAAACCACAGAAAGGCTCAAAGTTAGCCTGATTACCATCGACTTTCAAAGGCTCTGCAAGACTTTAGTCTGACCAAGGGCCTGTGCTAACACGGTTTCTCCAAGCGCTGGTTGACCCGCCTCCTTTAAGTGCCTCGATTTGCTACTGGTCGATGTCAGAAAGCGGTTTGCCGAGTTTAAACCAACAACAACACTCTTTCCTCTGCCTTGAACACGCCTCTACCCAGAGCCACTGCTCAAAGTTGATTGGTTCTCGACCAAAGGGGACAGTTCCGCAGATTTCGGGAACTCAGAAATCCTTCCCGATTAGCAGTTGACCAGACCAGCGACAGCAAAAGCCGAAGGTGTTACGTCACTGGGACGGCGTGCCAGGCTAGCTCAAAGTAGTCCCACTCTTCGTTGACAGTATAATGACATTTCCAACATTTAAAAAGAGGGCTGAGGCAAAACAACGTATAATCACGTTTTAACTAGTGATGCTCCGATCGATCGGCCGCCGATCATGATCGGCCGATATTGGCTAAAAATGGCTTGATCGGTGAAGCTCAAAAGCGCCGATCAAAAAAGCCGATCATGTGACCTGCAGTAAATTACTTGCGTGACATTTTTTCACCTGCAGGCGCAGCGCACAGGCACACAACAGCCTAGAGTAGAGAGGAGCTTGCAGTGGCAAACATGAGTAGGCTAAAGGTTCAGTGTAAAATTAACCATATGCAATGTATGTCGTGCTGAAATCCCTCGAGGTGGAAGCCACCAAAGACGTTTTAACACCACTGACGGACAACTGAATATGTCGGGTATGAGAAACTAAACCAGCCAACTTCCCCATCCTTCAATCAGCCGACTGTAGGCCTAGGCTACTAACAATAGGGATGATAAGATGGAAAGGCATTACGTTCAGAATTAATTTGCCTCCTCGAACAACCTCTATTTCGTTGTGGAGGATATAAAGCCCAGTTACGATTTTGCAAATATCTGTAGCCTAAAAGATTTTTGAAAGACAGTCAGACTCTCACATCTAAAGACAAATCATAGAGTTTTAAGTCACAAACTAGTCACAGACTATGCAGACATGCGATAATATCAGACATGTTTGATATTGTTGTAACGGCAGAATTAGAAAAAGACTCCGACTGGCTTACAACCGCTTGCAATTAACACTTACATTAAACGAGTACACGGGAGCGCGCCGCACCATGATTTCTGTCCCGACTTTGGATATTTATTCATCGACTGTGAAAACGTGGCAATATCGCGCAATGTAAGTCGGCCCTAACCTGCCTTGATCCACGATATTACCCCGCAGGCATAAAATACTAGCCTAATGTGTATCTCCCCGCGTTACCAAACCACATTGACAAGCTGAAGAATAGGCATATTAGCTTCCCAAGCGCAGACGCCTGTCCAATGTCCCTGCTAGCTTAACAGCGCACTTTATTGACTCAAACTGGTGGCATTTAACGGCATGTTTCAGTCATGGGGGATTCCAAGATAAAAAAGACTTGCAATTTATTGCTTACAGTAGCTTACATTATTTCTTTTTTGGGGGATTTGGAACAGAGAAAAGGCCATAGTTTTGCACTTTGAGGCAGTAGGTTTTGATGTAACACGTTTTTCATTTAATGTAGTCAGTCTATTTAGAAGCTATACTTTTCAAGTAGCCTAGGCAATGTAATTTGGTCCCATCCCATTTAGGTGATCTGTGTGTTGGTCTGCCTGACCCCCTCCTTGTATGAAATCATTTTATGTCTCGCTGCATATTTGGAAAAGATGGCCAAAGTTATTTCATTTTCTAAATACAAATCGATAAATGGTGGTTCTTCAACATCTTGACTAGCCTATAGGCCTACTGTCTTTTATGCCACTTGCATTAATTCATAGTTAGTTTAATTTCTACAAATGATGCAAACTCTGCTAGACTATTGTTAAAAGACTCTCATTCCCCTGCCATTCTGTGATCGGCAGTGATCGGCAATCGGCCGATCATGATTTTGATGATCGGTAATCGGTGATCGGCCCCAAAAATGCTGATCGGAGCATCTCTAGTTTTAACACACCTGGGGCCTCATGTACAAAGCTTGCGTACGCACAAAAATGCTGCGTACTCTAAGTCTCACGCTCACGTCCGGATGTACAAAGACTGACTTGAATGTGAGAATGTGCGGTCCTCCACGCAAGCTTCATGCCTGGCGTACGCACATTTCCAGTGTGTATCGTCAGTTGGCGACACATAGAGGCAATGCAGCGCAACAACATTAGTTGATCACGAATCAAGGCCTTTATTTGCACAGCATATTAAAAATAGCACTTCGAAATAGGCATATGTTTCTAGATAATTGGCCATGCAACATGCGTTAATAGTACCGAACTATGCAACAGCCTATATCTGCAATTAAAACTGTAGTCTTATCAGAGGATATCAAGAATTAGGTAGCCTAATGTGAAACGTATAGAGATAATGCCTATATTTAGTTCCATACATGATTATTCACTTGCTTATCAAACATTTCAGATTTCGAAGAGCTTTCCTTCCTCGAAATCTGTGATGAATGTGGTCGGCTTCACGCATATGTCCATGTCTAAAACATTTTCCGGGTGTTTTAACATATTTCCGACAGTTTTCAGTAAAACAAAAAACAAATGGGACAAGATGATCCGTGTGAATAGCTTAGTGCGAATTGAAGCAATTTCCCTGACTGACTGCATAGGCTACTTTGACTTTCCTCGAGTAAGCATTCACATTATTGTTGTAACACTTGTGCAAAATATAGGAATATGATCCAGAAATCGTCGTGGCAAAGCGTGGATAAACTTACTATGGGTGCGCGATGCGTGTTCTTACTCGGACACGTGTGATTTAATTACCTTTTAATTATTGCAGTTATTTTGTAATGCTTGAAATGCCCAACAAACCGCGTTATGTGAACCTTGTCACTTGCAGACTGACCAATGAATCTGCCACGGTCTCTGACCCTTGTAGCCACTGCCACGCTCTGCCTCTTCTGTTTTTTTTTTGTTATTAATTACAGATGATAAAGACGTAGGCTACTGTCTTTACCATGTTGTCTGATAAGAGCACTTCTACCTCGCAATCGCTGGTAATAAACGTTTAATACTTTTTCGATTTGATTATATAAATTATTACATTTTGTAGCAGGTTCAAGAACGGATGGATCCACAAATGATTTTTTTCTCTTATTAATATTGTGGGATAAGGCGTTTTGCCTTCGCGGAGGTCTGAGTTTTCGAGTGGCCTTCTAGTTAGCATATTAAAATGAGTGTGATTGAGGGAGGAGAGGGGGTGGAGTATAATGCTCATGCATGTGCGCTTAATTTCACGTTATTTGGGATGTACAAAGGAAAGCTGCGTGGATTGCTGCGTACGCATGGTTTCATACATCTGAATTTTTTTGTGCGTACGCTTCTTTCCAGATTTTCGCGTACGCAATGTTGTAGTAAGAATTCCATGCAAGTCTTTGTACATGAGGCCCCAGATCTCTCATTTACTCAAGAATTTCGAAAATTAAATAATAATAATAAAAATAATACCACCGAATGACAAGGTGTATAAGGTATACAAGAAATACACTATATTGGCAAAAGCATTCGCTCACCTGTCTTGACTCACATATGAACTTCGGTCACATCCCATCCTTAAAGGAATATTCCGCCATTTTTGGAAATATTTTCCACCTCCCCTTGAGCAAAACGATCGATATTTCCCTTTTTCCCGTTCATCCAGCCATTCTGTGAGTCTGGCGATACAACTTTTAGCTTCAGCCTGGCATAGATCATTGAATCGGATTAGACCATTAGCTTCTCGCCTGCTAGCATCATGCTTAAAAGTAACTAAGATTTCCGGTAATTTTCCCATTTAAAACGTGTCTCTTCTCAAGTTAGAGTGCAATAAGACCAACTGAAAATGAAACCTGGCATTTTTCTAGGCTGATTTGACATGGAACTACACTCTCATCTGGAGTAATAATCAAGGGAAGTTGCAAACGTACCATGGGCACATAATTATCACGGTTGATTACCACGGTGTGGAAACTGTGTGTTTAATCTTTCCCAGCTTTACCCAAGGCTGCTTTTGACATAGGCCTGGTAGGCCACAATGAAACAAAACTAGCATTTACCAGGCATTTCCTGAAAAGGCATGTAGACTTCCCTGAAGAAAAGCGGCAGTCCTTCCAGGGCTATCCTTCTCCTATGTGCTGTGATATCTGCCACCTGCACATACTGTAGATGGAGATACAGAAAGAATGACAATATTTGACACAATTCCCAATTGTTGTTTAATTTAGCTATAGACTGCATCAGTTACAGGAAATTTCCCACGGGAAATTTGTTGGTTTAGGTTGAGATGGTCACTGTACTATCAGCAGGAAAAAGAACAAGAACACTTGGTACAACATATACTAAATAGCAGACCAACTGCTAAAGTATTACAAAGCCATTGTAATTTTTACTCTTAATTCATACATGATGCAGTTTACAGCCTATGCTTGTGGACAGCCGTGGCCTACTGGTTAGGGCTTCGAGCTTGTGACCGGAGGGTTGCGGTTCCATCCCCGACCAGTCCACGGCTGAAGTGCCCTTGAGCAAGGCACCTAACCCACCTCGCTGTGCTATGTGTGTTCACTAATTCGGTTAAATTGGGTTAAATACAGAGAACGAATTTCCCTCACGGGATCAAAAAAGGATATATACTTATATACTTCATGAGACTCAATTACAGCATACAGTTGTGGGTTCTGTTCTGTTTATGCCGATGAAACGGCAGTAAGTCTAGAGGGGAAAAATTGGGCATACACTGACTGCCAAATACCTGACTTGTGTTGAATGATGATGGCTCGGTGATGCAATATGGCATCTTTGCTTCCTCTGGAAAACATGCAGCATGTGTAGGGGAAGATGGATTCATTAAAATACTTAGGGAGTCCTAAGAGAGGATTGGAGGCCATTGCCCATTAGGAATGAGCTAAGATGCATTTGCAACAGGTTAAAACACATATGTGCTCTTCCAAATATGAAAGACACTTGTTATGAAGGTGTTGAATAAGTGTGAGACTGCACTAGTTCTTTTTTGGTGTCAACTTGTGTCAAATTGAGAGAAAACACTTGTTGAGCTATTTAAATTGTGCTGGTTTGATTTGCTTACTGAAAACATTGAAAGTATATGAATTTTGTAACATTTGCAGATAACCTGATCAAATGTTCCTGTTCTATTGCCTATGCACTTGACCATGACCAGATATTTCCTTTAAGCTTATAAACAATGTGCAAAAAATACATAGATAGACAAATAGATATACACAGACATGCAGAGAAATACATTAATACTTGCCTCATCATTGAGAAACAGAGCAGGCCATATTTGACTAATTTCTCTGATATGGGAATCAACCTCCACAACATCTTGATGGCAAAGAGAAAGGTGGACTGCATCACTCTAGGACTGAGACAAGAGGACAACTTATATTTCTGTAATCGAGTAAAAGTATAAACAACTGAAAGTATATCAATGTTGCATTCGGCTATTGCCACAAATGTAGCCCATCATCGGTCGTTCCTCTGTTCAAATAGCAAGTTCGACTGCAGAGCTGAACACTGTCCCAGATAAAAGTATTCCAAATGCTTCAAAAGGTAATCATCAACAAAGTTATCCCTCAAACAACATGTAACCTGCGTGCGGTCCAGTCCTGCACACTCCGTGCTTGATCCCGTCAACCACATAGTGGCAGTTGTCACCGACTAGCACGACCATATATGGCTCTATTGATGTCTAATAACGTTCAACACAGTTACCTTACGTTACCAGATGGTAGCTAGCATACAAAGCTACAGAAACGCCTCCGTTGTTGCATGAGTGAATGTTTTAGGAACAACATGTTCATTAGGGAAACAGTCAGTGACAAAAGATTAAATCTTACCACAACATATCAAGCTAGTATTAACATTAGTTGAGTTGTATAAAGAGTTGAGTTATGGCTAACAACTAGACATAGCTAACTATGGCTAGTTATTAACAGAATTTGGCTAGTCAAATGATTATTTCTTAATCATAATTAATCAACACGACACGGAATGTTCAAGACTGTCATTTAAAACAATGAATACTGTATAGTTTGATTAAATGTTTTACTTACGTTTAAGTATGTAGTCGTTCGTTTTCGAAAGATAGTTTCAAATGTTGTTTGTCTGTGTGAAGTCTGCCAAATCCCTGGCCGAATCAAGCGCACGTGAAATCCCATTGATAAACAAAATGCGCATGCGCCAATTTCATGTGTCTGCAGCAGATTTTTGCACTGATAAAGTAATCAAATGTTGAAGTAGTCAACTGAATTCTACAAGTTTGCAACAAGAAATTACAAAAAATATAATGTAAGTGTTTTTTCCACCTTAGTTCACCACGTCTTTCTGATTATTTGAGATAATTACTTACAAACCTTATTTGTCAAAACAAATGGCAAGGATTTTTAGTGTGAAGGATCTTTACTTAGACCCCTTTAAGAATCATTTTATCAGACTTGAAATTTGGTAGATTAAAGTGCATATTGTGCCTATAATCCTATATTGAAAAGGCATTTTCAAAGATGAATGAATGTTACCACCATATATTACAAACCATTTTCATCTTAACAACAATCTTCCTTGTCATTCTTAAAAGTCCTTTAGGTTTACATAAACAGTCTTCATGAGGAAAATGGTATGATTTACAAGCATTTCTTTTAAATAAATAAAACACATACTATACATTTGAAGGGGGAACATATACCTGGCGGCCAGCACCATTCAATAGACAGGTAGACACAAACCAATCAATACACAAAACAAGACAGACACCAAGCTATATTAGCTTTGCTATATTAGCTTACAAAAATTTAGTTTGTAGATACATTGTTTTTGTGCTACAGATAGCTACAGATACTGTAAGTCCCTGAATTCTGGTTCCAGGTATTTTGAACTATTCTTCCATCCAAAATGTCTCCAGTTTATTCACATTTGATGACTACTGAGCATGGATAGTCTACTGTACTTCAAATCAACCTATACATTGAGTATAATATATTGAGTAATCTCATTGGTTAAATTTGACTAATATATTAGTACCATATGGAAACAACCTACCATTGACTTTGTTTAATTATAACCAATATACTATGGTTATTGCCTGTGCTTACACAAAGAAGCCATGAACATTAAAAAAGGTATTTATTTATCTACGTTGTAAAAGCAACCATATATCTTGTACAGTTTACATAACTTCTCATTAACTCATTCCAAACATCACTATACAAATTCAAATGTGTCTGAAAGAAGAACATTGTACATTGTACATTGTGCAGGTGAGTAAAATATAAAACACTACCATTTAAAGCAGCCACAATGTGCTAATATGCTTAAGAAAATACTTGCATAATAGGTGACCAACAGTAAATATACCTTCCCATGAATATTTGACAATGTTCGCAATCGAGAACAAAATGTTTATTGCTTTCAACTAAGCTTACGTTGTGCTTAAGAACAACATAAGAACATTCATGTTTGGTTTCACACCATAGTGAATGGAGAGGAGAATATATTGTCTTTGGTGTGGTGTAATGAATCATGCAGCAATATTTTGGAGAAACATCCATCTTTTATGGATGAAATGACGTGTGAAGAAGAATATCCTTTATAGGACAATAAAGACTCTATATCTCCAAAAACACTCAGCAATCTTACAATGGTTTGTTATAACATCAGAAAATTAGACACACAGCCTTACAACTGGGTGGAATAATGTGTGCCATTAAAAAGGCAAGAGTCTAAAAAGACACCAAAGTTCACTCTGGCAGAAAGCCAGCATATTGTTAATGTTCGGGACAGGCTTGTGCAAAATACTAGCCTAGAAATCTAGACGCCCCTAGCGGCAGCAAATCTAATTGGCTGCCCGGGTCAGTCTAGGAACTCTAGCTTGGGAGCTGGGCATTGGCAGAATCACCAGACTAATCACATCGTGTACAGTCGATGGGCGGGCTTAACATAATAGACCTCTGAAGTTCGCCTACAAAAAAGCTGGCATCTTTAAAATTCGGTATCTGCCGATTTTTCCTATGGGAAAATAACATGGGAATTTTGAATTATCGCACCTGTTAAACTCTCGCGGGGACGATAAAGTCTTAAATGCAGACGTTTTCCTGAACACACTTTTGTCCTCTGCCTTCTTGTGCATACTGTGATCTCCGGTAGGCCTACGTGAAGTCAGCACACTTTGATTTTTGCTACCCCAGAGCTAACTTAATGGCAAGTTGCATCGCAAGTTAGCTCTGGGGTAGCAAAAATCAAAGTCTGCCGCCTTCGTGTACCGGAGATCACAGATTCCTATCGAAGGCAGAGGACAAAAGTGTGTTCAGGAAAACACCTGCATTTCCGATTTTGTCATCCCCGCGAGTTTAACAGGTGTGATAATTCCAAATCCCCATGTTAATTAACCATAGGACAAATCGTCAGATACCGTAACTCCTTATATGGGCAAAGATGGTAGCTTTTTTTGTGGGCAAACTTCAGAGGTCTATAGACCTCTGAAGTTCGCCTACAAAAAGGATCCAAAGCTGCCATCTTTGCCCATATAAGGAGATCCGGGAGTTAATTGAAGCTAACTGCCTATGGCAAGTTGCATTGTAAGTTAGCTCTGGGGTAGCAAAGATCAAACTGTGCCGTCTTCACCTACCGAAGATCACAGTATCCACTAGATGTCAGTGGACAAAACTGTGTAGCGAAAAACGTCTGCATTTCCAATGTCATCATCCCCGCGAGAGTTTAACAGGTGCGATAATTGAAAAAACCCATGTTATTTTCCTATAGAAAAAATCTCAAGATACCGGATCTCCTTATTTGGGCAAAGATGGTGGCTTTTTTGTAGGCGAACTTCAGAGGTCTATGGTGACTGACATGCGACCAGAAGTTGCAACGGTTACACATCATGCTACTTGAAAACAAGAAGATGATTCGTTTAGCGTTATCCTATTGCGTGGAGAAGGAATTTGAAAGACAACTGTTTATCCCACCCCTCCGATTGAGTCCTGCCTAGGGTTATCTTGATGTGGGTCTGGCTGGTCAGGCTTAGCCTGATTGCCATCGACTTTCAAGGCTCTGCGAGACTTTAGTCTGACTAAGAGCATGTGCTAAACAGTTTCTCCAAGCGCTTGGTTGACCCGCCTCCTTTAAGTGCCTCGATTTGTTACTGGTCAATGTCAGAAAGGGGTTTGCCGAGTTTAAATCAATAACAACTCTGCCTTGAACACGCCTCTACCCAGAGCCGTTGGAGCTGCTCAAAGTTGATTGGTTCTCGGCCAGAGGGGGCAGTTACGCAGTTTTGCGGAATTCAGAAATCCTCCCCGATGAGCAGTTGGCCAGACCAAAGCCATCGATATCTCAAAGTTGCGACAGCCGTTGACTTCCATCTTAAAGCCAGATTAGAGCGGTCACGTGGTTAGTGGGTAGACTCAGTAGTTCCCTCGGTCCCTGGTTTACTACGGGATTGACAGCAGCGATCGCATTAATATTTACGGTAAATACTCGATGAAAATTACTGTAAACTGCATTTCCACATACATATATATTACTCAATGAAAATGCATTATTATGCACACGACTATAAGTCATGTAGAAAAGTCTTAATATAACACCTGAGATATTCATCCATTCTCAATGGAATAGTTCCCGGATGTGCCGCCATTGTTTGTACACGGGAGTCAATGGTAGTGTCGCAACTTTGAGATATCGATGGCTTTGGGCCAGACCAGCGACAGCAACGCCGAAGGTGTGTTAGGCTACGTCACTGGGAGGGCGTGCAAGGCTAGGTCAGGCTAGCACAATTCAGAATTGAATTGAGAATGACTTATAAATTCCAATTCAATTCTTGAGTTTGAATATGAATTGAGGTCAAAAACAGGATGTAGAATTACAATTCAAATTTAATACAGGAAGTAGAATTTAATTCAATGAAAGTCATGTACATAATTTAAGGAGTTTCCTGTTGGGCTTTTTCCAGTAGGACTAATAGCCTGTTTGATTTGCATTGAGCTCAATGAGCATCAAACAGGCTAATAGGCCTACTGGAAAAAGGACCATGCCAATCTCTAGCTATGGTGAAGGGTATGTGATGATGTGGTTTAATGTTTACTCATTTTTTAAATTATTTTTTGGTTATCAGTAGACAATGGCCCTTATTTATCAACAGAGCGTAGAAACCAGTGTATATATCTGAGCGCAGAAATCATCTTACGACGGGGCTCACGCGTGATTCATCAAACTTTCGTATCACTCCAATTCCAGCGTAAGAATAAACGTGTGTTGATAAATGTGGCGGCTGGAAACAAGGTGATATTTAAATATCACACCCCTGTATTATGCTCGTTTTAATGGCCTCGCCCCTAGAATTTGCGACATGAAGGTGCATTATATGTCCAAAAGAGATCATCATGATCTCGAGCCACAGTGACGTCCAGCTAAACCTTGTTAATTTTAACAGCTAGAAGCTGTCATGAAGGAAGGCGGAAAACTAGAGCGATTTAAGTGCAACAGACTTTATTTTCGCAGAGAGAACACATCATACATACATTCATTACAAAACCTTACGACACTGAAATTTGCCCTTTGAAAATAATTTAAAATATATAATTCATGAATGTTGCGTTTGCCAAAGAGAATATAATCATCTCCTATATGGCTATCCTAAGCCATAAAATGTGTCAATATAATATGCTACATTACAGCAAATAGGCTGCACATGTACAGGAAAGGTGTTATGTCCGAGATAGTCCATCAATTCAGCACGGTGCTATGCTGCCTGAAACTTGCGTACGCGAGTTCAGGCTAGATGTGAGATTTGAGCGTTTAGCACCGATCACGTTTACATTGATAAATGCTGTAGCCTACTTTGCGTGGAAACAAGCGTACGCTGGTTTTACGCCTGTTTTTGGTCGTACGCACGTTTCATAAATGAGGGCCATTGTTAGGCTAATTCACTATCTCAAGACTCGTCATTGATATAACACGTTTTTTTTACAGTCTATGGTGTGTGTGTGTGTGTGTGTGTCGGTACGCAAGCTGAGTCAGTAGCCTATAAGTTAGCAACTTTGAGGTTGCAATGCAACTTCCCATTGCCAACCAACTAAGTTGCTAACAGGTTAGCAAATATGGTTTTGGGAAAAGGATTCAGACACTTTCAAGAACAACCAGACAGACGACATCTGGGTTGCCAACTCTCACGCTCCCGCCGTGACACTCACGATTTCAGCATCAATCTCACGCTCTCACGCAGACACAAGAAATGTCACGCCAAAATCCATTCTTCTTTTTCTTCAACCCGTTCATAATCAGTTGGTGACTAGACCACAGCAGATCATAGCCTATTGTAGACAGAAGACGAACTTAAGGCATGTATAGGCTATAGGCTATAGGCTCTTTAGATCAATAGCAGGTATAGGTATAATATCTGTCTACAACGTTCTCAGCGCAGAGAAATTATTTGCGGCGGGCGAAGTGCAAAATGCGCACCATTCGTTTCTGTCGGATTGCTCACGAAGTTCACACTGATATGAATGACACTTGACAGAGCGCAATCTTTCTGATGGCAGTTAATGCAATTAATGCAATTAATGAAGCCATTCAGTAGCCTATTCCAGTTTTAAAATTGCAATAGGCCTACATTTCTACTTGTTCTCCAACTTCAGGCAGTAGGCACTGACAGTAACAAAGTTATGTCCGCTTTGTTAACTTGACAGCGAGCGAAGATATTCTATTCTGTCAAAAGTAGGGCCACTGCTGATGAGCTATTCAACATTCTCAACAATTACCCTAGTCTACCTGCAGAACATGACATCAAATGGGAAAGCTGTGAGGGACTCAGATGGCGCACATACGATAGCAGGTAAAAGAAATGGCCTGCAGACCGTGATAGAGGGGGTAGCGCCCGATGCGCAACGGACGGACTGTTTCATTCAGGGAAGCGCTCGCGTCAGGGCCTGACCTGACCTGACTGAAATTTTGAACGAGGTTGTGCTTCATTTAGCCTATAACACAATGGTAGCCTATAGTTGGCCCTATTTCTGTAATTTTGGAAATCATCTTTTTTTGAAGCAAGGATTAACACCTTGTCAATGACAAAAACTGACGATATTGGTCATTGATTTAGATTTTTATTTTCTCTATTTCTGAACTGATATTTAGGCCTATCTGTAGCCTAACTGTTACTGAGGTATATTTAGCAAGTGACGTTATGTCAATAAATTTGACAATTTTGAGCTTGACCTAGGCTACTACTTTTTTAGAGTGATGATGATGGACAGGTGGGGGTCGAGAAAGCCCCCTTGATCAAAGTGGGGAATGAAAGAAAAAGTTTGAGAACCACTGCAGGCTATGTAGCGCCCCAAAATAATTAACTAGGCTACTGCTCTTCCACTTGTTTAGTTTTATTTTATTTTTTTTACTAGAAAACAAGCATTAGCATCCCAAATCAAATCAAGAGATATTAAAATTATTGACTGATTGTCAATATCAAAACAATTGTGACACATTAAAATTCTTATAATGTTTTTCACTGGCTATGGCTCCTAACTGATGCATGAGATATATAGACCTAAATTTATGTATGGATGGATAGATAGATAGCCTAGCCTACAGTACAGCCTTCTGTAAATAGCTATATTGTATTGGATGTGAGTTGTATCGGTCTACAACACCACTAAATGACATTGAGAAACCCATGCTGATATATTATATTCACCTGTGTAACAACCATGTTAGTATATGTTGTGGTCTAGGCGGCCCGTGTGTCTGGCAAGGGGCCTGCACTTAAAGATTGTGCTGATACCTTTTGCAACCCCCCCCCCCCCCCCCCCCCCCCCCCTAACTTCACAAAATCTCACTCCAGCCAAACACCCAAAGTTGGCAACCCTGCATCTCTGCCTCCTCACCAAAGGCAGTTTAAAGTTGCTGCATCACTTGGTGAGGGAGGGCTGCTGATATTGAGACTTGAGGTGACCGTATCGGTCACCCCGATATCCCCTTCCCCAACAACACACGTGACTGTTTGTAGGCCTTTTTTGTTTCCAGAAAAGGTACATGTTATGCTACCTTGGGGCTAAAGTTCGATCAAAGTACATGCCAAAATGTGAAGGCCACCTTAGAAAACAAAAATAGCCCCCAACCATTAGGCTATCCCTTTTTCTGACATTGGCTTTCAACTAATACAGATAGCCTAAGTAGACTATTCAACCAAAAACATTGATTGATGAATAACCAATTGATTGGTTATGAGTAACATCTTGGTTAAAACCAGAATGTCTAATAAGGGACGGGCTCTGGTTAAAACAACCAATGCTGGCTTTACCAATGATATTAGTATTTGAACAATCTGTTTTTAGAGTGTAGAGTAATATCAGGGACAGAATATCAAAATATTCACTGAACGATGCATACTGTATTTTGTTTTTGGTTTGCAATGCCTTTGTACATTGGTTGGTCCAAAAAAAAAAAAAAAATCCTATGAGTGAGGGCTGCCCACAAAAAACCTGCATGGGCCCAATGGTACAAAAGTTCCTCTGGGCCAGAATGGGCTAGCCCACACTGGGCCAGCAGGGGCTTTCTGGGGGCAATCAGCTAATTGTGGGCTGCCCAAAGAGAGCCCACAGAGAGCCCAAAGGTTTGGTCCTGACCTGGGCAAGCCCACGCTGGCCCTGCATGGGTTTGTATGGGTTTGGCCCTAGCCCACACTACCCGAAGAAATACCGCATGGGCCCCATATGGGCCCCGCAAGGGCGTGTTTGCTGGGTTAGCCAGTGCAAGTCATTTTAACATATTTTGTTGAAATACTCACAAATGTCATTGCCATGTTCCTCCAAAGCACCTTTCTGTCTTGGTTCAAGTCGCCAACAATGTCATTTTGATAGGGTGCAGTGGCAAACTTGTTCTAAACTTAATGGCTTAGCCGCTATATAACTTATATATTTTCATTAAACCGAGACGATTAGCAGGCGGAACAAATATTTCTAGCAGGCTATGGTTCCGGACCGGAGGACTAGAGCAAAGGAGAACACTTGTTTACCAAAGACGTACTTTCATTGGCTAGCTGCCTCGCGTTTACCGCTTTCATTTGCATAAAGTTCAGCAGAGCCCAAGTTCTTGACGCATCGCCTCTGTTCAAATGACCGCGCCGCCTTCCCAAGGTGCTTTGCGGAAGCGTTAACTACGCCGTGCCGCTCTCCATAGGAAATGAATGGGCTATGTGCGATGCGGTGGCTTTTGCCGCGATAATGGACACGTAACGTTACACTGACAAGATTTGGGAAAGATTCTTAGTAGGCTTTAGTAACCTGACTGATTGAAGAAGGAGGTGTGTCAAATTCCGTCATGCTCCTCCCAAACTTCCATTTAGTGCCAGCTCAACAGCTGGGGTCAAGCATACAGCATGTGTACTATAATTAAATCATTAAACACTTATGATAATATAAGACTATGAAATGTTTTCTACGTAATGTTGCATTTTAAACAACAATTGGATTCGATGGAACTATTTATTTGTTTCTGATTGGCCGAGGGACGGTCCATGAGTTGAAATATCCCAGGACATTTCAACTCAGATTTTGCACAGCTAATAATAAATCACTCCGCAATACAATGTGAAGTTGTGAATTTTTAAACAAACTGTCACGTTGCGTCCAAGCTGAAATACGCTGGCTCAGAACATATATAGAGAATGGGAAAGGAAGTCAGCGGCGCAATGCATTCTGGGACAAAAAAGCTGTTTTCCTCCATTACGTGAGGCCGCGGCGCGAATTATACTGTGTTCATGCAGCCCGGAACCTCGGAGGACCCGCCTTTAAAAAGTCCCGACCTCCGAAAAAAGTGTGTTCATGAGATCAGTTCGGAAAATAAATACAGGAAACGCATAAATACGTTATTACAACTGCTTAGTATGGTTGAGCAAGAAGGAAAATGTCTTGGGCGAGTGTTTCTATCTGTGTTGTTTATTTAGTGACAAATTACCTTGCCTATTCGTAATGACAGTGAAATTCACCTCTTGTGTTGTTGCAAGGGAGGCCGTCGTGGTTGGAGAATATGATAGTGACGTCAAGTCGGACACCTCGGGGCACAAAACTTCCGCACGAGTCTCCGAGCAAAAAATCCAACCCGACCTAGCGTTCATGTCATTTTTCCGCTATCAGAGGTCAGAAATTTCCGAAGGTCCGAGGTGCATGAACGCACTATTATAAACAAGAAACCTATGGTATTTCGAACAAGATCGGCTAGCCAAAACAATAGCACCAGATGTAAACATTTAGGCTACTATGCTAAAAACTAGTAGTAGAAGTAGTAATGGACCGTACAGAGACAAGCTCCTGCCGGACGCGAGGAAACGTTACATGGAAAAGATATCTTTGATCGGTAACATGGATCCCTATGACATACCGTCTGGAGGACTCGAGATCCTGAAAGTAATAAAAAAAGACATGCCGTTGTTGATTTTTTTACCTGACGATCGTGGGCACGGACGTTACATCCAACAACACAACAAGTTTGTCCCATGATGTGTGAAAAACAGTGTTACAAACAGCGAGTTAGCCATGTTTTACAATGTTTACAATGATACAGCATTGGCAGCAGCGTACAAGTGGCCTCACTATGTATCCCAGACGCCACCGCGGCGCAACTTCGAAAACGTCCGCGACGTCACATTCCCATTCTCTATATATGACAGAGGTGGATTTTAGCTAGTTGGATGGCATGTAGACTAAGTAAAATAGTGATGTTTCACAGCTAAACGCATGTCCTAACCAAGGGAGCTAACATTTATTAGGCTACATTGCTTGACGGGAGAGATAGAACTAACGTCTTTTGGCCATAGCAACCGTCCTTTTAGAACTATTAACGGCAGTTTGTCCTGCACGTAATAGAAATTTGACGTGTTGCTTTTATACAACAATTTAGCTGTGAAACATCAATATTTTACTTAGCCTACATACCATCCAACTACTAGCTAAAATCCATCCACTCGTGAACAATTACCAACCCCACGATCATGAGTCCTATATTGCTTTTATACAACAATTTAGCTGTGAAACATCACTATTTTACTTAGCCTACATGCCATCCAACTAGCTAAAATCCACCTCCGTCATATACTGTTCTGAGCATCTGTATTTCAGCTTGGATGCAACGTGACAGTTTGTTTAAAAATTCACAACTTCATATTGTATTGCCCGTGGGAATATCTATTACCAACAGGGTTGCCAATTCCGCTTATTATAAGCAACTTTGGGCTTGCTATTTGTGAAGTTGCTTGGAAAAATCAGAAGTCGCGGGTTGCGGGTTTTTGGGCTTGTTTTTCCAAGTTGTGACTTGTTTATAATTTGCTCCATACACCGTCTCCCTTTGCCCTGTATACAATCTTAATGCACCACATACATACAATTCCTATACACCACGCACAAACTCAAGCCTACACGCAGCTCTGACAACGATCAAGGGATCTCGTAGCAGCCTTTTTAATAACTTACGGACACTAATTACCAACCCCACTCTCACTCGTGCTATATTGCTTAAGTACGGACCTTTTGAGAACAAATTGTAAAGAACATATATCCATAATTCTGTCTCTCACATATGTTAAATATTGACAATTCCACTCATTGATGCACTTGTTATACTGTTGCACAACGTGTTTTTTTTTTAAAGTTTTAAATGTTTTTACCATGTTGTAAGTCGCTTTCGTTAAAAAGTGTCAGCCAAATGTAATGTAATGTAATTAGAGAGCAGAATATGCTTGCCAGCTGGATGGATCCCCGCCTTGCCAGGGGTTGACCAACGCTGGATTTCATAATATCTTTTTCAGTGGTCGCTTTGATCAGCCAGAACTTAAGCCTACAAAGGTAGACAAAATGTGATGGTATCCACCTCAACCACCACAGATCCCAAATGGCATGCCAGCATTACTGTGCGTTCAGACCAAGAGCGCCGGAAAGCATTCATTTTCTGTGTAGAGTCGGTGTTACTGGCGTCAAAAACGTTCTGGGTGTGAGTGTGGCTTCATGAGCGTCACGGTCGTCAAAAAAAGGTTAACTTTATGGTAATGAGCTATGACACGGTTCGGCGTCAATCAATCAGAATGTCAAACTCGCAGGATTGCTGCTTGTGGTTTGTTCGAATGTTTCACGTCATGGCTTTGACGCTTTTGGCGGCGAACTGGGTTGAGCGTCGAGCTATGAGCTTCACCAGCGACTTTGACGCTTTTGGTCTGAATGCACAGAGCAATACTTTGGCACCCCACTGTTCTTATGGATTCCCAGCAAATTCTGGCGAGTGCGATTGGTCTATCCCCATCCTGACTATGTCCAGTCAGAGCTCACTTCTGCTGGACTCCATCGGAGTTTTTTTCCTAAAACGTTCAATTTTGACGTAATAATTTCAAAAGGTTTTAACTTCTGTTAAAAGTGATAAGAGATAGACTTTCTGTAAATTAAATGAACATGGCCATGTGATCATGAGTGTCCTCACATTTAGTGAGGCTGGGGTCTGGCAAAGATGGCATATATAGAAGGCAATATAAGGATGCTGGCGTGTCACCACCAGAGATTTTATATGTAGATCGAGACTCCCACCTGCACAAGACATTTGCAGCTTGGCTAGACATGAAGATTAGGTTGGACATTTGGCATTTTATGCGACGGTTTAGCGTTGGATGCACAACTTATTCCCATGCACTATATTCAAGCTTTATGGCCCAAATGAGCTGTTTTTGGCCCAAATGAGCATATTTGTGTGAGATAAGGAAGATCTGCAGCGTCTCAGAGCAGCCAAGTGGGCAGAGCTTGAAGCAAAAGGCTGATGTAACAAGACACATCACCAAAGCAGAAATGATGCTGCACTGTAAGAGAGCTGTCCGGGAAGCTACTGAAATGGAGAGCTGCTTGCAGCATACGATGGAGAGAAGGGTCGAAACAGCCTCGGTGTGCCCCGCACATTCCTTGCCTTCAGGACCCTCCTGGGTTTCAACTGCACACCAAGACTGGGGCGATAAAGAAGGGTGGCCACCTGCTCGACGTCATTGGAGAACTTTCATTTGCACGTTCGTTGAGAACTGTACCCTATAATGTTTATTTTTTTTATTTTATTTTCCGAACTGATCTCATGAACACACTTTTTTCAGAGGTCGGGACTTTTTAAAGGCGGGTCCTCCAAGGTTCCGAGCTGCATGAAGGCACTATAGTGCATGCAATTGGGGTAACTGTTCACTAGAAAGACGAGATGGGCAGCATACAGTTAAGGTCCAATCTCCTCTCCTGTGATCGCTTCATAGGGCCAAAAGAATTTGTGAGCGCAAAAAAAATGACTTTGATGAGTAGGCTATCGTATGAGTTCCTGTTGATATGTAGTGCAAGATGGAAATAATTTGAAGGAATCTAGTAGCAGTCTTGTAAATAGTGACCCACAGTCTTTGCAAAATCCTAATCTGAGACTGGCCTGTGATTACACTCTGAGTCTGGTCTGAAACGGTAGTCTTTCAAAAATATTTTCCAAATCTTTGCAGTCTGTCAATGTAAGCTAGGCTTTAACCGAGCAAAGGCAACCGAAGATCTCAAAAACTGTCAGACACTCCTATCCTCCTTTTCCACCAGCATCACGGCTGCTAATCAGCTGCTAAGACAGAAGAAGTTTCCAGACAAGTCTCTGAATTCCTCTCATAGAACAATCTTCTGGATCCAAATCAATCTGGGTTTAAAAGTGGCCACTCCACTGAGACTGCTCTGCTATCTTTAACAGAAGCCTTAAAGGAGGACAGGACAACCGCTCTGTCATTACTGCTCATTCTGCTTGACTTGTCAGCTGCCTTTGACACCGTAAATCACAGCATCCTTCTCTCTATTCATGGGTTTCATCAGGTCCCTTTCCACAGGTGGGTTAATCAAGCACCATGCAGTCTGCATTGATAATCACGGTGCTTGATTTTTTACACCTGTGGAAAGGGACCTGATGAAACCCATGAATACTCAAACATGGGCATCTCTGGCTCAGCTCTCTCCTAGTTTGAATCCTACCTGAAAGGACACTCGTTCAAGGTATCAGGGCTCTGACAGCAGTCTGCACCTTACTTACTCTCTCCACAGGGGTCCCCCAGGGTTCTGTGCTGGGCCCCCTTCTCTACACCACCTCCTTGGGACAGATCATCTGTTTGCATGGCTTCTCATACAACTGCTATGCTGATGACAAACAGCTTTATCTGTCCTTTCCACCTGATGACCCCTGGGTCTCAACACAAATCTCAGATTGCCTCTCAAAAACAGAATTGCTGGTCCTCCCAGCCAAACCTACCATACATCATGATATCAACATCAAAATTGACTCTTGTCTGTTGCACCTACCAGGACTGCAGGAAACTTAAGAGTCACTCTCGATAGGGATGGCGAAAACTACACATTTTCTTGACCGACCACCGAGCCTCATTAGCCGGTTGAAACCAGTTATCCGATTAGTTTAAAATATGCTACGCTATTTGAAATAACAGCCACGCAATTTTGCAACTCTGTCGCATATCTCTGTCCCTTGCTCACACCAGACAGTTAACACACACACACACACAGCTCCGGCACTGCCCTTTCACTCATGTCACTTTTTTTAAATCCTCCACAGCTGTGTAGCTGTCTGTAATGCTGTGACCTCGCACCAAATGTTTTTATTGGTTTATTAAGCAGCCTAGCTTATAAACAGGCGAGTTATGAAAAATTGAGTGCGAGGGGTAATTTATAACTTCACACAAAAAGATCTTGGAACGAGATGGCTGACTGTAATGCCGTTTACTGTATAATAGCCTATGAGAGATCTTTTTTTTTTTTTTAAACTGACTAGCGACAACTTTGATTGGTTAACGTAGATACGGTCAACCATCGGTCAAACAGTCATCGGTTAACATCCCTAGTTCTTGACAACCAACTAACCTTCTCCGATCATGTAGCCTCAGTACCCAGAAAATCAGGACCTACTTGACTCAAGATGCTACCCAACTCCTGATACAGGCAGTAGTCATCTCATGACTTGACTACTGTAATGCCCTCCTGACATGTCTCCCAGCCTGCACAGAGAAACCCCTTCAAATGATCCAGAATGCAGCGGCACGCTTGGTCTACAACCAACCCAAAAGGACACTTGTCACCCCATTGCTCATCCAGCTACACTGGCTACCATTGGCCGTGACGTCTAGCTAAAGCCAATCCAAACTTTTCTCATCTGTCGTTCCTCGTTGGTGGAATGCACTACCAGTTCCTACTAGAGTAGGGACATCCCTCTCCATTTTCAAAAAAGTCTGAAAACCCACCCTAAATTGTTAAGTTGAAATTGTTGTTAGAATTCCTCTTGAAAGCTTAAAAAAGATTTATACCATGCTTTAAGTCAGCCAAATGAAATGTCATGTAATGTAAAAGATCTCACTTCCCAGCAAACATGCCCGTGTGGGCCCACAGTGGGCGTGTAATTCGGGCCCACTGCGGGCTGCCCACTGTGAGCCCCATTACCGTCGTGAAATGTGGGGCACATGTGGGCCCCACACTAAGGGACCCTGGTGGGGCCCCTGTGGGCAAACCCACAGTTTGGGCAGAGTGTGGGGCTTGCCCACATTTGGCTCATTGGGCCCATAGACCTAAAAGAAATGGACAAACAGACTCCGTTGTTCTCAATGGGAGGGGACTGAAACAAAATTCCGTTTACTTTCCATCGTACTGCGCAGACTCGTACTCACTTCGTGACGTTAGGCATCCTGTATATTGCTGTAACTCGTCTGATAGATTGGTTTTTCCTCACAACTGTCAATCCATTATTAACGTTTGTTTTTTAACGTAATATTATTATTATGTTTACTTACCTCTAGGTAATGCTTTACCCTATCAATCAGTAGGCTATCGTAGGCTACACGCTTTTCACTGATCTTGCGAATGACTTTCCGTCATGGTTTTCGTGCAGGCTGGACTGTGCTTCTTATCCAAACATTACGGGAAATCTCCCGTCGAACGTTAGCTGGTTAATGGCTCACCGCCCTTAGCTAATCCAGTGTCTAGCTTATGCCGGTGTGCCAGTTTAGATATTAGAGATTCATAATTTCACGAAGCCCAGTGAACGACAGAATTATGAATAAAAATCTTGCCGAAAAAATGCGGACATCATCAGTTCATGTAGCCTATGCATGTCTGCTTAAGCATCATCCACAAATGCTCTTCAAACAGGATTATTGTCCAAGTAAAACAACAAACGTTTTGTTGGGTTTCGAATATGAGTCTCACATAGGCAAAATGTTCTTTGCATCACTTCACTACGGAAAGCATATCAGGCTATCTTGGTAGTAGTAGCTACAGCCTACTACAGTCATGGCTGAAATTGTTGGCACCCATGCTAAAGTTGACTAAAAAGAGGAATATAAAAAAAAGACGAGTTGATACATACCTCTCACGTTTCAATGTGTGCACTCACTGGCCCTGGCGTGCGGTGCAACTTGGATAGCACTAGCCAGCCCAATGCATTCATTAGGATCCAAACAGAGATGAAGTTAGAAACGACCAAACACCTCCATGTTTTCCCTATTAAAATACAGTTACACGAGAAGTCACACGACCAAGTATGGTGAGACAAAATAAAACATGGTGCATTTGTAAGCAGGTAAGAGGGTGGTGCAGTAATATCCTCACTCATGCACTTTCAGTTTCACTTTCGAGTGAGGATATTACTGCGCAGAGTCTAAGTGCTCCCAATGTTATTCCGCCACACACTATAGTTATCCCTTTTACCTGCTTAGCAACTCGTCTTAATTAAGGGAATAACATAGTTTAAAGAGGAATAATGCAGGATTGGCGATTTCATCTCTGGTTTCGGTTTCGTTTTTCGTTTTCGCTCGTTTTATGCTTGCATATTTCTCTGCAGAGCTTCCCCGACAGCTTTAGCGTGTATATTATATATACATATATAGGCTATATATAAATATATAAATTGCAAGCGTGGTTCTTCTTGTTCCTTTCGCGTCTCTGACTTCCAGATGTAAACAGCAGACGATCGTTTATCAGAAAGTTGCAAGGTTGTAATAGCGGAGAGGGACACTAGGGGCGGGAGGAAATGTGACTGTTTTCGATAAAACTGGTCAGTCAAGCAAAACAACGATTTCTAAGCGATTTTATGACTATGAAAAAGTTGCATAGGGTCTCTTTAAAGTGTAAGTTTAGCGGAAAAAACTGTTTTTCTGAATGAGAATACATCAACTAAGCCACGGAAGAAGCATTTTTCGTTGATCACGCAGTACCGAGCTAGCACGGGCAAGAGCTCCAGCCCAAAATAGCAAACAGTGGGTTAGCATAGGGCTTACAGCCATACGCTTTCAAATTCGCATTTTTAAGCCACTAACATTCCTCAAAACAGCGCCAAACCTCGTCAGCTACTTGCTCTAGGTGTCTACACATAAAACGAAGCACCAATCAGTCTGTAAACGGTGGAATAGTTTGTATACAGTTAGAATTATAGTTCGAGACAGCAACCCTACCTGAAACACAGAAACGTCACGCGAGATCTCACACGGGAGCATTGCGTGATAATCACTGACTTTCCTTCATGAGGAGCTGGAAGGGGTAAGTGTTCATAACAGTCTTCTTTTATAAACGTCTGGTTCGTAAACCAAGTTATTGGTGCTTCGTTTTATGTGTAGACACCTAAAGCAAGTTACTGACGAGGTTTGGCGCTGTTTTGAGCAATGTTAGTGGTTTTAAAAATGTGACTTTGTCTACCCTTAGTCCCGTCCGACAATAGTTCCCGTGCTTCCTTGTGAGATCTCGCGTGACGTTTCTGTGCTTCAGACGGTCCCATTCTTCGGTTTTGTTCAGTTAGCCTATTAGCTGGTTTGATTTGCATTGAGCTCAATGAGCATCAAACAGGCTAACTGAACAAAAGTATACCTCTGCATGTGTAAAATCAGACTATATTGAGATAGTGCGCTTCCTCAAGCCTGCCTGCAACAACATTAGCTCCTCATGAGCTCCTGGTATGTAGCTTGTTTTTGAGGACAGCAAAGAAAAAGACAATTCAAATGGTTTCCAGCTTTTCTTCTGCCATTTTGTATTCTCTTTGGTGCTGCCCCTGAAACGCCTCTTCCCTCTAAAAAATCCAGGAAAGGACCTGTATGGTTTTGAGACAACGATGAGACAATTTAACATAGGTTCAGTCTCAAGCACAAAAAAACACACACATAAAAAAACAACCTCAGAAGAAATTCAGTGTGAGACAATCCATAGCTTTGTTGTTTGAGGTCACCAAGTGATGTTGTTAGGAAGACAAACAATAGACTGGGAGATGGTGGATCACACTCTCCAAACAGCAATTGGTTTTAAGCAGAAAGTATCTGCCCACTGTGGAGCGAATGAATGCTATGGCTGGGGGTCAGGCGCTTTACAGGAAGTGAAACTATGTGAAAGCGGCTGATACATCAGACTACGGTAGCTCAATTGAATGTATCGTCTCTTTACCTGGTCATTTCAGAATGGAATGAGAGCTGCTCCACAGCTGGTTCCGGCTGCCTCTGCCCCGGTATACTCCTAGTCAGTAACGACAACAAATGTCGAACTGCCTCGGTGGCTTGTTGTGGATCATACTGGAACGAGATTTATAGATTGTGGAAAAACTTTGATATGTTGTGTATAGCTGCCATAATGTATGGCAAGTTCTATATAATAAAATGACTTGACATAATGGCTACTAAAACAGCAATGTCAGTCAGTACCTCTCCTGGTTGACGTGTGTGGTTTTCCATTCTGAAAATAAATTGTAAAAAGTACATTGTCGTACCAGGTTTACTTAGACACAAAATAAAATATTTAGAGGTTTTCACCACTGAATAGGCTACTATAAAAAGCACATTGACACTACTAGAGAATGTAATTCCAGAGAATTACTGTAGTAGTACGACGTGAAGGATTGAAAAAGTTAAATATAAACTATGATGTTACCGCTGCTTCACCATGGTAGCAGTGAAAGATTAAGGCCATATTGAAAAGAAAAGGAAAGGTCATTGTAATTATGAAAGCACTTGTGAGTTATAGAAACAACTTCTACTTCTATTTTGACAGAGGAAAATAATAGGATTTCTCAAGCTGGTTACTCCTGAACTGGTGATCATACCTTGGAATCGGTAGGATCTCTAGCACTTTGAGATCACTGTTTGCATTATAAATAAAATGTATTATTATTATTATTACCTCCCTTTTATTTCAATATGCATTTGCCTTGTGAAAGTTGTGAAATCATGATATGGCAAATGGGATGCAGAGCTGTTATTTCAATGGGTCGAAGTTCCATTTTTCTCTGTGTAATATGTCACGATTTCGCAACTTTCACAAGGTAACCGCATATCAAAATAAACAGATCATACAGTTTCAAGGGTGTATATGCCTCTGTATCATTAGCAGTTCCCGGGATATCAGATCTTGAAATCAGTTTTGTAACATGGTGATAACAAACTACAGTTGCATGTGACGTCACCAGTTTGGGCGGGATGCTTTTTGAAATATCGTTGAAAAATATTTGATATCATTCATTCACCCTTTGGAATGATATGAAATATTTTTTGTTGATATTTCAAAAAGCATCCTCCATTCTTGAACTATTATAGCAGACAAGTAACAATGAAACCACACATATTGCAGGTCGAACAAAGTTTTTGAGTTTCTAGTCAGCCAAGGAATATCAATATGGCGCATGCTTTTTGGAGGATGGGGGAGGGGGGAAGCATGGAGAACTGAGTTAGCACCCAGCAGCACCAGAACATTCTATGCTTTGAAATAAAAATAAAAAAATCTTCTCATTAGCCATGTTTCCGTAGATCATGCTATATTAGCCTATTTTCAATACGGATTGCCGTCATTTCAGTGTGAAAGTATATAAAATCCTCTCAGAATAAGACCTATGACACCTCCAGCCAGCTAAACCTGAGGAGTTCAAGCAAGCTAGTGCTAGCTCGCTAATCATCTACCTACCAGAACCGACCAGAACATTCGAAGCTTCGAAATATAAACCCAAATCTTCACTGTTATCCTTGTATCTATAGATCGTACTTAGCCTCTTTTCTGTTATGGACAGTTGTCATTTTAGTACCGAATGAAAGTATATGAAATCATCTAAGATCAACAACGGTTGACACCTCCGGCTAGCTAGCTTTACTAAAGTTATATTCTGTCTTTCCTGTACACGACACCCACTGCATTCTACATGCCACTGACAGAGGTCAAATTTGATATTAATAATCATTGTAATGTAATGTATCGTGTTCCTGTCCTGAATTTTAAACTATTTTGTCAAGATAGAGCTTACCTTCCAATTCCTCATCAGTTCAGTTGTTCGCTCGTTGAGGGAGGGATGGAATGGACAGGCAACCACAAATTTGGAAGTGGGCGGCGTTGGACATCCAACCTGCCTGTCCTACAGGCTCAGCCACCAATAGAAATCCACTCCTTCTTCTCGTGCACATCCCCCGCCCATGACGTGCAATGTTCAACTAAACCCTTTGATCGGCAAACATAGCATTTTAATTAACAAAACATTTCAGCCTCCAAACAGAGGTTCTATTTCATACTTCCAGACCGCCAGAGGCGGAAACAGAGTGGAAGATATCATGCGCTCGCGCATTGGCTACGAGAACTTATTGATTGGTTGTCATCTCGTGACCTCATGACGCCCTGATATTTATATATACCTACTGATACGTCATGATCTTTCTCTTTTTCATTCTCGCCTGGTAGAGAACTTCCCAGAGACTTGTGCAGCTTAATTTTTGGGCATAGCTATCTGCTCCCCACCTAGCTGTAGTCTACGATTGGATTTACCGTCAGCACAACGAGTACCTATTGGTTTCCAGGGTTCCCTCGTTTGGTGCCAAAGATAGCCTGAGCAAGCATTTTGAATGGGATTTCCACGGCAGGTAAGTTACATCTTGTAAACATTATATTGCCGGCGAGTACCTTTGGTTTCCAGGGTTCCCTCGCCTGGCTTATCAAGCTCTGCTCCCAAACGAGTACCTTTGGCTTCCAGGGTCCCCTCGTTTGCAACGCTAGCTTCCCTGCTCTTGAACTTGCGTTGCCGTGTTACCAGCACGCTGTTGATTCATTTGGCGCTACTTAACGACCTAGCCGAACTTCGTCGGCTTTGTGCTGTTTTCTCCACGCGTCTGGAGCTATGGAGCATTCTGCTTTCTGTTCACAATGCTTGGCTGGGATGGACATGCTTGACGGACACAACCGTTGTCCGACGTGTCTGGGTAAAGAACACCTCAGAGAGGCGTTATCTAATCCCTGTCCGGAGTGTAGCATCATGCCACTTGAGCTTCGTCAACAACGCCTTAACAGCGTGTGTCCAAATGAGGGTTTGTCTAACGTTTATGTGCAAGGCACTAAACGTAAACATTCGGACGGCGAAGAGCAACCTAAAGCAAAACGTAAATCTTCATCTACGCTAGCTAAGCGTATGGATGAGCTGACCACAACAGTGCAAAGATTACAAGCACTTTTGACTGGTCCTACTATTTCAGCGGTTAATGAGAGCCATGCTGATGGAGCAGACTGTGCAGCACAGGTAAATGCTCATGCTCATGCTCATTCACATTCCCTGATGGCGGATACAGAAGAGAGTGATGTTGTGTCAGTGGCTGCCACAGATTCCCTCTTCAGTGAAGCTTTTGGTCAGCCTTCTGCCATCGGTGTGGATCTACCACTTTCTCAGCTTTCCCCAGTGCCCTCAGTTAGTGGCAGTGAGCCGGGAACAGGGAGTGAGGTATCATCGGTAGCTCTGTCTCTGCGTGACAATATTAAAAGGGCGCTTGCAAAGTTGAAGCTGGATGCGCCAGCGGCGGTGGCGGGCCCTACCAACCTCCTGTGTCGCTCTGTGCCCGGGACAAAAGATGTGCATCTACCACACTGTAAGGACTTCACCAATGTTGTCTCAGCAGCTTTCCAGTCAGCTCTGTCATTTCGGCCAGATCGCGTTGCTCGTATGCTAGCGGACATGACTGCACCGGATGCCATTGGTCTTGGCTCGATGCCACCTTTGGAGCCCTGTGTGGCATCCCTCATTGTTTCACCTGATGAAGCCTTACGCCAGGATGTGCGCTGCCCTAACAAGGAGTGCAGGCGTACTGATGATGCTCTGGTCAAAATTTACAACACTGTGGCCAGACTGGGTCGTGTTGGCAACTCTATGGGACATCTCTTGTTGGCTTTGCATTCCACCTTGGACACTACCAGTCATGATGAATCTGTGACTGGCCTGCTTGATGCTTCGCTACAAGCGCTTGGCGCTGTAGCTAGTGATTGCGGGAGAGCCCTGGGCCTTCTTGTCCATGCGAGACGGCAGGTGTGGCTAGCACAGTCGCCCTTGCCAGAGGTTTGTCGTAACAACCTGCGCCAGCTGCCACTGACACCAGGCCACCTGTTCGGGCCAGCCGCACAAGAGGCGCTGGAAAGAAGAGTGCGCGTTGCTGAATCCCGCTCACATCACGTTGATCGACAGACAGTCTTTAAGGATTCACAGGCGGTCATACGTCCTCCCCGCCATGTCCCTCAGCGCATGCCCGCAAACTCATTTAACAGGTCTTCCCGTGGTCAGCACACCAGACCTGCCCCTCAAGCACATCGGGCTGCTGCAGGGGCACGCCCGCGTCCACTGCCTATGAGGCAGCCACCATATCAGCGCCCCCCCAAGGCCAATGAAACAGCGGGCAGACGCCGCTGACCGGCAGGGGTCGACGGCAACTTGCTTTACAGCACCCCAGCTGCAATGTTGGAGAGACATCACCACCAACGGTTGGCTTCTCGAGACACTCGAGAAAGGCTACAGATTGCAGTTTCGCCGTCGACCACTACCTTGTGTTCGTGTGTGTCACACCGTAGTAAAAAACCGACAACAAGTTCTTGCCCTCACTGCAGAAGTTCAGCAGTTACTGCAGAAAGGTGCTATAGAAGAGGTAGACCCTCAGGTTCATGGAGGGGGGTTCTATTCCCGTTACTTTCTAGTTCCAAAAAAGGATGGCGGGTTCAGGCCTATCCTGGATTTAAGGCGTTTAAACACGTTCATCAAACGCCTACCATTTCGGATGTTGCGCACTGCCGATGTTATTCGGGCCATAGAACCAGGTGCGTGGTTCATAACAATAGACTTAAGGGATGCATATTTTCATGTGCCTATCGCGGTAGAGCACAGGCAATTTCTCAGGTTCAGCTTTCGGCACAGGACCTATCAGTTCAGGGTTCTCCCATTTGGGCTTTCGCTAGCCCCCCGAGTCTTCACACGGTGTGTTCAGGTGGCTCTGGAACCCCTACAGCAGGACGGCATCTTAGTCCTGCCATACCTGGACGATTGGCTGTTGTGTGCAGCAACACCAGAGCAAGCAACAGCCAATGCCAACCGCCTTTTACAGCATGTTGCGGCACTTGGCCTCAAGGTCAACTGGGAGAAAAGCTGTCTCACCCCTGCTCAGTCAGTAAACTTCCTTGGCATGCACCTGGATTCGAGAACAATGCGTGCCACTCTCACTGGAGCCAGGAGAGAAGCAATTCAACATGCCTTGGCGAGAGTCCGCGAAGGGCGCAGGCTCCCCTACATTCAATTACTGAAGCTGGCAGGGCTGCTTACTGCAGCGACCACAGTGATTCGGCTTGGGTTGCTTCACCTCCGACCATTTCAGCGGTGGCTGATCGCACTGCGCCTATCAGCAGTTCACAACAGGCGAACTTTGGTGCGGGTGACAACAACGTGCAGCTCGTGCCTTCTTTGGTGGCGACAGGAGGGCTTTCTCCAGTCTGGAGTGGGGATGGGCCCGCCTCCTGCACGCAGAGAGGTGGTCACAACAGACGCCTCCCTCACCGGTTGGGGGGGCGTGTGGCAACAACGGGGGGTGAGTGGCCTGTGGGACCCACACCTGAGAGGGTGCCATATCAACGTCCTGGAGTTGCAAGCAGTCTTCCTGACGCTCAAGCATTTCGAGAGTGTTCTGTTAGGAAAACATGTGTTGGTGAGAACGGACAACACCTCAGTGGTGTTTCACATAAACCATCAGGGTGGCACACGGTCCCTTCCATCTCTTCATCTGTCGCGGGTACTTCTGACATGGGCGGAGACACGTTTCCCCTCCCTACGAGCAACGCACATTCCCGGTCACCTCAATGTGGCGGCGGACACGCTGTCTCGGGGAGGGCCGAGGCCAGCGGACTGGCAGTTGCACAAAGAGGTTGTGCAGAGAATTTGGAACACTTACGGCACAGCAGTAGTGGATTTATTTGCCTCGAAGGAGACAACACATTGTCCCCTGTGGTATGCGGAATGGACGGAGACGGAGTCTCTGGGCAGGGATGCTCTGGCTCACGAGTGGCCGAGCCTCTTACTGTACGCTTTTCCACCGATAGCGTTGCTATGGGCAGTACTCAGTCGTGTGCGGGAGAGGGACCACAGAGTGCTGTTGATAGCCCCCAGGTGGCCGAGCATGCCGTGGTTTCATCTGCTGCTGACACTTACAGTAGGTCCACCCAGTCCATTGCCCCTCAGGAAGGACTTGTTGTCCCAGATGGGAGGTTCGCTGTGGCACCCCTGCCCGGAGAGGCTGAAACTTTGGGTCTGGCCAGTAGGGGGAACCAAAGTGTCGTGGAATGTTCGGAAGGGGTCAAACACACTGTTTTGAATTCCCGTGCTCTGTCCACTAGAGTACTGTATGCAAACAGGTGGAAGCTTTTCACTGCTTGGTGTGCTACACATTCCCTAAACCCTTCTGAATGTCCGGTCACGGCAGTACTTGAGTTTCTGCAAAAGCTGCTGAATGAGGGACGCTCTCCGGCTACCTTGAAGGTGTATGTTGCTGCGTTGGCGGCCTATAGGGCACCTATGGAAGGTGTTTCCTTAGGTGCTCACAAGTTAGTAGTGGCTTTCCTTAAAGGTGCTCAGCGGTTGCACCCCCGCACACGGGTTGATTTTGCTTCTTGGGATTTAAGCATTGTTCTTGATGGCTTGTGTTCGCCACCGTTTGAACCATTAGAGCATGCCGATATTAAATGGCTCTCTATTAAAACAGCTTTCTTGTTGGCAATCACTTCTGCCAAGAGAGTTAGTGAACTTCATGCCCTCTCTGTGAGTGCTCAGTGTATGCGTTGGGGCCCTGACCACAACCAGGTTACTCTGTGGCCTAACCCTGCCTTTCTACCCAAGGTACTGTCTCCACAATTTTCTAATCAGCCACTGACCTTGGCTGCATTTCATTCTGATGATTCACGCTTAGCACTGTGTCCAGTGCGTGCTTTACAGCAGTACGTCTCTGTGACTGGCCAATGGCGTGCAACGGACCAACTGTTCGTCCGTTATGGGGCCTGTCAGAAAGGAACGGCCCTGTCAAAACAAAGACTGGCACATTGGGTGTCAGAGGCCATCAGCACTGCCTACCGTTCTGTTGATAGACCAGCGCCTGCTTCTGTGAGGTGTCACTCAACGCGCGCTATAGCAACCTCTTGGGCTGCTTTGAGGGGGATATCTCTTGCCGATATAAACCGCTCACAAAAAGTAAGGAAACTTGACTTTGGCCCATTATATCTCCCCTTTAGTAATACCAACCAGTAAAGTGTTTTATGTCATTTTCATCGTTTATTAGTCACCTTTACAATGAGGTATAGCTTGTAAGCATTGGGCTCCCATGGAATGAGCAACACAAGCAAACGTGTAAGTAGTGCCAACGAAAAATGTGCCAAAATGGCCTGTTATGCTGTTGGAATTCACCTTTGTTACTTCAAGCATTGATGATTGCACTCTCCCACAGAAATGAGGACAACAAAACATGTTAGGCATACATTTGTTCATTTTATACTCAGTGTCAGGGTCCTCAGTAGCGTGTAGAGGATCCATATGCAGCCACAACAGCTTGGCACCTTCTTCTCATGCAGGTCACCAACCTGGGTACATTCTGCTGTGGGGTGACATCTCCCTAACTGGAAAGACAGACCTTGTTATCATTGAAGGCAATCATCATACAGTTAGATACCGGGATGAGATTCTGGAGCCAGTGGCAATTCCATATCTCCAGAATATGGGACCAATTGCCATCCTCCAGGATGACAACGCTCGCCCCCATAGAGCTGGGATCATCAGAGAGTACCTCTAGAATTTGGGAGTGGAGAGGATCGAATGGCCTGCCTTGAACACTTGTGGGATCAGCTTGAGCGTGCTGTACGTGCCAGAGTCACCAACAAAACCAGGTTGGCTGACTTACAACAGATCCTTATCGAGGAATGGAATGCCATCCCACAGCAGAATGTAGCCAGGTTGGTGACCAGCATGAGAAGAAGGTGCCAACCTGTCTACACGCTACTGAGGACCCTGACACTGAGTATAAAATGAACAAATGTATGCCTAACATGTTTTGTTTTCCTCATTTCTGTGGGAGAGTGCAATCGTCAATGCTTGAAGTAACAAAGGTGAATTCCAACAGCATAACAGGCCATTTTGGCACATTTTTCGTTGGCACTACTTACACGTTTGCTTGTGTTGCTCATTCCATGATTGCCCTATGCTTACAAGCTATACCTCATTGTAAAGGTGACAAATCAACGATAAAAATGATAGGAAACACTTTACTGGTTGGTATTACTAAAGGGGAGATATAATGGGCCAAAGTCAAGTTTCCTTTCTTTTTGTGAGCAGTTTATGTTCTGCGGCTACTTGGTCTTCCCCATGTACGTTTTCCAGGTTTTATAGATTGAATGTGGTATCTCTTCCACCAGTCTCTGCAGCAGTGTTACCTAGTGATTCCTAGGTGCGGTTTGCCTAAACCTGTGTGTTATTCAATAAAGGTGTTGAATTCAGCTGGACTGACTGAAGTGTTTTATTCCTCGTGACTTGGTGGTATAAGTCTTCCACTCTGTTTCCGCCTCTGGCGGTCTGGAAGTATGAAATAGAACGCTGGTTACGAATGTAACCGTGGTTCTATGAATAGTGGAAGACCGCCAGAGTTCTTGGTCACTCGGAATTGCGAGAATGACCATTGAGAAAGATCATGACGTATCAGTAGGTATATATAAATATCAGGGCGTCATGAGGTCACGAGATGACAACCAATCAATAAGTTCTCGTAGCCAATGCGCGAGCGCATGATATCTTCCACTCTGTTTCCGCCTCTGGCGGTCTTCCACTATTCATAGAACCACGGTTACATTCGTAACCAGCGTTTTAGAATTTGAATTGAAAGTCAATGAGAACACAATACATTTTGTTAGGCTTAAACATTTAAAAATCATGATTTTTGCTTTCAAACTTTATATTTTTGCTTTCAAAGCTGCATTTTTAGTTTGGCCTTATTTTTCTTAGATTGAATAATATAGAATACTTGTCCATTTTATTTTTCTAATACAAAAAAGTGTTGCCTTAATGTAAATAATCATCTGAGGAATTTTTGTGGGGATATCTATTTGTTAAAATTTGTATCCTTTTCACCCCATAATATATTCGGCCATAGACTTATAATAGGGCATAAAAAGGGCGATAACACACAAACAGCAGCTTATTGACCGGGTTGTCCACCCAGGTTGTGATCCTGGGACATCCTAGATTTTATTTCTGCATGACAATCTTTTACAGCAGCCCATGTCTGTAAAACCCCCTTTGCCCCATGGCTCGCTACTTTCATGCTTTTCTTGATTGCTAGTATCTTCGGGACGGTTTGTAGGAACGTCAGCAACGTCCGATATCGGTCTTCGATGAATGTAATGAAATCAGTTCAAAATTTTCGAGCCAGCCAGGAGTCGAACCTAGAATCTTCTGATCCGTAGTCAGACGCGTTATCCATTGCGCCACTGGCCCGCCGGATATGTCAATTAAGACAATCTTTTTCACCCAATCATCTTTCATTTTACTAATCAACTGTCCAATCATTTCATGGTGCATTTCGTGGCGTTTGTCTAAACTACGTTCATTTACCGTAACACAAGAAATACATGTGACATTTAGGGAAGTTAGGCACGTTTATTACGATACTTTAGAAGTCTCTCCCTCTTACATGTGACACGTCACTGGGGGTGCTCCTAGTGCTGATGTAAAGATGGCGACTGCCTACGAGAGCTTCAATTTGTAAGTATATCCAGCGGGTTATTGTAATGTTAATTGTTTGTTAGTGCTAGTTATCTGGTCGGACGCGAGTTATTGAACATAGGTCTTTTAAATAGATTAGACTCTTGCAATGTTTTGATAAGTGAATAGTTAGTCGTGAAGGCATTGCATATTATCATTGTGGTCTTCTAATGCTGTCATTCAGTACTTGCCAGCTTGCTGCCAGATTGCGAAGAGCTAATGCTAGCTAGATAGCTAATGTTAGAAGAAACTCGTTGCGAGATCATTTCCAATGGGCAGTTCTGCTAAAGGTCATACAAGCTGGCCGATGTGTTTATAGTCAATATACTTAATAGAGTTGGCTGTAATAAGAGTTAATGTGTTTGAAGTTCAACGTTGTACAGTAAGTTATGGCTAGTTAGCTCACCAGCAGTTAGCCAGAGAACTGGTGAGCCAACGTTAAATGTTATCGTTAATACAGCACGTTCACCGCCCCGTTGTAATGACGACTACGTTGTGTTAACGTCCGTTAAATAGCTTTACGTTATGCCATATCTCCATTTTTGAAAATTTTAGAAATCATAATGTTAGATTGGACATCTTTCCATAGAGAGTGGGTTAACCTTAAGTTACGTTAACCGTAATGTGTAAACCATGTTTTGTGCGTGTATGCGTGTGAACCATGGTGTGAACATCTGGCTGTGAAGTCCCAAAGTTGCGAAAGGTCTGTCATATCAGGTCTCCCCTTTCTCTCTGTCTCTGTAGGCATACAACCCCAGAGAGATTTTTTATTGAGGCTTGTGATGATGGGGCAAATGATGTCCTTGCCATCGACAGGGTGTCAACAGAGATGACACTCACTGGTATGTATCTTGGCAGATGGATATCATTACATTTGCAATATAACTTATGTAAGAGAGCACTGTGTTGTGATTTAGTCTTTATGAAGGAGCTGACCGCTTGAATTGTTTTTACTCTAAAGGTATTGTTTTGTTGTATGAGAGAGTGGTAAGCCTCAGCGTTTGTTATTAAATGCTACCTGTCCAAGAATCTTGAAGTAGGCTTAAAGTTGTCTACAGGTGGTGGTACCTGTACCTGTTTAAATTAATCATGTATTGTGAATGATCCTACACATTAGTTGTTGCATACACCTAAATTTGTTGTGTGGTAATGTCCTTGCGGAACTAATATGATCCTGTTCAATAGGGTACCTTTCATCTACTTTTTCTGGATGCATGTTGTTGCTCCAGCTTCTTGTCATGTTTTCATCTCTGTTGTCTACTTCAAGGGACTTTTTTCAGGTATGACAGTGACATTTTCTGTTTTTTTTCTTGGTTTTCACCTTACAGTGAGGAAGGATATCCCACCGTCAGCAGTGACACGGCCAGTATGCGGCATCATGGGAACGATCAGATTAGTGGCAGGTATGCCCTCAGTCCTGCTGCGAATCCTTGAATGCAGTTCCACTGTGGCCAAAGATTGGTACTAGCTGGAATTGTTGGTTTGGTAAATGTACACTGTTCAAGCCTTATGTGTGTGATTTGATCAAAGTATTCTCATAAGCGTAGAAGCGGAGAAGTGCACCACCATGTTGATACAGTGATCCAAAACAGCGGGGGGTCACTAGGCCTTTGTGCTACACGTACAAGTGTTTGCACAAAAAAAAAATGTACGCTGCTACAAATTCTTTGCTGTAGCCTCATCACGTCTCTTGCAGTCGCTAAATATAGCCAAGTGTGTGATTGCTTTTCCTAGAAATTGCAATAGTTTTCTTGAAACACAATGGCATATCTGGTTGTGATTTTCACCACGTTGACACTGTAGCAGGTGCACTTTCACAGCTGCAGCACATCCAACTTTGCTACTGTTTTATATATTCTATGTTAATGTCTGGAAGTAGCTTCGCGTAACAGCTTCTGGTATTGGCATGTAACAGCTTCTGGTATTGGTACGTGCTTGGAAAGCTAGGGGTGAGATCTGTGACCGCTTGATGGCAGACATTTTCACACAAGATGGCTGTAGAGTAATATTTATAAGCCCACTTATGTATTGTATGTTTTCATCAAACCTAGCAGTGTACAGTATCATATCATGATTCAATTTGTGCTATGATGGTGTGAGTTGCATTTCCTTCTCATCTTCTCAGGCATGTACCTCATTGTGATCACAAAGAAGAAAAAGGTGGGGGACCTGCTTGGACACTTGGTGTGGAAGGCTGTGGAATTTGATGTCATCTCATACAAAAAGACAGTCCTTCACCTCACTGATAATCAGGTGTGACCGCTGTAATTGTTTTTCAAAGCCTTGTGAGTTTTTCAAAGCCTTGTGATTGGGTCTGTGCTTGTCACATCACGGCTGTGTCCAAAAGTCAAGCGTGCACGCTGGATAGTACCTTCTTTCCAGTAGCGTCTCAGTTAGCTTGCTCCTCAGTATGCGTCCCTACCTACATTTGGGCAGCACAAACTAGTTGGCGTCACCTGACTCGGGGAGGGGGGTGTGTTGACGATTTGCATGACGTGTGGAGCTTGACCTGCGCTGCGCAATGGATTATGGGATATCTGAGTCCAAAAAAGATGCATCGATGCACGCTTGGAAATCACGCCAAACGAAGTAGGGTCATTCCACCTCAATTCAACAAATGCCTTCTGCTTGACCATCTCAGATTTCCTTCAAAATTTTACCACCTGAAGAGTAACCATTTAAACTGACTTAGCCAAAATATTAGATTGGTATACCTAATACATCCAGAGAAAAACGTTTTTGAACATGGTACCCCCCTTCTGATTTTTGGCACATTGGCGCCCTCATCTAAATCTGCAGCAACGTTCAGATGTCATTATCTCAAAAAGTGTTCAAGCTAAAGACTTCAAAGTTTCTGGGAATAATGATTGCTACCTATAGATTCCACATATTCATTCGTAGGCCGTATGTATTGATACTGACTGTGTTTCAATCTTGTGAAATCAGAAGAAAAATGGCAGATTTTTTTTCAACCCCCACATTGGGTGCTCCATTACACAATTTGCAAACAAAATGTTTGACAAATGGTTATGTCTCTCTACAGAAGTGTTTAAGCTGTCTTTGAAAAAGTAATTAAGAGGTGTCTATATTGCTTTTTTGTTGGAAGTATTGTAACACAAAACTGAAAAATAATCAATTTGGATGATATTGTATCTCCCCATTACAGAGGTATGACACGCTATACCAATGAATTGAACACATCTCCAGAAAGAGTATGAAATGGGCTTTCAGACTGTGAAATTTCAAGATGGTATTATGGCTGCAGTTATTAAAAAACATTTTTTTAAATATTGGTCTATTACAACAATTAGCGTTGCTTTTTTTGCTATTATTTAATGATTTCATAATCCTTGTCTTATTCCTAAGTATCAGATGTTTATGTCTCATACTGTTAAACATTTATATTTTCATTTACTTGCTGAGTGATGAACTAATAAAATATTTCCTGTATTTCCGAAATAAATTGCTGCTGTCACTATTTAATGCCACTAGATGTCACTGTTCATGGATATCAGCAATGTGTTGTTATAGTAGACCAATATTTCAAAAATAACATTTCAATAACCATAGCCATAATACCATCTTGAAATTTCACAGTCTGAAAGCCCATTCCATACTCTTTCTGGAGATGTGTTAAATTCATTGGTATAGCTTGTCATACCTCTGTAATGGGGAGATACAATATTATCCAAATTGATTGTTTTTCAGTTTTGTGTTACAATACTTCCAACAAAAAAGCAATATAGACACCTCTTCATTACTTTTTCAAAGACAGCTTAAACACTTCTGTAGAGAGACATAACCATTTGCCAAACATTTTGTTTACAAATTGTGTAATGGGGCACCCAATGTGGGGGTGTGAAAGAAATCTGCAATTTTTCTTCTGATTTCACAAGATTGAAACACAGCCAGTGTCAACACATACGACTTATGAATGAATATGTGGAATCTATAGGTAGCAATCATTATTCACAGAAAAAATGAAGTCTTTAGCTTGAACACTTTTTGAGATAATGACATCTGAACTTTGCTGCAGATTTAGATGAGGGCGCCAATGTGCCAAAAATCAGAAGGGGGGTACCATGTTCAAAAATGTTTTTCTCTGGATGTATTAGGTATACCAATCTAATATTTTGGCTAAGTTAGTTTAAATGGTTACTCTTTAGATGGTAAAAGTTTGAAGCAAATCTGAGATGGTCAAGCAGAAATTTTCTCTAAAATCCGTTGAATTGAGGTGGAATGACCCAGTACCCATCTAGTGAGAGCGCTTGACTTTCGGACAGTCTATTCTGACGTAACTTCCGGAAAATGCACACTGCCCAGCGTGTGTGTACTTATGTTTCAGACACAGCCCACATGTGCTATATATATGAAGCTGAGAGAGGTTTCACTGAAAAAAATAAAATCTAACCAAGTGTTATTCATCTTTTATTACATTACATGGCCACATTTTCTTGTTTTCATGATGAGAGACGTCTTAAATTACACTTATTTTCCACCTCCCCTTGAGTTAAATAATTGATTTTTACCTTTCTCCAGTTCATCCAGCCGTTCTCTGAGTCTGGTGATAGCAGTTTTAGCTCCAGCCTAGCATAGATTATTGAATCTGATTAGACCATTAGCTTCTCGCCTGCTAGAATCATGTTTAAAAGTGACTAAGATTTCCGGTAATTTTCTTGTTTAAAACTTGTCTCCTCTCAATTTAGAAAGTGTAGTAAGACCAACGGAAAATGAAACATGGCGATTTTCTAGGCAGATTTGATGTGGAACTATACTCTCATTCCAGCGTTATAATCAAGGAACACCATGGGCACAGCCAGTGGCGTAACGTGGTTGGACAAGGCCCTGATGCACAGATTGGCGATGGGCCCCCCCCCCTCCCAATCTCAAAAAAGTGTGCTCAACTCATAGTTAGACAGTTTAATCTTCTAAATGTTATGGACTTAACGTAACGGCGTAGTCTAGTTGGGCGATCTAAAGTAAGCTAACACACTACGAGGGTATTAGAACGACACCAATTTAATTACCGTCCGTCCCCTTTGACCTCCCTCTTATGTGTCACTTAATATTAATTTATATACAAACCAAGACAGCCGATTTGTGAAGAAACGCAAGCACCCACACCATAAATGTATCTAAATTAGCTATGTACCAAAAATTACATTTTACCTTGAGTCGAAGAGTTGTAAGGTGTTAGGCTGCATGAACAAAACCGCTTGGAGCTCCAGTGGAATTTTGATGGGCTACCAGGTTAATCATCCCACTGAATTCCCCCGATATCGGAAACAGTCCTATTAAAGAGAAACTATGCAGGATTGGCGATTTCATCTCTGGTTTCGGTTTTGTTTTTCGTTTTCGCTCGTTTTATGCTTGCATTTTCTCTGCAGAGCTTCCCCGACAGCTTTAGCGTGTATATTTATACATGTATAGGCTATATTTAAATATATAAATTGCAAGCGTGGTTCTTCGTCTCAAGACTTCCAGATGTAAACAAGGAGCGATTGTCTCCTGCAGAAAGTTGCATAGGGTCTCTTTAAGTTAAGCAGTGTAGACTACAGTCATCCACCAGTCTTCTTTTCTTTCTCTTTTGTAAGCCGCTTTAGTGCTTACTGAACGCGGACTGCATTGTTGTACTGTAAAACTTAGCCACACTAGTGCTAATACTGTTAGCTAGTAGGCTATTCAAGAATGTAATCAAAGATTCGTAATCACGAATGACAGGAAGTAAGATGGATAAACAGATATCCCCATTCCCAACAGCCCTTGTGTTCCTTTGCAAATTCTGACAATAAAATAGAACCCAAATAACACAACAATAAGTTGCAGGTATTTTTTGTTACTTCTAAACGACAGTTGAAAAAGCGAAAGCACAATACAAAAAATATATATACAAATAGGGTCACCGTGACTCAGATGGGCAAGGCTAGAGAGTGGTATAAGTACTTGTCAAGCCTCTATTGTAGCTATAACACTAAGGTGAAAATGTGTCACTGAAAACGTAAGTAGGGAGGGGGGCCGTTGTTCCACGGTGCCCCACCCCCAGCACCATCTGCACTGTCGGTAGTTAACGCCCCTGGGCACAGCAGCACAATGATATCATGCAGCACCTGAAAATAGTGTCTGTTGGCTAATGTTCAGCAGCAAGGTTGAGCTGCAGCAGACGTGACTGGATTATTACGCCTGAATGAGGGTATAGTTCCATGTCAAATCAGCCTGGCAAATCGCCACGTTTCAATTTCCGTTGGTCTTATCACTTATTTTTTTGTAGGCAAATTTAAGAGGTCTCTTGGTTTGTTTAGGCTGTGCAGAGTTCAGGCATGCACAGCCTAAAAGGTAGCCTACATAAATCATGTTTCATCTTTTTCTGTCCCACTTTTAGATGCAGGACAACAAGACTTTCCTGTCCATGATCAACAATGTGTTGAACACAGACGGTTTTTACTTCGCCGCAGACTATGACCTTACTCATACACTGCAGCGCCTGGCCAACACCAGCCCCGAGTTTCAGGAGATGACCCTGCTAGAGAGAGTGAGACACACAGGCACATACACATTCTTAAACAGCCACAGCCGTGTGTAAAACTTGGCCACAGTAATGCAGTTGTTGCACCTAAACACATCCGTGCTTGGTTTTCAGGCAGACCAGAGGTTTGTGTGGAATGGACATCTGCTGAGAGACTTCATGACTCAGCCTGAGGTGAGAAGAGAACCCCCTGTGATCCCGTGTACCTGTTACCAGCTAGTGACGACGTGTGTGTCCATCATGGGCTTTCTATAGTTCATACTTAAAAGAGAGAATCCCGCACACTGCCCATTACGCATGCAAACATTTATTCACTGTATTCCCAATGTTTCAGTCATAGACCTTCCTCGGATGAATTTACTTTCTATAGTTCATACCATCATATGTTTTTCTGTGTACGCCAACATTGGTAGTATATGAACTATATGGGTAGTACTGGGTTGACCCAGTTCACAAAGTTACAAAGGTAATTTGCTGTCAATGGAGTTAACTCATGTTTCCGCTGCTGTTCTGTCTCCCTTTCCACAGCTACACAAGTTTGCCTACCCTGTGGTGCATGGTTGTATCCTTTTATTATAATATGTCATATTAATCAAGCCAAACTACTGTTGGATGTCTTTGAAGAAAATTCTTAGTCATTCATTCAGGCTTAATAATGCCCAAAAAGGAGGCATGTTTTGTAGGGCAAAACTTCCTCAGCTAACAGAATATGCAGTGTGGCCTTCTAGCCACTGAGGGGAGCCAGAGATCCATAGCACATCTTATCAGGATTACTTGCACTATTGGGCCATGGCCTGAACGTAGTGAAAGCTGCTCTCTTTAGTTTTGCCAAACAACCTCCTAAATGTGGTAATCTACTGTTCAACAGACACTTCAGTGGTGTAATGTAAATATCTCTGCAGATATTCCCCTTTTGTCTTAGTGGTGTAACCAAAATATCTCTGCAGATTTTCCCCTTTGTCCTCACAAGTTTATGCAGATTAGCATTTGTAATCGACATCTATTACTTTATAATCAGGCATTGTTCATTATTGTGCCTATGGTGAGTAGTCCGCTTCGTTACTATATCTAGTTTCACTTATCTAGATATCTGCAGTCCTTTGTTGCTCCTCTTCCTGTGTTATCAAAACAAATCTGCCTCTGTTGCTATCTGACAGGGCCATGGCACTGAGTCACAAGTTCATAAAGGCTTTTAGACTTATATTTAGCTTTATGATTGCATGTTTAGTTCCTTATCAGTTAATGGATAGTACATCAAGGACATTAACCTATTTTATGGGGGAAATAAGTTCTGTTGAAAGGCTCCTTAGTTCTCTGACATGGCCATCTGTTTTATGAGTGGGTTGTTGGGAGAGTTGGTCAATTGCATGGTTTTTCACCTGAAATGATTACTGTTGTGTTTAAGTTCCTCTGTATGTTTTATATAAGTTGTTGAACTCCGTTTTGACCTGTACTCAGCCGGCTTGGTTTAAATACTACTAGGATATCTTTAATGGCTGGAGAGAAAATCCTTAACCCACTCCATCCCACCAGACATCACAATGCACTCCTGCTGTATCAATGGCAAGATCTTTGGGTGGAACATCATCTCCAGGAGGAGCTGTTTCCGAGCGGGGGTGCGGTATTATGTGCGAGGTGATTGGTTCATTGTTTACTTTACCCGCATGTTTCGGCTTTTGGCACAACATTACACAACTTCCCAGTTGACTGTTGATCGGTAATATGTGTTATGCCCAAGCAGAGTTTTATTGTTTCTTTATGTCTATTTGTAGAAACAAAATTCACCATTAGAGAAGACATACATTGATTAGAGGTAACATCCCCCATAGGTGAACACCGATAGACTGCAATTAAGGGAGAGAGTAACTCCTGACTCCAGAGCAAGAGCTTTTGTCTTTTCATGCCCTTAAAGGGCGTTTGAAATAGTGACAAGACAGCATTGTGGGTGTGCGGGACACAACAAAGACTAACTGCACACATAAAGCTATGCTCAGTAGCTTTCATCTTTACTGCCATATTCTGTTAGCATAACTTTATGACAACATAATAAATAACTTTATTTAACCTCTTCCTCGCTCAGGTATTGACTCCGAAGGCCATGCTGCCAACTTTGTGGAAACAGAACAGATCATCCAGTACAATGGATCAAAAGCCTCATTTGTTCAGGTGATTCATAGATACGAATTTCTTAATTGTTGCTTGATAGACACAGCACAAATGTCTACACATTTGAGATTATTACACTGCATAATCTTATTGCAAAGCTGCGCATGTTTCCATGAGGTGTTTTTAGCCTTTGGAATAGAAGTTTTATGTTCGGGGTTTAATGAGAGTTTTAACTACAATGATTATCTAACACTTGCCCTCTCCGTGAGTGTAAAGTTACCTCGTCTGGCCTTGCAGTTCCTCAGACTTGATTTGGCCAGTTATGTAATAATGGCTTGATGAAGACGTATAGAAGTTTAGATTTCACTTCCTTGATGTAGTCACACGAGCTGCCTCTAAAATAAGATGTCAGCTCCTCCATTTATCTGCCTCTTAAATGAAATGTCCTCTCCTCTTCTCTGCACAGACCCGAGGATCCATTCCCTTCTACTGGTCTCAGAGGCCAAACCTCAAATACAAGCCCAAGCCACAGATCAGCAAAAATACCAACCATGTAAGACGGCAGCCCCCTATGTATCATTACCGTAATTTCCTGACTATTAGCCGCGGCTTATACATTGATTTTGCAAAATGTCTTCCGCTATGAGGTTAATACAGGGGGGCAGTTAATATGGTTTTGTTTTGCACAACTTTTAACTTGCATAAAACACTGTCCTGCGGCTTATACACAATGTGGCTTATATGCGTGAAATTACTGTAGTCAATTTAAGTAGATGTTTTAATTGGTATTTGATGGCCTCCATTCAGAGAATCTCTAAGTAATGATTACCTGCTTTCTTCTTCTTCTCGCGTCTCCTTTCAGCTTGATGGTCTCCAAAGGCATTTTGACTCTCAGATAATCACGTATGGGAAACAAGTGATTTTAAACTTGGTAGGTGTTTTGAACCCATTTCAATTGTATTCTTTTGTCAGTCTCCCACAATTTTTTTTGTATTGTATTTGTCAAAACCTAAATTTTCAAAGAGTTAAAACTTTATATATATGTATATATATATATATATACTTTTTTAAAATAATATGTTATTATGTTATGTATATTATGTTATTAAAAAAACAGTACTTGTCTGAAGGAATTATTCATTTGTCCTGTTCTAGATTAATCAGAAAGGTTCAGAAAAACCCTTGGAACTTGCCTTTTCCAAAATGGTGTCCAGTTTAGCGAATGGCATGGTGAAGTAAGTGAGCCTGTGGATTCTACTCTGAAACATGTTGTATTTGCTGATTATAGCCTCCCTGCCTAACTGCACTGCTCGTCTCCCTTGTAGGTATATAGCATTTGATTTCCACAAAGAGTGCAGTCGGATGAGGTGGCATCGCCTGCAGATTTTGGTGGACATGGTGGCTGAGATGCAAGATGAATTTGGGTATGCATTACCCAACTTTTGGTGGCCTTTTTACGATATAACCTAAAATGTGTCCACCTTCACACATGAAATCTTCAGCATTCCATAGATCTGGCGCATTTAGTGAGGTGATTGCCTTCTATGGTGACGGTAGCTACTCTCGTCACTTACAGGTACTTCCTGGTGGATGCCGACGGCTCTGTGATTGTTCAGCAAGAGGGAACGTTCCGCAGCAACTGCATGGACTGCTTGGACCGTACCAATGTGGTGCAGAGCCTGCTGGCCCGCCGCTCCCTCCAGTCCCAGCTACAGGTGACGCTCCCCCCACGCCCTCCTCGCCCGCACATGAACTTCTCTCTTCAGCCCCGTAGAGACGACTTTACTTTTGCTTTGTTTCAGAACTCATTTTGGAGATCATTAGCTTTTTGCTGAGGCGCAAGTGAGCCCGAGAGGCCGTAAGTTATACTGATTTTAGAACCGCTAAGGGGCGTTGTTAGGCACGACTCAAGAGCTCAAGCGTCCTCAGGCTCAAGTGGCTTATTGCTTTTGTGAAACGGTCAATACATACATCTGGCAAGATTTCATAAAAATAAAGGCACAGCAATGAGATAAGTAATCATTTAGTCATAGATAATCATTCTTAAGCCAATAAATATATTTCCTCAATCGGAATGGTTGCCAAGTTACTGTGAGATGCAGCTACTCTCTTTTGTATCAGGTTGTCGTAGTGCAGTCATATAGAGTGAACTGTGGTCAAGGTGTATGTTTGTGCTGGATTTTACAATGGCATCGAACAAGATTCAGCCAGTCATAGTCAAGGACCGGAGCTATCAATTTTAGAATGTGTGTTTGTAGCTAAGCAGTACTGTGAGAGGCCCATCCCGTGTGTTTTCTCTCAGAATGAAAGGAACAGTAATAACAGTAGGTTTCAACAATCATGCAAACTTTGTACCTTCGTGACATGACAAACGACAGTAGCATTTCTTTTTATGGTCAATTTAACAATCTAACGGAAAAAGCTCCCGGTGACATGGTCAGTTTACTGTGCAAGCAGTTGAGCAAGTGTGTTTACAGTAAGGTCTGTCCAGACCCTGCAGTGCTTTGTGAGGGCGCCTGGCAGGGGTAGCCTATGGCCCCGTGGACTTTGAGTATCTGTTGTCTTAAAGGGTGATGTTTATCAGAGATGTGGTTGTAAAAGGGGCTTGACATGGAGCCATCCGAGGAGTAGTAAATGATTCAGCGGGGGCTCGCTGTGTGTGTGTGTGTGTGTGTGTGTGTGTGTGTCTGTGTGTTTATGTGGGATACGGTAGTTTGTCAGTTGTATTGTCACACCTGCCTGACATGCAAATGCAAAGGTACAGTAGAGTACAGTAGGTCTGTACAGCACAGCGCTAACTCTGTCCTGTGGTCCCTGCAGAAAATGAGTGTCCTCCACGTGGGCCAGAGGGTGGAGGAGCAGACCGACTTTGAGAAGGTCTATAAGAATGGTGAGATTACGCCCACTAGTCACTGGTCCCAGGACAGACACCCCTCAGTCAATTAATTACAATTAATTACAATTTATGGTTGCTTATTTTCTCTCTCTCTCTCTCTCTCTCTCTGTTTCTCTCTCTCATTCACTCACTCTTTCTGTTTCTTTCTCTCTCTCGCTCTCTCTCTTTCAGCATGGGCGGATAATGCCAATGCGTGTGCTAAGCAGTATGCGGGCACGGGGGCGCTGAAGACGGATTTCACACGGTGAGGGCATCACGTGGGCATCACTGCTCCTCGCAACAGCATATCCCACTGCTGCAGGAGATAAGAATGGCTAATGTAGCTAGGGCTATTTATGCCTTTGGTTTACAAGTCTTTTACACAATCTCTTCTAACTTTTTTTTATTGTATTGCCTAGTATGGTAATATGACCTGAGGCATATTCTGAAGGTGGCTGGCAAGTTGATTGACATCCCACAGACACCTTTTGTTGTTTGTCTATGAGAAATAGATCTTCTAGATCTATAGGCAAGGTCTATATTAGACTGTGAAACAATTTAATTTGTGCATTGCGGTTAATTTCAGAAACCCACAGCAGATCAAAGACGAGGGTGGTGAAATTGTGTGTGTGTGTGTGTGTGTGTGTGTGTGTGTGTGTGTGTGGGATTTATATGTGATGGATATGATCAGGAATACATGCTACCTGAGTGGTGACTGCCATGTGGCTGAGCAGTATAGCAGTGGTGCACATAATCACACCTGCCTCTAAACCCCACCCACACCTGCAGGACAGGTAAAAGGACCCATGTGGGCCTCCTGATGGACGGCTGGAACTCCATGATCAGATACTACAAGAACAACTTCTCTGATGGATTCAGACAGGTCAGCATACATACATACATACATACATACAAATAGTGATGGAGCACGGAAGTGATGGGCAGTGATTGCACATTTGTGTGTAACTTACAGTTCTATGACTTTCATTTTATCGTTACGGTATGTATAAATAACATGCATGTATGAATGTATCATTTGCGTTGTGTGTGTTGGATGCTGAGAGGTACTGTATGTTATTTGATGCATTGGCGGAAGCCCAAGACTAATTTACTTCAGGGGACAAAACGTGTACTTTATATACTTACTTATGTACTCTGCTTTTCTTTTTGTGTTCTTGTCTCTGAGCAGGACTCTATAGATCTCTTCTTAGGTAACTATGCGGTGGATGAAGTGGACATGAGCACTCCACTTCATGAGCCCAAAGACTGGAAGTTCCTCACGGTAAGAGCTAGGTGGAAAGATGACCCATCATATCAAATACATAGTTTGAGGTGAAAATACATTTTTTGAAGTGACATTTTTAATCCTTTTTTTTTTCTTTCTCAGTTGCCCATTATCATGGTGGTTGCGTTCTCTATGTGCATCATATGCCTCCTTATGGCAGGTAAGAATGTGCCTGATTTTAAATAATAACTTCCCTCTAATCTATTTAAATTCAGAATATTTCTTAGAGGCTCTATACAGCTTGTTTTAAAGATAAACATTCCAGTCTACGTGGTCAAATGGCATTAGATTTTCATGTGAATGCAGGTATTTTTCCTTTCTCGTAATAAGAAGTGTTTTTAACACCGTAAAACTCAGGGGTCTGTTGAGTCACTGCATAATGCCACTTGATTGACAGGTGACACATGGACAGAGACGCTGGCCTACGTGCTGTTCTGGGGCACGGCCAGTGTTGTGACTGCCGGCGTCATCCTCTTCAATGGCCGCGACTTCGTGGACGCGCCCAAGTTGGTGCAGAAGGAGAAGCTGGACTGAATGTGCGCGTGTGGAAAGCAGCTGGGTCCCGCCGACACCCTCAACTCTTCATCCTCCTCCTCCTCCACCGGACCCTCCTCCTTCCCGCGCCTTCGGCAGGTCTGGAGTCTGTACTGAGCAGCCGAGAGGCGGAAGGGTCAAGGAGTCGAAGAGAGGATAGGGAGGGTTGGGGGCGATATGGGCCGGGGCGGGACTGGATTTGACGGTGAGGGAGAAGTGCCAGGGTCAGATAAGAGACTGGACGAGAGGGCGCCCTCACCGTGGCTGCTGTCCACACACACACGGATAAAACATGGACGCATGTGCATACACACACACACACACACACACACACACACACACACACACACACACACACACACACACACACACACACACACACACACACACACACACACACACACACACACACACACACACACACACACAAACACACTCACTCAGATGCACGTTGCTGTGTAGTGGGGGAGAGCAGGTACTAGAACCTTCATAGCTCCCAGCCACTGCAGCGTCATTGAGATCAGGGGTTTTCTTCATCTCTCTTGCTCACCATCTTCTCCTCTAGTCTCTGCTATCATTTTCTTCTCACTCTTCTGTCTCTTCATCCACCTGACAACCACGAGGCCAGCCCGGTCCCTGGTCTCTTCATCACCTGAGCTTTTAATTACCCATGATGCCATTCTGCAGTTGCGCTGATGCCACACTGCCGTACCCCCCCCCCCCCCCCCCACACACACACACACACACACACATACACACACAAACTCTGAAGTCAGCTCTTCACATGCTGGCCTCGTCTCCTCTCAGAGTTTTGCCAAATCTGCGAGTGAGGAATGCTCTTCCACCAGGGAACCATCTTCTCATCCAAGGTCCATTGTTCACACAGCTAAGATTTGTGGCTGCATCTTGGTGTTTAGTGGTTTGTAGGCTTCGAGCAGTAACATCAGATCATCCATCATCAGATAGGATTTTATTTCTGCTGAATATGTACAATATATTTTGCCTTTATTTTTTTTACATTATTTTTGCCTTGGTTTTGGGGTCATCCTTGTCCATATCATATGAAACTGTAACTGTTGAATGAACAACAGACTGCGAAGGGAAGGACAGCTTTTGGAAGGGGCATGCAGACACATGTACTAGTAAACGCTTGCTGGAGCGATGATTTAGTATCCTGTGAGAGTCTGGCTATGCAGTTTTCCCAAGATGGGGAAGGAAGATGTGTGGGAATATGGCTCATCACTGAACCGTGCCACGTCCATCTTTTCACATCCTCCTCCCTCAACCCCATGCTTTGCTTCCTTTAAGTCCCTTCCGCTCTTTCTGTCTCATGTGTGCTGTTTACTGATGTGTCTTTGCCTCTGCGTCAGACTTGTAGTGTTCGAGCTGCCTTACGCTTGGGATGGGAGTGGGGAATGCCTTGTCTTTGTGTGCTTGTGAGATGTTTAGTGTGCACTGTCCCATCACGGCACAGCAAGAAGCAGGATGTTCTCTTTCCCAGCTCTGCTCATGGTACAGTGCAGCTATGATCTCCATTAGCGTGGTCACACACGAGGCAGTTCACCCGTGCATCCTCCATTCCAGTCATAGTAATATGGTTCTTATTCAAAATGGCGCCATACTTTCGGCATACTCTGTATTCTCCCTTATGACATAGCCTCCAATAAGGCGACATATCATTGGATAGCTTTTGTGTCCCATCTGTTTGAAAACAGCATGTACAAATGTGTCCATCATGTACATCTGAGTAGCAGATCTCAGTCTGTTACTTTCACTGCAGATCCCTTATTTATGTATCAAAATGTCAATGTTTAAAGATACATCACTTTTACATTTACCATTTACAATTTTATCCATGATGCCACAATTGTGCCCACAATTTTGTGACACAAAATGCCATGTGTCTGATGGTAAGAGGCTTTGGCATTTTCCCCTCTGATAATGTACCATATATATTTTTTTTTTCTTTGGTGCAGTGTAGAGAGAATGCTTGTCAATAGACACTATTGTTATTAACTTGCCAAATTAAACATGCTGGGACCTTCACTACCATAGTTAAGATACAGTATTTAGAGGAATAAACTACATGTTATGGAAGATATTTTTGGTGGCTTTGACTGGATCACCTTGCTCTATACTGTTTCTTAAGCATGGGCCTCACAGTGGGAAATGGCAGACTTTTAAATGTATTCACATAACAGCACTTTCCCAATGAGTTCTTAAATTATTGTCAATTTTGAATCATTTCATCAGCTCCTGTTGGGTAATTATTTGGGATGTTTCTTTGTAATAAATATTTTGATTCATGGGAATATGAAATGTCACTATTTCAAGTCTGACGTCTGTCAAGGAGGTTTGTAATAAAAGATGGCAATCTCAGTAGTCTCTGACTCGTCTTTCATAAGCTCTGGTAATCATTACCATTATGACTGAAAAGGCTATATTTGATCTGGGAACATCTCACCTCTGCCCTATTGAGGAAGATTCAACACATATTACCCTAATCTGTTGCACACATGAGGGGGGGATTTGGATATACAGTAGCGTGTTGTACATGCTCTGGCTCAAATGTGCCATGAGCCTTTACTTGTGCTCACTGATGACATTCCTGAAGGAAATTCCACTGGAATAATTTGGCTGTGGATTTTACAGTGGGAGAGAAAAACAGGCTTAAAGTGCCACACCAGATTATCCAGAATGAGTGCACAAACAAGACAAAGTGTACCCTATGGTTTCACACCACACACTCTCTAACGTGCATACACGTGCACTCACACACGCAGAAAGCAGCTGGGGCTGTCCAATAAGAAAGATTCATTCTTCATGACCTTGATGATGCTCAGACAATGACAGTACTCTGCACACAGTACTCTGCACATCATAATAATCTGGATGTTGGTGCATCTATATAGTGCACAGAAAGATACAAGCCTTTCAGCTTTTACTCTACTAGACTGGAAAATGTAATGAGCAGTGTTTTTCTCTGATGCTATCCATAAAAGCGTTCCATAATGCTGATAAGAACTAGCCTGAAGACCATAGGTACCTCTCATGCAGCATTTATACGTTATCCCTCGCTCCTCGGGCCTCGATTCTCACTGATCTAAAAGAATGATGGGCGGCAACAATGGGATAGTTTATCCCTTCTTCTATCTTTCTTTATGTAGATCAGTGAGGATCGTGGCCCGAGGAGCGAGGGAGGACGTATAAACACTGCATGAGAGGCACCCCATGACTCTCTTAGCAGGGAGTCTAGCCTAGATCCATTGGCAAACATTTATTTCCTGGTTTGTGGACACTTATCTGAAGTTTGAGTTGGAGTCATTCATTGGAGTTCAATCATTAACATTTGGTAATGACGTATGTTAACCACGAGGGACACAGCGATAACGATAGGCTTGAAACTCAAATGCAATCGCTGTCAGGAACGCCCTCTGTTCCCTGATTGGCAGGGGTGCACTTGCCGGAGTAAACGAAAGTGGATACAGGTATTCCAGACGGAGTACTGAAGGGAAAAGATATTGAATGGAAGTAAGTAGACAGGCGGAGTCAGTTTAGATAAGATAATTGCTTTATTATGATTTCACTGATTGTGGCTTGTACAGCTCTAGTTGCTGCAGCCAACAGCTAGAACAGCCAGGCAGCTACTGTGCTATACTGTAGGGGGCATGCTTTTAAATATGCCCACAGAGTGAGTGTAGTACTATAGCTGCCTTGCTGATTTAGCTGTTGGCAAGGATGGGCAAAAATACATCATAATGTATTTTAAAATTAAATATCAAACACCCTCATTTTAAGTATATCAAAATTACTAGTACTAAAAATACTCTTTAAGCAGCATGATATCACTTGGCAAACCTTTCATATCCTTCAATTTCATCTATCATCAACACATGACTGTTGAGTAAGTGGACAGTGTTTGACAACAACAGCTTTTCTCTGCCTATGAGACTTTACTATTACCTGCAAACTGTCAACAGATCAATATCCTGACTTTCACATCTCATAGCCTAAATGCTGTATCAGAGATGCACTCAGACAGCTGAACTTGTCAAACGGTAAAAAATAGTCTCTTACATTGTCAGTGCATGCCCAGATTGAGCAATGTTGCAGATTTTTTCATTGTTTAGTCTTTGGGTGACCAGACGTCCCCCGGTTTTGTAGGCTATCAGCATAAGATCAATCTTTTAAGATTGAACGTATGGGGAGTCTGCACTTTATTCCTACTCCACAAGAGGCGTGATCAATTGGCATCGCTCAAATGACTCCGTACACTTGGATAGTTCTTCAACCAATCAGACCAATGATCCGGTCTTTTGGATAAACTAGTTTGTGATTGGACCCAAAGGTTGTGGACAGGAAGCAGGGGAGATAGATGTGCAGGTTTCCAGCCTGAGCTGCTGGGTGAATTCCAAATTCGCCAGCAGGTTAGATACCAGTTTTGATGACCTGTCCCTGAAAATGTCCCCGGTTTCTACTGTGACTGACCTGAAATTGGAATAAAAGAGAGAAAGAAAACACTGACCAAACGTATAGTTGTGCACCCTACACACAAAAGCTCAAGCCAGCCAGAGCAAGCTCTCAGCTCAGACCTAAGAGATGTAGAATGCTAAGGCGACCAGATTTCTGAGACAAAATCCAGGGACATTTTCAGTTCAGAAGCTTAAATACCTCCAAAACAGGTCATGTAGGCTATTATTTTTGTAAACCTGGCCATTATGTTTCCTGGGATTTCTGGCTTCCTAGTGACATTACGGCAAAAATATGAAGGAAAAAACATGAGGACTGACATAAGACATATTACATAAGACAAATATTATCTCGCCATAGGCCTATACTTTCTCAGATATGGGTAGCCCAGACTGTCCTGAAAAGGAAGATATAGTATGCATAGGCTTAGATAGCCACAATGACCAAGATAACTATGATCTAGATTAACTATCTGAACAACACAGATGACCACTAGGCTACTGTATAATTTTATGGAGTGTTGACAGTGGAACGTGTCCCTGTTTTAGGTTTACAAAGATTAAAAAAATAATAATATTTATTTAAAAAAAAAAAAAAATCATTATGTTTTGCAGGTATTTACTGCTAAACTGAAAACGTCTCCAGATTATGTCACAGAAATCTGCTCAACTGTGTTCCAACTCGATTAAAGTTCTCAAGAAACTTTGAGCAACTAGCCTACACATTAGGCTACTCATCTTGCACTGAATCGTCTGAAACAACGGGGAATATTAAGTCAGCACCAGTCAGAGACATTGTTTTGCACGAAACTTTTAATGCACTTCTAAAAGCATCTACAAACACATCCATATTGTATAGCCTACAAAATAATAGGCCTACAAATTAGGCTACAGCCTATAGGCCTAGGCCTACTATTTTGTATTGAAATATATTTTTAAATAGCCTATCAGAAATACTGATTATCCCTGGCTGTTGGCTGCTGCAACTCAAACTAGATTTTTCAAAACGATTTTTCCGTGTTTGTGTTCATGTCAATTTTGATCCAATTTGACCGCTTTGCGAACCCTGCCTGACCTGCCGGCGAATTTGGATTTCTTAATGCATAAAAGACTGAGCTTAGTATGGTGATAGGAGGTAATGGAGGTATGACGTATGAGATAGCCTTAATAAACTTGGCAATGTTTATCTGAGTAGATATAATCAAAGGGCAGGCAGAAATAAAGATGTGCAGGTCCTCCAATCTAGACTCCTTCACGAGATGGCGCTCTTTCAGAAAATGGTGTCTTTAGTGGCGTTTCCTGTGTGTGAGAGGCAGGCAGTTGAAATGTGTTGAAACCAATGCTGGAAGTACACAGGCTCTCTGTGTTCCAGTATAATTTTTATTAAACCGGCGGAGGATTCTCGAAATCTACTGCCACCATGAAACTTGTCCGGTAACGTTAACGTTACAATAATGCATTTCGTTTTGTGTATGCTTTGGAGTTATAGCAGCAGCCAGCTCTAGTAACAGTGTGGTAGGCTAATGTGTAAAGGCCTTCTGTCATAGACGGAGCAGGACCTAGCCTACCTTTCACAATTATTTCACTGCCTTTATATTTTTATTCAGCTAAAGTAATGCTGTAATTGCGGATGTAGGAACGCATTTGTTATAAACGTACCTTGCTATTCTCCTTTTCTCTCAGATTTCTCATGAAATTGAGTCACGAGACAGTCACCATTGAGTTGAAGAATGGTACACAGGTGCACGGCACCATCACAGGTGTGATCCCTTTCACATTATGTTTTTTCCTGCGCTTAGTAGTAGAGTCTTGCATGCAATCTTAGATAATGCATCCCCAAAAGGTTGAATGTTACCAAACATATGTGCTCCTCTGTCGCAGGCGTTGACGTGTCCATGAACACTCACCTTAAAGCTGTGAAAATGACGTTGAAGAACAGAGAGCCTGTGCAGCTGGAGACGCTGAGTATCCGTGGCAACAACATCCGCTACTTCATCTTGCCAGACAGCCTGCCATTGGACACATTACTGGTGGACATCGAGCCAAAAATCAAGTCCAAGAAGAGAGAAGCAGGTAAGTCAGATTAGGAAAGCAATGCACACACTGGTGGAGAAGTTCTGTGAGAGTGACACTGGTCAGGAAGCAGATGGCCACTGAGTGCTACTAGACAGGAAAAGGAAAAAAGGTCGCACTTTGCATATAAACTTGTTTTTTATTGTTGCACAGACGCGTTTCTATGCGAAACGCGTCTGTGCAACAATAAAAAAACATGTTTATATGCAAAGTGCGACCTTTTTTCCTTTTCTTAGTAAACATATAAGTTTGGTCTAGCACTCTTAAAAACAAACCAAGAGACTGATCTGATTAAGGTCACTACCAAACTTTTCTCTATTGATTCTATTTTACTTCTTCGCATAGGCCTACAATCCATTCCTGCTTAGGACATTTTTATGTCACGCATAGTTTATGAGATAATTTTAAGAAATATATTGAGAAATGTATGATAATGATATGACTGTATGTACGTTAATGGCTTTAGGCCCAAAAAATATTCAAATAGGGCTCAGGCACACGCCTTGCACTCTAGGAATATTGCCGCCATGTTGGTAGTGCACCGAACGTAATATCCATTCATTCAGATGCAGAAGACAAGAAGCAGAAATATAGTATTAGTGATTCTTTTCCTCTTGCAGTTGTGGGTTGCGCTGTTACACCCCACCAGGGGTGGAAATTAAAATTTGAAAATGTGACAATCTATCAGCCAATAGCAGATTTCTGGTGAAATTAACCAGTCACTCAATGTTAAAATATGACTTTGTGTCTGAAATCTACCAGCCACTCTCACATTTTACCAGCATTTGGCTGGTGGCTGGTGCTAATTTCCACCCCTGCACCCCACTACACAGCAACATACGACCAAGAAGGCAAAAACTAAGTAACAGGAACACACTAATAGGGGGGAGTAAATCCATAGTAAACTAAGGAGTGAGGCTGCCAATATGGCTGTGCCCGCAAAGTTTTCACGTCATGATCCCGAGCCCTTTTGTATCAAATATGACAAATGATGTTTTTAGATGAGATATTGCAGTTACATTATGCAAATTAGAACACTTTTACCGTTTTCGGCTCTTGATGTTTTTTCCCTTATTGAGATCAGTGGAAACACTCTCAGAAAAAGCAATGGAGAGAAAAGAAATTCCATCAGGGACTGAGCAGCAGACCTCACAAGTTTGAAAAGTTTTAATTTTGGATCTCATATTTAGAGCACCCTAACACCTTGTGGGAATATATCTATATATATGTTCCCCATTACCTCTCCTTTTTAAAAAGACCAATTTGACACCAATTTTGAATCATTCTTTTTCATTTTCCACCCTAAACATTGACAAAATGCACCATTGAGATCAATATGTTTGGTTCCCACCCTGCAATTTCAATGATTCAGTGATTTTAGTGCCACCTGTGCTCTATACAAAACTTATTTCTCAATGGTGCATTTTGTCCATTGTCGGGAAACCGGCCCCAGAGGTCTGTGAAACGCACTGATTTGAGCTTAACTGTTCATTCAATGACTGGCTCAATACGCAACAAACATGTGGTCTTGAAATGTCCCATTCAAGAGACGTCAAATAGAGAGAGTGATTTCTCCGATTATAATAACAGTTGTTGGTTGATCTGTGTACAACATATATATTTTAGACTTACCAGACTGCGTCTCACATTATTGTCACTGTGCATCAGGCAGAATTTGATCCAATTTACTGCATAACCAGGTATTTCCAAACAGGTTATACACAGTTCTATGTTTCTATGTTCTAGCATAAACATGCTTTGCGTCGTGCCTAACAACCCTTGCGCGTCGTGCCCTTTAGCTGTTCGATTATAAAGTTTAAACCGCAGCCTCATGGGGCTTATTGCTTTATTAGCTAATCATAAATGTCACCCAAACATCCGTACCCTTTATTTGTGCTGAATCTGATTAGTTGAAGCATACAAAATAGCCTTTTAACTATGTGTGATATAAAAATGTTGGATATTTACTATTACTGTAAGCTATTTATGCTATTACTATTACTAAATGCAGTGGAAAAGTGGAGGGTAAGATCAGTTACAACAAAGCATTTTGTCTTCACAGCATAATTTTTTGTATGCAAATTAGACAATGAAATGATACCCATATGCAAATGAGCTCTCACAAAATGATGTGCAGAGAGTATATTTACACTAATTAAGTAAAAACATCCATAATTGCTTTGGAATGATGCTCTTGTAAAGGTTAAAGGGATATTCCGCCATTTTTGGAAATACGCTCATTTTCCACCTCCCCTCGAGCAAAACAATCGATATTTACCTTGTTCTCGTTCATCCAGCCATTCTATGAGCCTGGCGATACAACTTTTAGCTTCAGCCTAGCATAGATCATTGAATCGGATTAGACCATTAGCTTCTCGCCTGCTAGCTTCATGTTTAAAAGTGACTAAGATTTCTGGTAATTTTCCCATTTAAAACTAGAGATGCACCGATCGACCGGCCGCCGATTGGAATCGGCCGATTTTCACGTGATCGGCCACGACCGGCGACCGGCCGGTCAGTCTGAGACATGCCGATTTTATGCCGGTCAAATGCACTTGCACGTACTTGTAACAACATCACACTCACACAGCTGAGTTTGCAACGTTTGATGAAGCTAGGCCAACAGTCAGGGCTGGATAAAGCGCTAATACTGAGTTTTTCTATGCAGCGAACGCTGTGCTTCGCCATATTGCGTGGAATTTACTAAGCTGTCACTTCAGGTTTACAGCGCTCATCAAAGCCCGTCCTTGCCGCTAATTGCGTGCCCACAGCTGAACCACAAGCGCTATCAAGCAGCGACATAGCCTTTACTCAACTTAAGGCGAGACACGGCAGGAATAAACATAGTTTTGCTTTGGTTTGCCAACTTATCATGTATTCTTTCACACTACTACAATACAACAACTAAGTCCGATTTACACATTTAGAGGTTTATTTCATTACCTTTTGTCTGATCACGCCTGTATATTTCTTCTAAATTCGCCAAAAGTTAGCATTCTAACGTGTCATAAACTAGCCTACCGCGACCGTGATACAAAACATATCATGCGTGGTGTCGTTGGAAAGCTGTGTTTCGATCTCCTGCATGACGTTAGGCCATCCAAATATGGACACTTCCTTAGTATCCGCAAGCAATCGCGAAAGTTCAAAGAAGAGTGTGGACTGAGAATGTATGTCATTTGCTGTGTTTCAAGGCTTCTCAAAATTAGTTTTTTTTGTTGTCATTTTCCAACATCTCAGCCTATGTAGCACTAACTTCAGTTATCAGTAGGCTATTCTGAAGATATTTACAGTTGGATATTGCATATGGATGTGAGAAGAAAGAAAGTGTTCCTAGTGCATTTCTACATAAATGAATGTCCCACACTGGGATTACTGCAGCTGAAGAAGACTTGAAGAAGAATCTGTCTAGGCTATTCACATTTTTCTACCAGCCATTGATAAGTTGATTAGCTACATTTCTAACATGTTGTATTAAAGAAAATATAGGCTAGAAAATAACTCTTTGTTTGTGCTGTAAAGTGGTTAGAAGAAATTAAATCGGAATCGGCTAAAATCGGTATCGGCCGGTCAAACTCGATGAAAAATCGGAAATCGGAATCGGCCAAAAAATTGCAATCGGTGCATCCCTATTTAAAACGTGTCTCCTCTCAAGTTAGAAAGTGAAATAAGACCAACTGAAAATGAAACCTGGCGTTTTTCTAGGCTGATTTGACATGGAACTACACTCTCATCTGGCGTAATAATCGAGGCAACTTGCAAACGTACCATAGGCGCAGTGATATCGTACGCAGCATCTGAAAATAGTCCCCATAGACAACAAGCAGTAGTAGTGCCAGTAGTGTGCAAGTTGCCTTGATTATTACGCCAGATGAGAGTGTAGTTCCATGTCAAATCAGCCTAGAAAAACGCCAGGTTTCATTTTCAGTTGGTCTTATTGCACTTTCTAACTTGAGAGGAGACACGTTTTAAATGAGAAAATTACCAGAAATCTTAGTCACTTTTAAACATGAAGCTAGCAGGCGAGAAGCTAATGGTCTAATCCGATTCAATGATCTATGCTAGGCTGAAGCTAAAAGTTGTATCGCCAGACTCACAGAATGGCTGGATGAACGGGAACAAGGTAAATATCGATTGTTTTGCTCGAGGGGAGGTGGAAAATGAGCGTATTTCCAAAAATGGCGGAATATCCCTTTAAGGTAAAAAGTATCCTAATTTGCGCAATGTAACTGCAATATCCCATCTAAAAACATACTTTTGTATGATCAATTGTTATATTTCATACAATTTGAGTATTATCTGGCCATTACAGCCATATTATCAATAAATGTATTTGTTATGCAACAACATGCCCTTTGGATCCTGTCCCGTCTACTCTCCTGCAGTCTATAGCACCCGCTATTATACCGGCAGTCACACATGTATTTAATACTTCACTCAGTTCTGGAATAGTTCCTTCTTCTTTTAAACAGGCAAGAATTACACCTTTGCTGAAGAAAAGTACACTTAATTCAACTGATGTGAAGAACTACAGACCTGTCTCCCTTCTTCCTTTCTTGTCAAAGGTTTTGGAGAAAGTGGTCTTCAAGCAAATGTGTGACTTCCTCTATCAGAATAACCTACTAGACCCTATGCAGTCTGGTTTCAAGAGTGGTCATTCTACTGAAACTGCTCTTCTATCTGTGACTGAAGCATTGAGAGTAGCTAAGTCCTCTGCTCAGTCATCAGTGTTAATTCTGTTAGATTTATCTGCAGCCTTTGATACGGTTAACCATGACATTCTCCTTTCTACACTATATGAACTGGGAATTTCTGGGAAAGCTCTTGACTGGTTCAAATCTTACCTTAAAGGGCGTTCTTTCAGCGTGTCTTGGCAGGGACAGATATCAAAGTCTCATGACCTCACTACAGGAGTCCCTCAAGGATCAGTATTAGGGCCCCTCCTTTTCTCTATTTACACCACTTCTTTAGGTGGGATTATTCGCTCTCATGGATTTGAATATCATTGCTATGCGGACGACACTCAATTTTCCTATCCTTCCCACCTGAGGACTCTAGTGTTTCCCATCGGATCTCTGCATGCCTGAAGGATATTTCAATCTGGATGAAGGATCAGCACCTTCAGCTTAATCTTTCAAAAACTGAGCTCTTGGTGTTTCCAGCAAAAACAGCCATTCCCCAACAGATGAACATCCAGCTTGATTCATCCTCATTGACTCCAACTAGATCGGCACGTAACTTGGGTGTCATAATTGATGACCAGCTTACTTTCTCTGAGCATGTTGCCTCAATTGCAAAGTCATGTCGGTATACCCTGTACAACATTAGGAAGATCAGACCTTATCTGACACAAGATTCCACTCAGCCTCTTGTACAGGCAATGGTTATCTCCAAGCTGGACTACTGCAATTCCCTGTTAGCTGGCCTACCTGCTTGCGTATTAAGACCACTACAGTTGATTCAGAATGCTGCAGCACGACTGATCTTCAATCAGCCAAAGAGGACACATGTAACACCTCTCCTGGTTACTCTCCACTGGCTCCCTATAGTAGCCAGAATTAAATTTAAATCTCTCACTCTGGCCTATAGGACACTGACTGGATCTGCTCCTAGCTACTTCAGTTCTTTGATCAAGATGTACATTCCCAACCGCCCATTACGATCTTCTGAGGAACGTCTGTTATGTCGACAAACCATTCATGCTAGGTCAAACTGTAGATCCTATTCTTCAGTGGTTCCGTGTTGGTGGAATGAGTTGCCCAGTGCTCTCCGTTCCAGCAACAGTTTTGGATCTTTCAAGAGGGGTCTTAAAGGTTGGGTACGGAATTAGCAAAACGGACGGCAGAGTTTGAACATATACAACCTCAAGTCCCGCCCTCCATGCACGAGCGACAATTCAAATGCGCAGCGCGAGAGCGAGCCATGCTAAATGAAATGCCAGCCTGGCGTCTACAGCACTATGAGCTCTAGTCTCCATACAATCACTCACATCAACTTCCCCAATTACATTCTTTATTCACCTCCACAGGGTTGTAGTACATATGGTTCAGTAGCCATAGGTGTGTATATTTGAACAGAATCTGGTTTGTTCTTACCAGGGCGATTATCTCCTGAAATATCCGAGTTTAGTGCTGGCCCGTTGGTTCGCCTATTCCACCGTAGCTCCAAGCTGTTAAGTTTCGATTTCATGTTTACAGCACTCTTCGTGTCACGGTAAAATGTAATTTTTGCTACATAGCTTATTTATTGCGTGGGTGATTGAGTTTCCGTAGGTATCCGCTGCCTTAGTTAGTTTGTATAGAAATGAAGTGACACATACAACAAGAGGGGAACATGGACGTGCAGCTGCAGGCAGTTGGTTTCGTTTCAGCACTGACTCGCGGTCACCAGCTTTCGAAAGGGTTGCGCGCGGTGGGGAGGGGGAGGAGGAAGAGGAGGAAGACGTTAGATTGACGAACGAGCTGTGAAATGATGGTATGGGGTGAGGAATTCTATTGGCTGGAGTTTTTCGAGCCCTGCCCGTTCCGCAGATGATTGACGTGTTTAATTTCCATTTCAGTGCTTCCAACTTAGTGGCTATAAGTGGGTTAGGAATAGGATTTCAAGTGATTTTGCAAAAATGGCCAACAAAGCTAATTCCATACCCTACCTTTAAGGCATATTTGTTTAATATGCACTTAGTCTTTTGAGCGTTTGTTATGTGTTATGGTTTGTATAATAGTATTGTTTTATTATAATTTGTCCATTGTTAGAATTTGACATTTATTCTGCTATTGTCCTTAAATTTAGCCATACCATGCTATAGTTATTGTTATTATATAATTAACTGAGTGACTTATTTGATTGCTATTCTCATTTCATTGTTTTATTTCTCATTAGGTTAGTGCTTAATTGATTGTTTTATTGATAATATTGCTATTCTCCCTTTTTGTAATTGTTCACTGTTATTTAATTTGTATTGTTATTTATTTGTATGTCGCTTTGGACAAAGGCGTCTGCTAAATAACCATAACCATAACCATAACCATTTATATTCGCTAATGTATTAAAATATGCAAAGGATCTCATTAACTATGTAGGATGTAAAAATGTCCCAAGCAGCAATGGATTCTGCATGAAAAAGTACCATAGACTCAATTGAGAGAAGTTTGGTAGAGACCATTAATTAGATTGTTTTGGGTTTTGCCCTGTCTATACCTGACATTCTCTACAGGGCCAAGAATAGATTCTGATATGAGCAGTATATTCTTATTTTTAAGAAGCTTGATGTAGCCAGCTGAGGAGTTCTTAGGCTAACAACTTTTAAAAGAAATCTTCAGGCGGCAGTAGTGTCTTTGTAGAAAACATTTATTAGACCCTTCACAAACGTTTGAATAGAATTAACCAAATCATTGTATTTATTTAGCCATGGCTTGTGTATGTGAATAACAGCTGATACACAGTAATCTTAGAACCTTTGGTTCTACTAATGACATTGTTTTAGTGAAGTGCCCTGTAGTGCACTACAACTTTTCAATTTAACTGGAGCTTGCCAGCAAATTTGTCCCGCTTTTTTAATTGTTTACCTGAGGTGAGGAGAGGTCAGGGAGATGTTGACACTGTCTGCCTTTGATGGGGTCAATCAGTTGCAGATTTGCAGTGAAATCTCCCAACAGCATGACTCCAAGCCTTAGGGGACTTGTATGCGGCTTGAACTGTCTTATGTTGCTGCAGCTGCGAGGTCCCATCTCCTTACGGCAGTTTGGGTTTCGCTGAGCCACTCACACCGCTGACCAACATGCGTTGCACACAGAGCATTAGCTTTTTGTTGTGCTTACACAGTCCTTTATTGTCCTCTGCAAGCCAAAAAGAACACACACACTTTCTCTCTCTCTCTCAGACACACACACATACATACACACAGACAGTATAGAACACTGTATTTTTAAGATGGTTTGTTTTGGGGGGGAAAGCTGAAATGTAGTCACTCGGTGATCATCATTCTTTTCTCTATTTTCTCTTCTTTTTCATTTATCTGGCTGTCCCACTCACTGACAAACACACACACTCCCTCTCTCTCACACATTCACCAGCTGCCTCTTTCTCTTTCAGTGGCTGCGCGTGGTCGAGGTAGGGGTCGAGGTAGAGGACGCGGGAGAGGAAGAGGACGAGGAGGACCCAGGCGATGAAGAGCCTCTGTTTTGTTTACTCTCCTAACCAAGAAAGTTTACTTTTCTTGTCATGGGCAATATTTTAATATCAAGTTTGAGCTTGAGATTTCTCAGCAGGATGAGCTGTGTTTTTTTGTATTTGTGTTGATTTGTTGTTTTCTCAGAAGATTAAATCTTCAATTCTTCTATGAAGTAATTTGTGTGTATCTTCACTCTGTAGCTCACATTTTAAATGTGAGTGATTGTTCTCGGTATTAAGGTTTAATGAATGTGTGTGTGTGTGTGTGTGTGTGTGTGAGAGAGAGAATACATCAACATTTTCTTAGTTTACGTTGTCATTCGTCTCTTAGTAATCTTTTTTTTTATGTTACATTGTGTTCAGCAACTGGAGTAAAACCACTCCCATTACTCATAGACAAACAATAGAGACACCTGTGATTTCTACTGAAAGCCTTTAATTTCATACAGATACAAATATACACATCTACTCATACATTTAAGCTAGGAGATTGCCTTAAAATGCAGCTCTTTTAAAACAAGGCTGCTGACAGAATCCATCTAAAATGTCATTACCAATTTGGTACTTTGATTGTACAAACTGGGCACAGATGTTCCATCTTATGTTAACTGTTTGATCCACAAACTTACACATACGGTCCTCTATCGTAACAGTTTACCCAGTGGCATACTGCCAAGCTTTTTCCCTGAATCCACCCTTGGCAAAGTTTAGTAGTATAAACACCTCCTAGTATAAGCATCTTCCCCATAGGGCTCTACAGGATTTCCAGGTGAAATGGTTCAGGAGGCTGTAGAGACTTCCAGAACTTTCACTGTAGCAAAAATAACTCAAATCTGAATCCGTTTGGCACAGGTAGATATCAAAATAGCTTTTTTTAATTATTATTATTTTTATTTTTTTTTTTATCAAAGGGCCCAGATTCGTAATGATGTAGGGATAGGATTTCACTGCCTTTTTGTCCTTACATGATGGGAAGGCCTGTAAGCAGTTTTCTTGTGATCAATATGGTCACCAGATGATCTATACTGTAGTACACTTTCCATGCATTTTATATCTTTGGCCCTTGATAAAGTCAGTGCAAGTAACCAGGTTTAGCCTCTTGGAAAAACAAATCTGGTTTGCTGATTACACTTTGCAGACGAGTTGGCATATATTCCAAAGTAGTGTTACTTTGCATTGTTCATGGTTTCATTCCAATAAAGAAAACTTAGATATAAAACTATACAAATCTCTAACTATGACATGATTTGGCACGCTACATCCCACAATTTGCAAATGTAAAAATCTATGTACAAATATTTAACATTTTGACACTACTGACATTTTCAGGTATGCTGTTCACATTAAAAATATACATTCACAGTATTTCTCGATCAAATTTGGCAATCAATGGTCAGTATAAAATCTGATGTCCATGTTTACAGTGTTTCCTGGCAAAGAAAGTAAATATATCCATTGTTCCTATAGTTATCCCTCTAATATACAACCTCTAAGCCTCTTTTGAAGGCTAAACACCTTACACAAATATGTCGAAACATAATACTGTTCAATTCATTTGGCATATATGCATACAAAATTGTGTGTTGAAGCCTACAATTAATGCAGAGATTGAATATATGGTTCCTCAATTTCAATTGACATTGTATACTGTTCAAACTCTAAAGATTTTGTAAGCAATGTTGGCACTTCTAGCTAACCTCTGCCAGACAAAGTCATCAAAGGAGGCAAACAACCCCCCTCCCAACTAAAAACTGAAGTAGGAAAATGCCCACATGAGATGAGTGAGTGGCTGCAAGCGTGTGCATATGTAATGGAGTGCTAGCTGTTGCTATCCCAGATAAAGAGGGTCTTCATGTCACCTGGTGGGTTCAGACAGTGAAGCAGCACACAGTCTGAGTCATGTGTGTGCTGGTATGTGTGTGTGTGTGTGTGTGTGTGTGTGTGTGTGTGGGCAGATTACGGGTACTCTAAACTCCCGAGATGGCACTGACGGTGTGTTCATGGAGGGGCACAGATTTAGCTTCTTTCTGCTTCTTTCTGCAGAAGGTATAGAGTGCTGTGGCGGGCACACAGCAGACAGATGAGAGGAGCAGAAGGGCGATGAAAGCCTGACCATACCAGGGGTATTCCATCACCACTGACTTACCCTACAAAGGGTAAAGACAACAGAGTATGACAGTAAGACAACCACAAAGAAAAAATCATAATGTCAATGCAATCTGTTACTGTCGTTTACGTACTAAAATTGAGATTTACTTATTACAATGACCATGTCCATCAGAAGACCATCATTAGCTGGCAGTGTTGGGGAGTAACGCATTACATGTAATTGAGTTACGTAATTTAATTACAAAATAAATGTAACAGTAATATATTACAGTTACTGTAGAAAAATGTGTAATTCAATTACAGGTACTTTTGACATTTTTCAAAATTACAATTTCAATTACATCTCAATATTGTCAGCAAAACCTTGCAAAGAATATTGTATGTAAAAAGAACTGTTTCCCTCCACAGCCATAGTTTGATACGGGACCTTCTGATAGGCTCTATCACGTCTACAGCGCCATCAGCGTATGCCTACATGCCTGCCTGTAAACGTGTTATGATTATCATTATATTATCCTCACAAAAACATTTGATGCTAATTAATGTATTGAATGCCCTTGCTGCCTTGTGCGCAGGGGCGTAGCGTGCGACGGTGCAACCGGTGCAACGCACCGGGGCCCCTGAGCTTCGTAGGGCCCTTTACGATTCGGAATTTGTCCATCGCCTCCCAGCTATGCGACATAAAGTCAACTATTGTCATAATGACGCCGGTTCTTCTAAATTACTTACTCGATGTAACCGATTGCTATTTAAGTGCTTCACTATCTCCTACAACTTGATCTCATGGTGGCACCTATCCATTCCCCAATTCTTGTATTTTCTCCTACTTTTCATATCATTTTGATTTTACTAATGATATTTCAATGTTAGCCAGACTTGCACCGGGGCCTTTCGCAACTACGCTACGCCACTGCTTGTGCGCTTGTACAGAACTGCTCGGCAGCCTGTAGACCAAGGCCGAAATCTTCGCATGGATTTGGGGACTATATATCATTAAAAAATTGGAAAAGTAATCAAAAAGTAATCAAAAGTAATTAGTTACGTTACTCAGAAAAAGTAATTCAAATAGTTACACTACTATTACATTTTAAACAGGGTAACTTGTAACTGTAACACATTACATTTCTAAAGTAACCTTCCCAACACTGTTAGCTGGCAATGGCTTGTTTGTTAGTTATTGTTCTTATGGTATATGCAATGTGGAAATAGAGGTAGTATCTCACCAGGATTGGGTCCCAGGCTTGGTATGTTGGTGTGCCTCCACGGATGTAGTCAACAATGTAGAATATGAACAAACTGATGAGTAGAACGGGGCTGACGACTGCCCACATGATCTTCCAGTACCAGTTGGGCCGATGTCCCAGCATGTCCTCTATGTCCTTTTCAAACCTATTGGGTGAGATTCTCAGTGTCACAAACATAAACCTCACACAAAGAATGCTTCATAAAAGCCCAATAAAGGAGAATGGCTGTCATGTAGATTAAACATCTTGTTCTAACCTACAGAATATGTTCCATATTTAACAAGACAACTACTCAAACCCTATTTAAACAGATAACTTATCTTCATTTTTAAATCTTAAAATCTTTGTGAAGTTTTTGTCATGATGTCCCACTATCCTTAAGGTTTTCTGCAGTCTCAACACTCCATCAAAAGAAAAAAAAGTTAATCTGTCTGCTGGACTCAATGTGCAGCTTAGAACAGCACCATTCTTGCAGTGTCCACACATGTAGCAAATATCTAGACTTTTATCAGTGGCATCCCCACCATATTAGTGAAATCTGTTCACGTAAGAGAACATTTCATTCTTGAATAGAATAGAAGACCTCTCTTTGTCTTTTTTAGGACTAGCAGTGCAAGCACTGGACGTCTGTGATTTGTTATACAATTTAATATTAGAATATGTAACAAAGGCTTAGGTCCCTGAAAGGAAGTTAACTCCACAATGTCCCAGCTCTATTTACACATGTCATACTACTTCATCCCTTGTCTGTCTCATTATGTTATTATTCTATCTTATAGTACCGGTGGTAGATGGAAGAGACAGAAGAAATCAGGAGAACATTAGTCTGCCTTCTCCCTTTCACCTTCTCTCATCATCACACAGACATCCAACTAAAATGTACCTTTTCAGTCCATAGACGTAGCTGACAGTGATGACCTCAATTAGCACGATGAAGAGCAGGGAGAATGTGGCTCCATACTCGTTGAACATGGTGAACCAGTAGTTCCCTGAGCGGGTGGTGAAGCCCAGGCCAAGCAGCAGGCAGAACACACACACCAGGCCTGCAGATACGCCGAAACACCAGAAAACACAATCAGTCCCTTCGTAGTTTTCATAGCCGAGTGCTGTACGTGAGACACTAACTCGTGGTCACGTTGGCATTCCAAGGAGTTAAGGACGTTTTAAGCTTTTTACATAGTTTGGCACGATGCTTGGCAATGGAAAGATGTGGTACTCTATGTGGTACGAGAGTCTGATAGGACCAGGCTAGACAATCTGGGCCCGATGGCATAACACACTAAGGGGGTTGTGTGGGACATGCTCCCCCATAAAGAAAATAATGACCTCTGGCAGAGGTGGTTACATTGGTGCCGTGACCTTAAGAGCCTTCTGCCTTTATGTAGAAAGGGGGACTTTTAATGTGCTTGAAAGCTAAGTTTAGAGTTTAGGACCCATATTGAGGCCCAAACTCTTACAGTCGTGTTTTGCCACTATTTTATGTAACTTACAGAATGGAGGGAAAATAAACACATAATAATATTCACATAATGTTATGTACTGTATGTTATTTTCATTCTTATTCTCCTGCCTTCTCTCTTCTAACCAAGCTCACCGTTTAGGGTCTCTAGGCTGAAGTTGCGCGCCAGCACTTTGAAGTCGCGCAGTGGGGTGATGATGGCGGTCACGTTGCCCAGCATGCTGCCCATGCCCAGCAACAGCAACATGGAGAAGTAGAGCACCGACCACAGCTGGGACGCAGGCATGTTCTTAATAGCCTCGCTGTACACAATAAAGGCCAGACCTGTGCCTTCAACAGCCTAGAACAAAAAATAAGGGGCACATGCACTAGTCAACATTTATATGCATGTATATGGACGATGTGTTGATATCAAAGCAAATGTTACGATGGTATGCTTTTGTGATACACATTTCTGGGCATAGGTTGCCTGGCAAGTTTACCAGTAGCAAACATACTGAAACAATAAGCCTTTACATTTCTCTCTGTCTTCTGAAATTGTCCTTGTATGCCATAGATTACATCATACTTCAGTTCAACTGTGCTGGTGAATGGTTTGACAGTTACATAATGACAAGGACTTTGGCACATCTTTGTTTCTTCTCCTCTGTAAACTGTGAAATACCTCATCCTTTACTAGTGTGAATTTGCAGGTGAGCTTGTAGAACCAGAATTACACAAAGTCATAAAGAGTAACAGAGCTAGTTTAGCACACCACTGGTGTAATCAGTATCAAACAATACATTTGTTTTTACATGCAAAAGGCAATGCGAGAGCAAATCAACACAAGGTAAACCTTCGATAATCACTTCCCAACAGAGGGAATTATGGACCTTAAGTGACCGAAGCTTAAGAAAATGAACAACCTCTTATCTACATGCTCATAAGTTTCCACATATAAGTTTGATAATACTTCTTATCTTCAGCAAAACTGATTCATTCATTGATGAGCAATGTTTATAATACATAGTCATTTGTGCTGTGTGGTACGACATCGTTTAAGGGTCTAGTATTTAATCAGCTCATATATCTTTCATTATAAAGCTTATCTCCTCTTATCTACCCCTTAAACAATCACACACACAGAGTTTATATGAAGGTGAAAGGAGCAGTAAATGAGAGATATTACGGTGTCTAGTTCAGCAATCAGATCACAGGTGTCCAGCTTGGGTGCCATGTTGGCAAACTGGTCTGGATGGGTGCGGTTCAGCTCTGTGATCCAGTAGTCAACATTGTCCAGGGAAATGGTGTCCTCTGCCATGTCAAAGGTGTTCAGGAGCAACAGCCTCACCCTGGAATAGAGTGTATATTTACACATTTGGGGTTTTTGGTAAAGTTTAGTGCAAATGCCACAGAACTGTTCTCCACAACTTGTCAACGTCTTTCTCTTGATGGCGTAGTAGAAATGTAAATGTACACCAAAACTGGATTGGTGGATCATTGGTGTCTAACACAAACACCACAATCCAACCGTAATACAGTATGTGTTACATAATGGCCAATGGTTGATCCTTGTTTTAATTTGGTGACTGATAAAGTACCATGATGTCAGGGAGAGGCAAGTAACTGTCTGGTGACATCATGTTTGTCACAGTGATTTAGAACATTTAAGAATTCAAGATTAAACTAGACTGTGCGCGTAGAGTCTTGAATGACGCTCACTCTAGACTCTACCTGCAGGCTTTAAAGCTGATTTTCAAACTCTTCCCATAAATATTGCTTGCTCATCCATGCCCTAAGATCCTCTGATAAGATTAAGCAATAACTGAGGATTATAAACTGTAAAACAGTTTATCATGCTGAGAAGGAAACATCACTTGCATCTTCTGGGTATCTATGCTCTTTAAATCATTAGCCAGCACTCATGCCACATGCAAAGCATTTCCTCCACATGTGCACTGCAAAAAATAAAATATTAGAATTAAAAAAATCTATTAGGTATTGTTTTTTTAGTACGAACAGACTTACCTAGCACTCTCTTGGAAGATCATTTAGACTTCATTTAAGAACATTTAGACTTAATTTAAGAACATTTAGACTTCATTTAAGAACACTTTGACTTATTTTAAGACAAATGTATTTGTTTTACGAAAAATTTGCTTGCTTTCAGAATGAGATGTCTTCTTAAATTCTCAAACTTCTTGAATGAAGTCAGATGATTGTATGAGGAAGCGCTATACTTGGTAAGTTCGACTGGGTAAAGCCATTGGATTTCACCCTGCAGCTCAGGCTGGCCTCCAGCACATTTATCTCTCCTGCTTCCGTTCCACTTTTGCTGGAACCAATCACACACTGGCTTAGATGCAGCCATTCGGTTTAAGGACTATCTAACTATGCCCATTGATCTCTTTTGCAGTAGAAATACACTGCAGACTCCCCAGACTAATGTTCAATCTCAAAAGATTGAGCTTGGTCTGGTGATAGCTAGGCTATGGGTAAGTGTCTTTATGCTGAAAACAACTATATATTTTTTTTTATCTTGATATAAGATTAATAAGTCTTGGTTAGATGTTATTGCAATGTATATGTAGTCTGGTAAAATTCCATAGCATTTCATAGCCGTTGTTGCCTACTTTTCCTTGGGAAGACACAGCAGGCAAACCGACACTAAATACACTCAATTCTAATTGTATCAGGCATTTTTATTGGTATGAAAATGGATATGAAAATCCATTTGACCAACTCATAGTATGGCTAGCTTATCATAGGGAAACACTGTGTATTAAATCTGACTAAATGCATCCTATAAGGGGTCTAGGAAACATTGTGTGGCCAGGTGACTTTCCAAGTCTATGGACTTTTGAGTAATATGCTGTGAGTCACCTGGATGATCAACACTGCATGACTGCAATTCCTTATCTATGGTGCTGAAGTCAGCTGGGTTGTTGAAAACAACGCCTCACCTTCCCAGGCAGCTCTCATAGTTGAAGGTGGCCTTGAAGCCATAGATGGAGAAGGTAACGATGCTGGCAAAGATAGAGGTGCCACTGTTGATCAAGGACACCACGATGGCCTGCTTCTCAAAGTTGTTGTTGTGGTGGTTGTAACTGGCAAAGGCGATGAGCGAGCCAAAACCCAGACCCAAGGAGAAGAAGATCTGGGTGGCGGCGTTGATCCATGTCCGAGGGTCAGCCAACTGCTCCAGCTGGTATGAGCACACAGAGAGAGAGAGAGAAGTGGACAAATGGATGAGTGGACAAATGGATCAAAATGGATATAAACACAAAACACAAACACAAAACAATCGGTACAACCTAGCTCGAGATGCTGCAGCAAACACCTAGAGATGGACCGTATTTCTGATAGGCTACATGAATACAAATTACATGATGTAAGTATTTCAAATACAAAATACTATTTTGTCATCTGTAATTTATTTTGTTAAAGAAAATGGCTTTATATTCTGACTAAGTGTTATTTCTATTGCTATTTTGGGTCCTGAAATGGCATATCAAGCATCTGCCATGGCTATATGACAAATTACAAAATGCAGAAATTTGATGAATCAGTATCTCTGTTTATTTTGATATGTAGTTTGCCTGGCAAACTTTGCCATAGGGCAGGTGTGAAAACGTGAGACATTTCATTTCACAGAGAAGAATGGGTATGATGCAGAACTGAATGTGACATTCATATTTGTATGTAACTGCAATTTTCAACGCTAATTATCTCGCGAACGTTCATCATAGAAACGAGCGGATAGTGCCATTGGAAAGGTCAGGTTCTGCAGTTTCATTTGATATCCACCAAATAACGATGTCCACAGACAAGGTAGAGCATGTTGCATGATTTTATGACAGTATGATGCATTGCGACATCAAAGCAAGTTTGAAACTGCACACTGTGCAAATGCCCAACTGAAAAAAGAAAGAATTCTCAACTGTGTTTGGGACAGTGTGCATGACGATGCTTGGGTGGGCTTAGACCACCCTAGCCCCTGCCTAGGGTGGCTGTATCAGGGCCGTACCTTTCCGGAAATGTTGGTAAAGTGTTGTTAAAACGTTGCCAGCTGCAGCAGCGACATTTCCGGAAAGGTACTGACTCGATTAAATTCATTCTGGACTCTCTATCCGACCACATAAAGATGTGGGGATACTTCGGTTTGGCTTTAGGGACCCTCTACTCACTACCACGTAAGTGTAGTGTTGTTTGGAACAGTAGAAGAGGTATAAAAATAGCGTTTTGTAGCGGCGAAAGGACACGCCCCGGTCACTTCCAGGCTAACGAGTTTTGGCTAAAAACGGTGAGCTCGAACTTTCTCAAAATACATCCGAATGACATGATTTTGGTGTCAACTCAACGTATGTACCCCCAATAGTCCGAAAAATTGATCTAAAGTGCATTTCACTCCGGATTATCCCTTTAAGGGGGATTCACATACTGTACGTCGCTACTCGCCCATCGCTCCTCGATTCTCGCAGAAATTCTACTCGCTGGCAGAAAAAAACATCTGCTGCCGGCGTCGGTACAGTCTATGCTGCAAGCATGTCCGTTAACTGTCAATCATCTCTATTCTACATTCTGATTTGGTACTCGCTTCACTCGCAGTTCTCGCTCAGAGATGGGCGAGTAGCGACGTATGTGAATGCGGCTTTAGTTCCAGTGAAAGGAACTCAGAATGATTCAGAATTAACCAAGAATTTGTGGTCAATTTCATGCTCTCAACTTCGTGGGAACAGTTTGGGAGTGCCTGAAGAAGATGCCACTGCGGATTGAAACGTTGCCTTTTTATGAAGTAAATAAAGTGTATTTTTGGAGCCTACCCAGTGTGCGGACCAATCCATTCCATTATCTATACTTTTGTCCAGCACCTGGACTATTTCTGTGGATGTGCGCACCCCAACCAAACGGAACAGTTTGGGAGTGGCCACTTTCTGTTCCAACATGACTGTGCACCATTGCACAAAACAAGGTCTACAAAGACATGGATGACAGAGTTTGGTGTGGATGAACTTGACTGGCCTACACAGAGTCCTGACCTCAACCCAACAGAACACCTTTGGGATGAATGAGAGCGGAAACTGAGAGCCAGTCTCCTCATCCAACATCAGTGTGTGGCCTGACAAATGCATTTCTGGCAGAATGGTCAGAAAAGTGTTGAGGTGAACTGTTTTGTGACAGTTAATTACTGGAGTTCCTTCCTTCTGTAAACAAAGTGCTGTAGATGAACTGATAAACTTCCATTACCTTAGGAGTAAACATATACTTGACACCATTCAAGGCTCCATGCAGAGTGACTCCCCGGATGAGATAGATGAAGAGGACGACATAGGGAAACGTGGCCGTGAAGTACACTACCTGTGAAGATAGAACAGGGTCAAAAGTTCACCAGAGGTGTTAACAGAAGTTTGACCCACTTAGCTGGGTGCATGGGTTTCCTAACATTCAGCCACGCCTACACAATTATGTTGTTTACTTTTCTTTCAGGGTAACAACCACTGCATGGACATTTACTAGACATGATTTATCACTTTGACCACTTTGAAGATCAGCAAACAGCAGCGCAAGGCCTTGCCCCCCGAGCTTCTGCCTTAGGCTTACATAAGGTAGGCCTTTCCAAGAAATGGTAACATAAATATTATGAATAGTTTCTCTTTGACTTTGACTCGTGAGCTTATTTGTAAACAATTACAAGTAGAACACTTTTTACACTCAATCAATTATTTGATTAATTGTCAATCATCAAATTAAACAGCAACTATTTTGGTAAGTGGTTAATCGGTTTATACTATTTTCAATACTAGATGTACCGCAAAGCGGTACGCAATATGACCGGCGCTCAGTCCTGCACATTCTTTCTGCAAAAATAAATCACACTTGTCATTTCCATCTCCTACATCATCCTCTATTGCAAGTTTTATGTGTGTAAATGAGTGTGCGCATGAGTCTGCGCTTGCTTTTGTGTATGTGTGCTTCTCTGTCTGTGAGTTTTTGCTTGTGAGTGTGTTTTTTTTGGGGGGGGGGGAGCTGCATTTGTGTGTGTGTTTTATGTGTCTGTGTATTATGTTCACTTGTGAGTGTGTGGGCAATGGAGTGTATGCGTGTGTGCATGTTTGTGTGTTTGTGCATGTGTTTGTGTACGTTTTTATGTGCATGTGTATGCGTGCATATGCCTGCCTGTCCACTGTGTGTGTATATGTATGTGTGTGTGTGTGTGTGTCTGTGCTTGTCTGTGTTTGTGTGTGTGCGAGTGTATTCCTGCATACGCGTATGTGTGTGTGTATGTATGTGTGTGTGTGTGTGTGTGTGTGTGTGTGTGTGTGTGTGTGTGTGTGTGTGTGTGTGTGTGACAGTATCATCCAGCAACAAGCAACCCTTTGCTCAACACCACCATCTACAGGCGATGGGTGTACAGTCACTAAATGTACACAAAAATGTATTTATTTTATTGCCCCCCATGGATGAAATTCCACAAAACTTGGCATACTCCCAGACGATGTCAGTTTAATCATGCACATGAAATTTGTTCCTAACATCTTATTGGAGGATAAGGGCAATTAAGGCAGTATAATATTGCATTTTTACCATGGGGGTGCAAATCACAAATGACTGGTTATAAGCTAAGTGGATGCGGGCTCTTGAGACTAACATGCCAACATTTTGTCATCCTCGGTGCCACGGTTCAGGTAGTTTCGGGAAAACAGCATTTTTTGAGTTTTGGGGGGGCCAGCACGGGGGTGGAGTGGCCCCCAGGGACCAAACAAATGTTTTCTGTAAGTCTATTGGGGCTGCATGCCCCCCAAGTTTCATGTGTTGAACAAAAATTCAGCAAGTAGAAGTTTAAAAAAAATCCCTATATGACTTTCACGCTAGCTACACTAGCGCCGGTCATTCTAAATATTTGTGCATGTGGATCAAAGACAGGCCTCACTGGACTAGGCGGGGACCTAAGTCCAGTGAGGTTTGGGTCAGTGATTTACATGACCGTGAGAGAATGGACCGATAACAGAACAAAGAAATACTTTATAAAATTACTATACACAGAAAGTGTAATAAGCACCTTTGTCAGTCTGCAGAAAGCACACACGTGTCATATTATATGGAATTTACAAAGCATTCACTTCATGAGGAAAAAACGAACTAACTTCCATACATACAATGCCATATGTTAAGGCACACATAAACCATGAAACCGACAATAATAATGCCTTGGTATCTCCGCTCCACAGTGTATGAAGTTAGAGACCTACTTTGCCTGTGGACTTCACTCCCCGCACAATGAAGAGGTAGACGATCATCCAGGCCAGGACCAGACAGAGTGCCTGGCCTGTGTGCACTCCTCCATTCTCATCGATGGTGGGAGAGATGTTTAGCGTCTCCCGGTAGAAGAAGTACTGAGTCGGCGTTGCACGCTCACACTCCTCTACATACCCTGTCTGGTTGCTGTTCACCGGACATTCAGCCCACGGAAGCACCGACTGGCGATCCGGCCAGGGTGTAAGAGAGAGAGAGAGAGATTGATTTGATTATTGATTATTGAGAGATTATTGATTATTGTAATTATTATTATTACTGTATTTCTGTGAACGCTTTGGCAATGCATCTTATGGCTTGTCGTGCCAATGAAGCATATTTGAATTTAATTGAATTGAAAAAAAGTTGCAATATTTCCTTATGGTAACAAGCAGTTGACTAATGTTTGTCAAATATAAATAATTAAATCTAAAGTAAGTTGAAATGGAGCATGACCCTTGGACAAAATTATGACTGTGAATGTGTGCATACTACCAAAGGACTTATGAGGAGACAACTAATTCAAAAAATGGTGACAAGTAGATTACTGATTTTCAAAAGGAAGACACATTTTCGTTGAAGGCCTTTGACAAGGAGCCCTTTGTTAATTTTCCGAACCACATGTCCATTCAATCTGAGTCAAAAATATGTATTAAAATCTTCTTTGTCTAGACAGTTAGCTTCACAGTTATTCAGACTTACCTGGAATGAATGGAAGAGATACCAGAAGCTCCATGCATTGATGACGTTGTAGTAGAGACACAAGTACATTGACGTTACAACACTTGCAATACCTATGCGGGGAGATTTTTGGGAAGAGTTAGATCATTCTTTTCCTTGGTACACACACACACACACACACACACACACACACACACACACACACACACGGCACAACACTTCAATGCTACAAGCTTCTTTGTTGATTTGATTAACAACTCTTCATCATCCTCTTCTCAACCTAGTCATTCGCTCAAGAACTGACTTGTATGAAAAAGGCATCTCACACTGAACTTCCTGTGACATATCTGACATTCCCAACTAACTCATCCCTGATGAAAAAGGGCTGGAATCTTAGTCAATGTGTCTATAGTAACCGTACCTGTTCTGTAGGTAACTGTGTGATTACCATATATACCTGAATATAAGACTAGGTTTTTGTCCTAAAAATAGGCTGAAAAACGGGGGGGTCGTCTTATATTCGCCATATAGTCTAGACAAAATCACGGGAGAAAGGGAGAAAGCGGGGGAAACAGTAGAGGGTGCTAATGCAATAGGCTTATTATTAGTGACAGTGTTATGAATTCACTTGATGGTGTTGAAAGCTGCCAAAGAATTTGGAGTCACGGAATGTAACGTTCAGAGGTGGCGAGCACCGAAATAATGACTAAAAAAATGCCCACTCATGGATAAATTAATCCAAATATTTAATGAATGGTGTTCAAATGTTTTCTTCCAATGAATTATCACTAGAATCAAATCAAATCAAATAATTTTCTGTTGAAAACCAGATTTTTCAACAGAAAAAAAATAAGTCTGGAAAATGGGGGGGTCGTCTTATACACAGGGTCGTCTTATACTCGGGTATATACGGTATATAACAATGCACCCAAGCTCAAGAAAGTTATATAAGATCCTTGGCCTTGATTGATTGTCTGTCATTTTGTTTGTTACTGCCTCAGGCTCTTCACATGCATATGTGAATGTGAAAGTGAATCTGGCCCATGGGTATGTGCTCCAACTCACCCACACCCCCCAGATAAGGGTTGATGGCGCTCCATGCTCCAATGCTTCCGAGGCGCATCTTCTGTCCGATAGCCAGCTCCATGTAAAACAGAGGAATGCCCTCCAGTATCAGCATCAACAAGTAAGGTATCATGAAGCCCCCTTCAGACACATGCGCACACACACACACACACACAGACACACACACACACACACATACACACACATACACACATTTAGCTCTTTCGCACATCTTATCACATCATTTACAGGGATATTTATCAGTAGATTAAAAACGTAAGTTTGATATCAGACTCGTTGATATCAGTGCATAAATCAGTTATCAATTATAATTAGTCTGTCGTTTATAGTCTGTAGACTAATTCAGGACTATACTGTATCTTGCCAACATTTCATTACGCTCTCATTTATCTAACATGCTGTTCTGCGTAACAGTCCAATTCATCACTTTCCATTAGGCCTAATGATGGTACAGGTATTGTGCACAGGTATCCCCCCCCCCCCCCCCCCCCCAGCAAGCGATCAAAGGGAAGATTTATTTCAAACACAGTGACACAATGTACTAGGGCTGTTCGATTATGGTAAAAATCATTACCATAATCATTTTGTTCAATAGTGAGATCACGATTATTAATCGTGATTACTCAGTGATTTTGGAACTATCATCCATATTCAAAATGTACATGTTTTAATTGAATTTTAAATAGAATACAAAATTCACGTAAAAAGTAAAACATAATCAAACTATGTATCATATCATCATCATCATCTTTTAACCTGAGCACCATGCACTTATTACAAGGATACCACCAAATCTGTTTCTCTTCTCATTTGAATTTCCAAAATAACTTAAAAATAATTATAAATATAACACAACATCAATAACCAAAACACAGTTAACAGTTACTATGCACTACCAAACATTCATTCAGCGCCAATTTCTCTTAATAGGCCTTGAATAGATTTGCCATCTCTATCTATTTTTTTCAATCCTCTCTCATTTCCTTGATGTTTGACTGGAGTGGCTGAGCGAGAGGCAAGCTCAGTGACCCTTAAAGCCCAGTGCAGGTCGAGGTACAGTAGATTAAGCTGTTCTAGAGTCCCAGTCAATGGAAACGCTCATTAGCAGTCACAGCTATGAATGGGGGGGGGGGGGGGGGGTGCTGTTGCTGTCAACTACATAACTGCCAATTAAACAGTGTGTGGCCATGACTCCTGTGGCGCGGTGTCCCTCCAACTCATTTACCTGCCTCAGGGCCTCAGTCTACAGTGCATTTCCCATGAAAGCACTTGGTGGTAAACAGCAGATTACTTTGAGTGTAATCAGAGTGGAATATTTGAAGATTTCGCACAAATCACTTTTTGCTGACTAATTAATCACAGATTAGAAATGGAAAAACAAGTTGTTCACATGTGCAGTTAAGGTGACGATATATGGGGCAAGTTTGGGCAAACACATAACTAATTTCATGCGTTCTGATTTTCCTGAAAATAGTATTGTTGTGCCATGTGTATCATCATCTTTACACTTGCTGCATATAAAACGTATGGGACATAGGGCATCAAGAATGTGCGTTTTTAAGACCTCTGTTACTTTTTGTTCGTCGATTGATTCGAGCATTCTACATTCCACAACTGCACATCTCTACCCATTCCATGTAAAACAGGGGAACTTTTCTGGACCTAAGTTTAACTATGGGCCTACTCTGACTGCAAGTGCTGATATTTCACATACTGTAGTTAACTGGTAGTTAGCAACAGCAAGAGTTACTTGGGGGTGTTAAAAATACATGGATGCATAAAGCTCACTCCAGTGGCAAGGAGCCTATGCAGACATATGTAAGTATCTGTCTCTGCATGGCGATCTCCATAGCCTATTTAAATCACATAACCACCACAACAGTTTTCAGTGTATTGCTTGTCTGAATTCTACGTGTTACCATATATGTATATTCTAATATACGAATGTTACAGTCATAATTCATTTTAGAAGATCTCTAAGCCTAGGTAGGTCTATCTATGAGCATTCAGGAGCTCCCTAAAATGTTTTTTTTTTCTTTTATCTCTTGCACAACATGTTTTGCCATGTGTTAATGTGTCATGTATGCCATTTCCAGGCAAAATCAACCTGCTTGTGCAATGCCTAGAAATGCCCTTGGAATAAATACATTTAAAAATGGCATGGGTAGCATATGGTCATGATTATGATTTTATATGTCTTCCCTCTAAGCAGAGAGGGTCTTTCAGTCTTTTCTACAACTAATTTGTATCCTCATTGCGTCTCATCAACACGTCTCATTGCCTCAGGATTCATTAAAATGTTAAGCCTAATAGCCTGTTTGCGATCACACAGCAATACAAACGGCTTTTTGTATTGTTATTAGAATATGCGTAAATCATTCAAATCGGTACCTGTCACGAGGTTTTACAATTCATAGACACAGGGCAAGTGGTTAAGAGATCGCATACCTCCACCGTGCATCTGACAGAGGTAAGGAAAGCGCCAGACGTTTCCAAGTCCTACTGCGTATGACACACAGGCCAGGACAAATTGCATTGGGTTATCCCAGGATGGTCTCGCGTCCTTCTCCATCTCCGGATTTCAAGACTCCGTCAATATATCATGTAAGAACAACAGTTGAAGCTGCGGGTTGGGGATTATTAGAATGGACCAGCCTGTGGGAAATGAACAGATCCAAAGATGCAGATTTTAAAGTTCTGTGAAAGAAAGGTTTCAGCACCGATTAGTCCGACTTCCGTTTCTCACAGGCAGATATAAAGCTTGAGTGGGAGCGTTTCTAAAGACATCCTCTCATGGTAAGGGGAGGGTCATACTGGTTAATTGGCCTCACTTGCGCAATTCAGGTGAATATTTAATTGGTGTTTCTTGAAACGACGGTTATCTCATATGAAGATAGTGTGTATGTTAGAGTCCCCTTTTATGACTAGCGGTAAAATTGTTTGTCAAAGTGTATATACTATTGTTTAACCTATTGACCAAACAATAAAAGTAGCTCACTACATGATTCAAAACAGGCTACCCTATTGCAACCCATTATGTTGCAATGAAAGTGTATCGAAGGTCCTTCATTCTGTCATATTCATTGAGCCAACCATAACAAAGTAGCATAAGATAACAAAGGCCAAAGAGAAACACATATTGTCAATATTCCACTTATTAACATAAACATAATACATACTTGATTTATCCCCTCGGGAAATAATAAGACTACTAACCTCGGAGATAGATTAGACAAATGTAATAATCTATTGCAAATACACCTGCTTCATTCTAAATGTTAAAATACAATTTACAGAGTGCAAAAACATGGCACTCAGGACAAAGTCTATGTAGATCAAATAAAATCATAAACGGGTGTTGTGCATGCTCACTCCACAGGGAACAAAAACATCGACTATGACAATGAATATGCAATGACTTAAGCCTACTGCTGTAAGTGTGTCATAAGATGTGTTTAATGATGACAAACCACGGCCAATGGCGTAATATAGAGCAAACATCGGGTCCTTAAAAAAGATTAACAAGGTGTCCCCTGTGTCGCGAACAGTTGATCAAACAGGCGCACCATAACGCATCAAAAAAAAAAAAAAAAAAAAACATTGGTGACGGCGGACCATAACACATAAAAACACTGAATACAAATTATGACTGCACATACCCCAAATATGAAGGCTCACTTAGGCTACATCACTGGATGCATTTCCCGACAAATCGACTCGACGAGTCTAGAGATTACTGTCCCACTGAACTTCGCAGTTTTAATTTAGAAATAGCCGCAAGCGACGATGGCGGGCCCGAGCACCTGCGGTGCGGACCCGTGACATTTCGGAATCTAACAAAGCAACACCTACTTGTTGGTGGGAATGTGCATGAGCAACACACATGCTCACCAAATGTGGTTAATTTTCATCAATGTATGTGTCAACCACAACAGACAATAGGCTAGGTGCCGCTATAGAGTCTCTTAGCCACACCCAAGGCCAGAGCTCTGTCTCTGACTAGCGGTAGCAATAACACACAAGCCCACCAAATTTGGTTCATTTTTGTGAATTTATGAGTCAACCACAATAGACAACGCGCTAGGTGGCGCTACAGAGTCCCTAAGCCACACCCTAGGACAGAGCTCTGTCTTTGACTAGCAATAGCAATAACAAACAAGCCCACCAAATTTGGTTCATTTTTGTGAATGTATGTGTCAATCACAATAGACAGCATGACAGAGTGTTCTTAACCCTTCTTTAATCTTTATCTAATATTAAGGAAAGTTTCAGATCTCTTAACCAACGTGTTGTCACACACACACATTGCAAATAAGTTACAGGATTGTGGTGCCTTCTCTCATCCTCAAGTTGGGTTATCACCTGTTGGCTTCCTTACTACCACTGCATAACATGCATACAATATATAACCCAAATAAAAATTATAAACATGATCTTTTCTTTACCTTTTACTTTGCATCACACTGACATTTTTGACTCTGGCCATTTATTTTCATGATTTTTACTCGTATCAGGAAGGGAGAGAAAGGGGCTGGGATACAGAGACATGGGGGATGGGAAGGGAGTGAGAGAGTGTGTATGTGTGTGGAGGGGCATGGGAAGGAGGGGGGTCATGGGGCTAAGATAGGGATTCGGAGAGAGAGAGAGGGAGGGCAGAGGCAAAAGGGGGAAGGGCGAGGATGTGTGTGTGCGTGTCTCTCTGGGAAGCTTGCGCGTGTGTAATGTGTGTGTGCTTGAATGTAGTTCTCTGGGAAGCTCGCCTGTGTGTAATGTGTGTGTGTTTGAAAGTAGTTCTGTGTGTAACACGCGCGGGCAGCAAGGAGCAGATATTTGAGACCATAGCATAGGTTCATATGAGTATAAATATTTGTAAACTCACTTCATAATATTTTAGGTAAAACTGTGTGTCAACCACGATCATTAATGCGCTATTGAGTGACAGAATTAATGGCACATCAAAACTTGACTGTCACTACAAACACACTAACTAATACTCCATTTAATTTCATCCAAATTAGTCACTGTTTTCTGCCTATAACGCCAACTTCCTGTTTCTTTTATAAGATGCCTGGATTCAAACCTTCGCCATTTCAATATACTTTTGAAATTCAAAAATCTGGTCCCAATTTCTCTTGGGCAACCCCTCAAGATCATTTTACTGCTGAAACGACATGATTTCGACAAACCGTCTAGGAGAAGTGTTTCAAAATACATGAAATCTCACATAACTTAAATTCTGTTCATCTTTACTATGTAGTTGAAATGTAAAACTTGTTCAGATTCATACAACACATATGCTCACTAAATCTGGGCCATTTCCATGAATGTGGTGTCAACCACAACAGACAACGTGCTAGGTGGCGCTATAGAGTCCCTGAGCCACACCCTAGGCCAGAGGTCTGTGTCTCAGTAGAGTTATCAATTCCACAGGTACCATTTTTAATTTTGAACTAGTTTAAGTTCAGTTCATTTTAATGAAAATCTGTTCCTGACAGCAGCGGACATTCAGACGTGAAGCATATGCGGAATGTAGGCTATTCTCATTCTCATCTAACTTAGAATGTCCGCAAATTGGACTTTGTTTTGCCTAATATATGCGACCGCTCTGTCTGCCTGACAACGGAAGCTAATTTTTACATCAGGAGTATGGAGGAGCCTTGCTGCATTACCTGCAGCGATGGAACTGATACTGTAGTATAGTCTAGTCGTAATCCCCATAGGCCCAATAGTAAACCCAGAAATGTTGAGTACCCTAAAGTTTTATTGCATAAATGTAATCTATAGGCCTAGTGGATGAAATTCAACTTGGTTGCCTAAAGTTGCACTTTGGGCAATTTGCATAATTAACATAAATATATAGCCAATTAAGGTGAATAGGGTGCAGGTGAATAGGGTAAAATAAATAAATAATAGATATCACTATGAAACTTTCTCAGTTGGTTACTTGTGTTAAGATGAGAAAAAATGTATTGCATGTTTTTTATATTTTAATGTTTACATATGCAAATTAGGCCATACCTCATAAAAAAGGCTCTAATTTGCATACGCACAAAATCAGATAGTGTGATAAAGCCAGGCTCAAAATGTTTATTTTTTCCAAAGTAAACATGTATACTTGGAGGGCTGAGTTGGTGAAAACCTTTAAAGTAACCTGGTAAGGAGGCAGTGTTAACCCATTGACCCATTTAATCCCAATTGTCATAATTGTGACTGTACAAAAACATCTTGCTCCTGTGCCTTTAAAATGTCATAGTTATTTTATATGTTGTATAGTTCTTGTATATAGTTAATGTGTATTTGTGTACGTGTGCATGCTGGATATAGTTATTTTGCATATTATGTACAGTTCTTGTAGGTTTGCGTGTGTGTGCATGCTGTTATAGTTATTTTGCATGGAGCACCTAATTTCTTAATCCGTCTGTCCATAGGTCAACACTGCCTCCTGACAGGTTCCTTAAAGGTTTTCACCAACTCAGACCCCAAGTACACATGTTACCCTTGGAAAAATATATTTTGAGCATGACTTTATTATTAAACAATCTGATTTTGTCAGTATGCAAATAAGCACATGTTTAATGAGACATGGCCTCATTTGCATATGTAAACATTAAAATATAAAAAACATGCAATAAATTTTTTTCTCATCTTAGCACAAGTAACCAATTAAGAAAGTTTCATAGTGATATCTATTATTTATTTTTTTTACCCTATTCACCTGCACCCTATTCACCTTAATTGCCTATATATTTATGCTAATTATGCAAATTGCCCAAAGTGCAACTTTAGGCAACCAAGTTAAATTCCATCTATTAGGCCTATAGATGACATTTCTGCAATAAAACTTTAGGGTACTCAACATTTCTGGGTTCAAGAAATTACGACTAGACTAGTAGGGCTCTTTGAACACACATTATACTTCCAATTTTTCTGCGATTGCATTCACATAGCAGCAGTTCTATATAATGCATCATGCGTAACGTGATCATGGGTAATGTAGCCAATGGTAATGTAGTGCAAAGCTCAAGCTGTAGTTTAGGAGTGGCGCCCGTGGGCAGTGAGTGTGACAACGACATGCTGCTGTTTCCAAAATCCCAGCAGATAGTGTCACGACTTCTCTGGACAAAACAAATTTTGTAACGTTTAATTGGACCTCAACAGTGACGTTCGTCGTTCATTTCACACAATCTGAGCGAATTCACGTTCAAATTCATTATTTATAAATGTGTTGTGTTCAGTTCAACGTTGTCAGAAAAATGAACGTGTTCAATGAATCAATCTTTTGAACTCGTTCATGCACAACACTGGAAACCGAGCCTATAGCCCAATAATTGAACACATCCCAAACAAGATTGTTGTGTCTGCCTGAAACTCTTAATCTCAACAACAGGGAAATGAAACTGCTCCAACTGATCAAAGGTGGTCAAATACTGGTTTTACAGTATTTCAGTGATGAGCAAGTTTGCCTGTGCAAGTTCACAGAACAAAAGGCTCCGACCACAGAAACCAGTCCTGGCTATTGCCATATGCTATGCTATGCAAATCCTTAACAGAAAAAAATTCCATACAATATTGCCAAAAGTTAACCACATAATTTGCATTTGAAAATATGACCTTGCCGCAAATATGCGGAATCTGTTTGCCAGAAACTTGAAATTTCTTGTAGCACCCCTTTCTATATTCCTCTGCAGGGAGAAGTTCACCTTGTCCAAATATAATTCTGTTTCCTTATTAGCTGTATAGATAGGGCAAAACCCAGAACGATATGTTAAGGTCACTATCAAACTTTTCTCAATTGATTCTATAGTAGGCCTACTATTTAATATGAAAATTAATATATTGTGCTTGCTTTGAGTCTGCATTGGCAGACTCAAATGTGTGTCATATTTGCAATGTGACACACACATTGCAAATAAGTTACAGTATTGTGGTGCCTTCTCTCATCCTCAAGTTGAGTTATCACCTGTTGGCCTCCTTACTACCACTGCATAACATGCATACAGTATATAACCCAAATAAAATCATTATAGACATGATCTTTTCTTTACCTTTTACTTTGCATCACACTGTCATTCTTGACTCTGGCCATTTATTTTCATTTTTATTTTCAGAGAAAGGGGATGGGATACAGAGACATGGGGGATGGGAAGGGAGTGAGAGAGTGTGTATGTGTGTGTGGGGCATGGGAAAGAGGGGGTCATGGGGCTATGATAGGGAGACAGAGAGAGAGAGAGAGAGGGAGGGCAGAGGCAAAAGGGGGAAGGGCAAATTTCAAGAGTTTCAGAGCATGCCAAGTTGGTGAAAAAGGGCACAACATTTCCGGTATGAGGATTCCACTATAATAATAATAATAATCTGAGCAAAAACAATAGGGCATCGGTGCTCGGGCCCTAATTGCACCTACGGTGCAGCCACTTCAGTTCACTTTTGAAATTGTCCAAGTTCAACGTGTTTACTGTTTTACACGCATGTTCACTTGGCCTACTATATCCCACAATCCCCAGTCCCAATTCAAACAAAACAAATGACACCCAAAACCATCATATCGTTTCAGAAATGTATTCTATGATCACTAACATTTGTTTTCATTATGAAACAAAATATATTTCAGCAATTATCATAGGCCTACTTTATATATCCCATATTTCTTCATGCACTCCATAACACTCAGACTTTCACACACAACACACACACACACACACACACACACACACACACACACACACACACACACACACACACACACACACACACACACACACACACACAAACACACACACACACACACACTTATTCCACCATGCATGACTGATCGAGTTTTGTATTGATAATTTCAAAAACAGGTCATTTATTTGACATGAAGCTGTACAGCTCATGTTATCATAGTATATCTTTGGTGAAAGTCGTGCGGGTCCTTGACAAGTCCGGGCCCATCAGCAACGCAAACCAAAATCAACTGTTATGCCCATTGATAAATTCAAATTTTGCTGTAAACAGCGGCTCTCTGAGTCATGCGAGTCACTGTGCTCAATACCACAAGGTGGGTGAGATCATGTGGGAGAGATTAAGAAAACTATGGTAATCTAATGGGAGATTTACTCAGCCTCATGTCCTTGTAATGCTTTCCAGTACCTGGAGTGGTTTTGTAAAGTGCCTTTTGGGATTAGATTTGAAAAAGTGTCTGGCGATGCAGTGATTTAATTATGATTTCCAAATAAAAGCAAAACAACAACAGCAGAAATACTAGCTGTGATATACTGACAGTACTGTATAATGAACATGTTCAAGTTTTAGTTCATTGGAATGTATTGTGCATTGCCACATGTGCAGTCACCTGCAGCTGTGCTCTACTTGCAAGACAGCAGCTACACGTTTTGAAGAGAACTAGAATATGGACATAAAGTCCCAAGTCTGCTGGCATTCACCAACTTTATGGGGAATGCCAGTCATATTGAGATGCTACAAAGACCTGGAGTGGGATTGTTTCAACAGCTAAATAACATGAAATGTATAGAGTAATACATACCAAAGATATACTATATGATAACATGAGCTGTAGAGCTTCATGTGAAATAAATGACCTGTTTTGAAATGATCAATACAAAAATCGATCAGTCATGCATGGTGGAATAAGTATGTGTGTGTGTGTGTGTGTGTGTGTGTGTGTGTTTGTGATAGTGACAGACAGTGACAAACACTGTGTGTGGGAGGCCTTCACAGTGAGCAGCACAGCTGTGTCACTGAACAACATGCATCCAACTGCTCGGACACCCAAATGGAGCCTCAACGTCCTCACTAGTTATGCTGGTCCTGAGGGAGGGGGGATAAGTGTCTAGGGTTTCACAGTTGTCTGGGGCAGGCCGTTACACACTCGTCTGTGGTGGTTGTGATCACCAGGGTGGAAGGTCCACTGGTGGCGCAAGCGGTTGGTGCTGAGTGCTCGCATGTTTTGCAGAGGGCTTGGGGGGTATGTTTACACTCATCTCAAGACAGATGTGGAGCTCTCCACGAAGCCACTCGACAGGAGATCAACATCTTGCGCCCTACTTTTAGATGCCCCACACCATCATGGCCAATCCCGAAGGCGGACAATGACAAGAGTAGTTTGAACTAGTCAACCTTGTCAGCTCTGGAAAAACAACCTCCAGTCAGGAGGCCCAGAACCAGGGCTAAGCCGGCAGGAACCGGTGCAGACCGTATGTGCAGTTCCCCTCTCACTCTCTTGTAGTAAACCTCTCTAACCGCTTTTGACATCCTGCTGCTGAGAAGAACAGAGACCCCATGCCTGTATCGTACGCCATCAGAGCGAGACCCCCAGCGCCCTTCCATAGCCCCACACAATTAACAATTGTTTCACTTAACTAAGGTTGGAGACAGTTATGCAACTGTGCCTCCTAAAAGCCGTTTTGTGCATAATGCGTTCAGACGTGACCAGACGACGACTTCTCTCAAGAACAGTGCATGTCTCATTTCAATCACCAGTGCATACTTTCTTCCCCTTTGTCTTAACTCATGCATACTGCCGCCAGACGGGAGGGAAACATATAGCTGGAACGAATGCTTCTGCTTCCCTGGTTAAAGCCTTCAACTGTCAGCAGCAGTGCACCTGTTTTCAGCACACCCTCCACCTGCAAATGCTGCTTTTCTGGAGGTGGGTCTGTGGTCTTGGCTTGATCAGCGTGGGAACGGAGACCTGTGCCCGGTGTTACCCGAGTGAAAAACAGCCTGTGACTGATGCAGTCCCAAGCAACCATGACAGCACCTTTCTCTGGCTGTTGAGATATGGATGTGTGGCTGTCGTTAGGTTTTTTTTTTTTTGTGAATGAACAGGAAGACCAAGCACTTAAAGTGCACTCTTGAATAGACTCTTGTGAAGGAGGTTGTGTGACTCTTGGCTCAGTCGGCTACTTTTGATCACAGTAAAAGTAAATGTGTAAGTAAAAAGTATAACGTCAACGTATAAGTAATAAGTATAACGTCAAAGGAAATTATGATAATGTTGTGTTTATGTTTTAAAGGGTAAGGTTTTAAATTAATGAATTACAGAAAACCGTATTACTGCAATTTAAGGTGCATTTGGAGATTACACCACATCACTGTGACCCCAGCAGTCAACAGCTACCAACACAACTCAACACTGCCACCAACTGGCTAGAGAAGAGAATACATCTTCATGCATTCAGAACCACTAATGTTGGACCAGCTCAAGCAATCAACAAAACAATGACACAGTTTTACAGTGGCCATATGTCATGACCTATGACCTATGAACTGTTTGTCCTTTATGTTGTTTCGGTGTACAGTAGAGGGTCATGGTCATGGGTGTAGCTGAAGCCAGTGAAGTGATGAATGAGTATTTACCTGTGAACCTGTATGGTGGAATGGAGAGGGTGACTAGACCGCAAGCACATTTCATGTTTATAAAAAAGCTCATTGCTGTCTCTCTTGCCTTGTTTGCTTGTCTGCCTGCCTGCTTGCAGTGTGAAATGGACTATGTTTTTTGTTACGTTGTTTGTTTTAGGTCAAGATGTTTTTTTGCTGATGTTTTGATGTACTCTATAGCTAATATGCCATGAGGTAATAGAGTGATGTCATCCTTATTCAGGAATGTGTATTAGAGCCCTGAATGAATGTTATGCTTTTACTCATCAGTCATAACAGTGGTCACTCAAATGTCCAGCCTTTTGTCAGAAAGTTAGTTTTGGAGGGACGAATAGCAAGAATGTCTGTGTTAGCCTACTCCAGTTGGTCAACTGACATATTATTGTTGTCATTGTTTTTTTCTATATTGCTCTGTTTCAAAATAAACAGCAGACCCTACTGAATCCAAAAATATTAAGTATTCCTCTGTAAAATTAGGCTAGCTGTTCTGTGTATGTCTGCCTGTCTACTGTGTGTGTGTGTGTATGTGTGTGTCTTTGTGCATGTGCGTGCGTCTGTGTGTGTGAGTGTGCGCCTTATTTTTACTTTTTCATTTCTGACTAGGTGGTACTTTACATTAAATGAGTGGTTATGGGATGGGTTAACATGACCCCTAGGCCCTACCATTCTCGAGATATTCACAGAAAACTGTGTCCACCCTACCCTCATTCTAGGGAGTCCAGTCTGGTGGGGGAGCGACGGATTAAAAAGAAAAACAATGGTTCTGTGATATCCTTGTGGGGCTACATGCCAACCAAGTTTCGTGCACCCGGTCTTTCAGTGTCCTGGGAATCCTTGACAGAACATTACTCAAGTGAAAAAAAATGGATGAAAAAAAACTGATTGATTTGTATATTGACAAATAACAAACAATACCCTCTAAACAAGTATGAAAAAAATATTTCTCTTGGCATGCTTTGGTGACATACAGTACATGCAATACTGTATAAAGATAACTCATGTATAAATGGACCATATGGGCAAGATAAGCGCTCAAGAATAAAGGTAGGAAGATTGTTCTGGAAATAGCTTTGACCCCTTGAGGGTTAACCTCTCTATGCCTTTTTGTTTCTTCACATAACAATGAAGGTAGCATTGCTTTTTAGAGAACCGGAAAAGTTGGTTTCTCGTCAACGAATCTTCAAGATTAACTGAATGTGCAAGCGCACAAAAATGGCAAGTATTTCCCCTTATTTCCCTAACATGTTCATGAGCCATAGACAACCTTGTCTTGTACTGCCGCCGTATACTAGATGCACTACTGGTCCCTTGAAAACAAACAAACCAAAAAAAAACATTTTTACCTTAAACAGGGATTAGAGCTGTTCATATGTTAAACTGCAGCCTATTTCCACCTGAGAAACATTGGCAAAGTGCGGCCCTTTTTATCTCAACAAGATGCAGAAAAAAAAATCCATTATCACTAGCAGGTTAGACTACTGCAACGCACTTGTTACTGCTCTCTCCTAAAAACATATAAAGAAATTGAAACTGTTATAGAACTCTGTGGCTAGACTACACTGGCTTCCTGTTTCCTAAAGAATTGATTTTAAGGTTATGTGAATTACTAACAAAGCTCCTTATGGCATGGCACCTTCATATAACTCTGAGCTTTTAATATTGTATCAACCGCAAAGGAAACTTAGATCGTCTAATCTTTTAGTTGTACCTAAAGTGCTCCAAAACCAAAGTAGAGAAGCTGTTTTTATCCATTATGCACCACATGGAACACCCTGCCTCTCACCAAGCATGCAAATTCAGTGAATATCTTTAAAGTGTAACTGCTCCCCATAACTCCACCCACTTCACATTTCTTTCAAAATGGGCTGGACGTTCTGAAATTTGGAAGGGAGTGCAGCTCTGCTGCAACCAATCAACCATGGTGATTTCATGTCAATCTGGGAATGAGTGCTGCAGACATGCTTATCACAGGTAGGCTAATCAGGGCAGCAGGTGTTGGGGCGTTTCATTCCTAATTTGTAACGACCCGGTGACGTAGACTCGCCAGAGAAGTGCAGGATTACGTCAGCATTCCAATAGCATTTTGGACCAAAATGCCATGGCATGTTTCAACCTGTAGAAGGCGTGGAGAGCTATGTCTCCAATACAAAATCACACGAAATGTTACTTTTCTCGGGAAACACGATTTTTGTCAATATCAACCCTGGTACTAGTGTAGGTCACCACTTATGAGTAATTTCAATCAATCAACAGCTCAAAAACATATTTTAGGTGCAGTTACACTTTAAGAAAGACCAGAAAACATACCACTGCAATGTAACAGGGGAGCTACACCAGACGCGTAACTGCGTAAAATCCATTTCAGAAGACAGGTCTATTTTTTTCGAACATACGTGCCACTGTCTCATCTGGTGTAGCTACTTCCATTGTTTATAGTGATTATTAACTGCTGCAGCATACACGTTGCAAACGGAACGCTTCAGTTATGCGCCTGGTGTAACTCCCCTGTAAGAGAGCTTTTAGTTAACTCATCTTATCTTGTAGACTACTTTCTGAGGTTATTCTACATCCAACTGCTGCCATTGGAGCTGCAGCAGCCAGAAGCATGCGGACTCGCCCTATTAAGTCAGGTTCAAGGTTTCCTCCTGGAATATGGGAGTTTTTCCTGCCCACTGTTGGCGTGGTTGTAGGGGATAGGGGGTAAAGCTGCCAGTCTTTCTGGTTGTTGTGTTCCTTAAACCCCACCACCATGATAACTTGTATATTGGCAAATTACAGACAGTCTCCCCACACAAGTATGAAGTATTGGCATGCTTTGGTGACATGCATGCAAGACACAAAATGTTTTTTCCTACAAGAAATATGAGTAAGAAATATAAAGTATTATCACATCATATAATGCCAGGTGTAGCCTAGACTGTCCTAAATAAATAAAACATAAAAGAACAAGGTAAATCATACATACATTGACCACATAATGGCCTAGATATGAGCTCAAAAATAAAGGTAGGAAGATTGTTCTGGAAATAGCTTTGACCCTTGAGGGTTAACCTCTCTATGCCTTTAGGTTTCTTTGCAGCCACAATCCTCTTCACTAGCCTGAAATCCAGACCCAAATCTAAAAAACAACTTAAGGTCTGACTATGAAAATGGCCCAATTTGAGGGGCGGCACCAAGCACACGTTTGAAAATATCACTGCATGCAATTGGATAACACTACGACCAATGTTTACTGACTGATTCCGGACTTCGCCGTTGCAGTGCTGTCACCATCTGTTGAGCTCTCCTCTACCCGTCTATATCAGATACACAATGTGGTTGGTACAGTTCGGCTCAAAGGACAGGGGTAATGAGCATCATTGTCAGAGTGCTCTCGCGAGAACTCTGGATTTTCAGAGAAACTGTCCACATGACTAACAATGAAGGCAGCATTGCTTAAAAAGTATTGCCTCTTATTTTAGAGGATTAACCTCTCTGTAGCCTACCTTTTGGTCCTCTGTGGTCACCAAACTCCTCACATGAATAACAATGAAGGCAGCATTGCTTAAAAATGACAACGATTGCCTCCTATGTTCAATAGACAACCTGCAGTGCAGTCACCTTGAGTCTACTAGTTAAGTAAATAAACTACTGATCCCTTAAAAACAAACAAACAAAAAACCTTTCACCCGGAACAGCGATTAAAGGCGCTTGAGACACACACTATTTCAGATTAAGATATTATAGAAAAAAGGGTAGACTAGGCTTTAATTTAAGAAATTGATTTGAAATGTTTTGACCTGCACTTACAGATTGTAGCATTGTGTGCTAGTTAGTTTGTTTAACCAACCAATAAACTGTGTGAACATTACAGTACATGTTACACTGTGGGCTACCCTGTGTGCATTGTAGAGACTACTTCAGATTGGGCTACTGAATGTTTCTTAAAAACAACATCATGATGACAATATTGAACGTGAAAGACGTACCTGTTCAGTTTAGAAGTAATTAATAAACTGTTTATTGCATTAGCCTTTGTGGTACTTATACAGTTGCCTTTGCTATTCTGATAAAGCTTACCTATTTGTTACACCTTTCACTGATCTAAATGGTTCAAACAGCACGTCAAATTAGGCCTAACTCATTATGACATCTCTATTAAAGGTTGGGTATGGGATTCACGATATGGCCGGCAGATTTTGAAAATACACAACTCAAATAGTCCAACCCTTTACCCTAACTCCACCCAAATAGGACAAGATGGCGCCGTACTATGGCGACTCGGTATTGCTCTTTGTTTGTCTTGTTTATTTGGTGTTTTGTGTATTTTTGGGATCGTGCAATGGACTTATTCGGTACGACAGAGCCGAACTCATGTACATTCGGGACAATATGCCAGTTTCACAGCCCCCCGTTTTGGATTTTCCATCTAATCTTTCTCGAGGACGACCGAAACATCTGTCGAAGAAAAGGGGCAGGCGAGGAGGAGCACTCGCTCGGCTGAGACGCCGGGGTCACAAACTAGCCCTGCCGAGTCTCATTCTATCCAACGTTCGCTCGTTAGCAAACAAGAAGGACGAGCTCACCTCCCTCATTCTCTCTCAACGGGACTTCAGAGACTGTGCTGCCATCTGTCTGACAGAAACCTGGCTGAATGCAAACATCCCAGATGCGGCTTCACAACAGGAGGGCTTTTCGTTCCACCGGGCGGACCGCACCAGTGACTCGGGGAAGCAGCGCGGCGGCGGTGTTGGTATATACATCAATCAGAAATGGTGTACAAACACCAAACCTCTATCGTCCGGCTGCTCTCCTGATTTGGAGCATCTTTCTGTGAAGTGTATCCCCTTCTACTCGCCAAGGGAAATCTCCTCCATCATCCTGTGTGCAGCCTACATCCCTCCGAGCGCGGCGGCAGCTTCAGCCTCACAACAACTAGCTGACCACGTTCACTCCGTGGAAAACTCCAACCCTGACTCGGTCGTTCTGGTGCTTGGCGACTTCAACCACGTCTCCATGCAGAAAGCTCTCCCAAGATACAAGCCTCAGATCCACATCCCCACCAGGCTGGACAAAACATTGGACCAGTGCTACTCCTCCATACCGGAGGCGTATCAGGCTTTAGTCAGAGCCCCTATCGGTGAGTCTGACCACAACACCATATTTCTTGTTCCTAAGTACAGACAGAGACTTAAGACATCCAAACCTAAGACCAAGACAGTCAAGAGGAGCTCTCCTGGGGCTATTGACATGCTACAAGACTGTTTTCATATCACTGACTGGATGGTGTTTACAGCTGAGTCAGACAATATTGACTCTTTCACTGACTGCATAATGTCATACATCTGTTTCTGTGAGTCTGTGTGCATCCCCACTAAGACTGTTACCATCTTCTGTAACAACAAGCCTTGGTTCAACAAGGAAGTTAAGCGCCTCTGCAAGGAGAAAAATGACGCTTTTAAAAGTGGGGACAAAGAGCAATACAAACTTCTCAAATACAAACTCCAGAAGGCAATAGACACAGCAAAATCCAACTACAGAGTCAAACTTGAAGGCAAACTTCAAGATCACAACATCAAGGGTGTGTGGCAGGGCCTACAGGCGATCACCGACTACAAGACTAAACAACATATCCTTGACTGTGACCCCTCCCTGCCAGAGCGGCTTAATGACTTTTTTTGCCGCTTTGAGAACAGTGCCCAGGCGAGCACTCTCCCTCACCCTCTCGGGGTGGGACATTCCCCCCCTTCCATCACGGAGCATGATGTTCGTAGACTACTGCGGCAACAGAACACCAACAAAGCTGCTGGGCCTGATGGCGTGACACCAGCTACACTTAAGAACTGTGCAGACGAGCTTGCTCCTATTCTCACTTTCATCTTCAACTGGTCCCTTAACAGTACAATGGTACCTGCATGCTTTAAATCAGCTCTGATCATCCCAGTGCCCAAAAAAACTAACATTACCTGTCTCAATGATTATAGGCCTGTTGCACTCACTTCTGTTGTAATGAAAATCTTTGAACGTCTAGTCTGTAGGTACCTGTCACATATCACGCTAGACCCTCACCAATTTGCCTACAGGGCAAATAGGGGAGTGGACGATGCAGTCTCACTCTGCACACATTTCATTCTGCAACATCTTGATTCTAAGTCCACCTATGCCCGTGTACTGTTCATTGATTTTAGTTCAGCTTTCAATACCATCCTGCCTGTCACATTGTACAATTCTCTCCTGTCCATGGGAGCAAATCCTTCACTCTGTCAGTGGTTACTGAACTTTCTGTCCTGCAGGACACAGTGTGTTAAGATCCAGAACAATGTGTCTTCACCCAGGGTTCTGAACACTGGTGCCCCACAAGGATGTGTCTTATCACCCCTGCTATTCTCTCTGTACACAAACAACTGTATATCAACTTCTGCATCTGTTAAACTGCTTAAGTTTGCGGACGACACCACCGTTATAGGCCTCATACGTGATGGGGAGGAGTCTTCCTATCGGGATGAGGTAGAAAAGTTGGTGCAGTGGTGTGCAGACAATAATCTCATCCTCAATACATCAAAAACCAAAGAACTCATAGTTGACTTCAGGAAAAAGACAGACCAGCACCTTCCCATCTCCATTAATGGCCAGGTAGTGGAGCGGGTACCCTCCTTCCGTTTTCTAGGCACCACTATCCATCAGTCCCTATCATGGAACCCGAACACCAGTCTCATCATTTCCAAAGCCCATCAGAGACTACACTTCCTCCGTCAGCTGAAGAAGTTTGGGGTCAGTCAAGCAGGCATGATCCACTTCTATCGGGCTACCATTGAGAGTGTACTCTCCTTCGCCATCTTGGTCTGGTATGGTAGTGCCACCAGCCAGGACAAACAACGGCTTGAGAGGGTGGTGCGCAGGGCCTCAAAAATCATTGGCTGCAGTCTGCCTACCATAGCCTCACATTACATCACCAGAATCTCCAGGAAAGCCAAAAACATCATCTCTGACCTCTCCCACCCAGCACACCATCTATTCACACCCCTACCATCAGGGAGAAGGTTCAGGAGCATCACATGCAAAACATCACGCTTCAGGGATAGTACCTATCCACAAGCTATTCGCCACCTGAACATGCACTAAGCACTTATGGATTACATACCAGGCTACCTCTCTTTGCACTTGTACAACTGTACTGAACTGCTGCTTTCTGTGATCCTTGCACTTTGTTGCACTTTTTCTGTATATTAAGTGTTGTTACCCCTGTGTTATTGTGTTGTCATTATGTGTCTTATATGTGAGCATACCAAAACACATTCCTATCAATTGTATTTTCATACTGTTGAAATGGCTATAATAAACTTGAACTTGAACTTGAACTTGAACATGGACGCGCATTCATGCACGAGCGAGAATTCAGATGCACGAGAGCGAGCCAGGCTATGCCCTCTTGACAGGGGTAGAGCTGTATAAAAAGAAAAGCCAGCCCTTTTGTGTACACTATAAGAGCTACTCTCCATACAATCGCCCACATCAACTTCCTTCAACTTGCTAGCTAGGTAGGCTAATAGTTCCACAAATCCCCGAAGGCAGATGAGTTTATACATTATCGTAAAAGCACCAAATTAGGCTACCTACTGCCCCTTTCCTTCGGAAATTCTAAAACACTGCCAATGGGTGTGTTTTGTTTTCCTCCCTCTTCCTATCACTCTTACTACACCTGGCGACATCACTCATTGCCGCTCACCCCGGCCTCAGTTAGGAACAGGCATAGTTATAGACACCTGGGTTCCTTAGTGCAGTAGTGTTTCCCTGTTGCAAGCTTGGTGGGTGCGTAGCGGGATTTGGGTCGTGTGACCAGTTTTAAGGTATGTTGTGAACATTTCTCTTGTACAGTAGACTGTTGCTGTTTTTACAAACGTACTAAATGGGCTTCTGTTTGGGTAGCGTTGGAGGGAGCTGGGGAGCCGACGCTGATCAGTTACTGTGGGTCGGTGTCTTTAGCGGTGTCCTGATCTACACAAACAAATAGGATCTAGTGATCGGGGGTTCATTCCGTGTATAAGGTATGCTGAATGACACGTCGCTCGCAGTAAAGTGTTTGCTGGCTGTTCTGTTCGTAATACACTTCCTTTGCTCTCAATCCAGTGCTCAGCTGACTGTGGCTGTGGACGAGAGTAGGGCTCACCAACACGGGTCAACTTAAATACCGGTACAGGTATTTGGTAGTCCATGCAAATGTTTGTTATGACGCATTTGTGTAATAGCGTCTCTTCTATTTTATGTTTGCATTAAGGGGGGATCTATGGGGAAATGTATGATGTGTATTGTATGGTGGGCCTGTTGGTAAATGACCTGCCCATGTGAAGCTTATGCCCAGCATGGATTGGGAAATGTTTTAATTGTAAAACCACTCAGCTAGGAATGTCTGAATTATAGGAACATTCCATGAGGTGAATGTGCAATGTGTGCTCTGCAATATGGACATTCTAATGGATTTGTTTGTGTTCTAGACCTACCGCTGCCCTGTGTGCTAGTTGCTGTTCTCTAGTAGCTTATTGTATGCTTGATACGTGCTGCTCTTAGTTTAGCAATATTCTTTAGTTTATTTTATCTAGCCTGCGGGCTGTATGCTGTGCGTTTGGTATTGTAGTCTTGTGAGCCACAGGCTAGATATGTTTGTTTCTTTGTCTTTTCTTCTTTTTGTTTGTTAATGTCTCCCTCTTTCCCTTATATAGCCTCGGCAGCAGTTCAGCCACATGGAACACCAGGAAAGCAGGTCTCCTTAGTTACTGTAGTAGTAATTCACATAATGTTTGAGCTTAATGCTTTGTAGTGTGAACGCTTAACATTCTTAAGCTTGAGTGGAGTGTTTGCCAGAACTCAATTATTGCATTGTGTGTGTGGTTCAAACTCTTAATATGTATTACTAAAGGGGTTGTGTGCACCCACCCACGTTTGGTAGCCACTTCCTCTAGAGTCCCTTTCCCACATAACTTCTAGAAGTTACCCGGACATATTTACCCGGGTAGAGGCACGACACGACGTTTCCCACATGAGCTTTATGTCCGAGTGAGATACGGGTAATTGTGTTCACACTAGACCCGAGTAGGAGCCGCGAGGGGTGGGGCAATGTCAGCACTTGCAGAGGGAGGGAGATGACGCTAAATAAATGCGTTGTTGTGCTGTGTTGCCATCATGAAACAACAGAAGTAGTTAGCTCGCTAGTCAGCAGGAGCTAGCATAGAGGAAAAAATAGCTAACGCCAGGACCACAGTATAAACAAAGCTCTAATTCAACACTCTCTGGTATAAACATCCAACACAACAAATTAATAGAAAATAATGACACACCTGGAAAATATATAAACAGCACACAGAGGTCTGAGGCTCCTTCCCAACTCCTACAAAAGCAACAATGCTAAATAACAGCGACGTTAACTGTTAGCTGTTAATTGCTAACCACTGTAATAAACAGCTAGTTGCAAGCTAATCGACAACACTTCAAGCTATTCACGTTTGCAAGGATAATCCTGCCTGTCCCACAACAAACACAACAACTTGATTGCAGTTTACATTTTTATTGTACGTACACAACAAAATGTCACTGTTTTCTGTACTCCGGTGTTCTCGTCTGTGTTCATACTCGTAGGGCAATGTTTATCGTTACCATGGCAATTTGTACTTTCTGCCTCGCGCTGCAAGCAGGCTGCAAGGGCGCATTTCTATACGTCAGCGGTACGCCCCCCATATCTCTACCCAGAACTGTGCCGGCTGCGTTCCCACCTAAGCGCACCCGGGTAACATCTAGAAGTAGTACTAGGGGGCTAGTAGGGTGAGTTCCGGGTAAGAAAATACCCGAGTTTTGCGTTCCCACATACAGCCACCCGTTTGATATCCGTTTGACATCCGGATGTCTCGCTCATGTGGGAAAGGGACTTAGGTCTCTGTGGCTTGACTGACTCTTACCTGGTGGCGCTATAAGCCCCGTTCAGTAATGTATTTTCATATTTATTGACCAATCCATGCAACAAATCCAGCGATATTTAATAAAGATTGTATTTTTGTATTTTTCTAAACATCTGTGCCTGTGCCTTTTTGGGGCAGAGTTCCCCTTGCTCTGACACAACAGTTCTTAGCTTAACCCAAGCCCTGCCCGTTCCACAGATGATTGACGTGTTAAATTTCCATTTCAGTGTTTCCAACTCAGTGACTGTAAATGGGTTGGGAATAGGATTTCAAGTGATTTTGCAAAAATGTCCAAAAAAGCAAATTCCATACCCTACCTAGGGTTAGTCACTAACGGTCTAATATATCACTAATGTACATAACCCTTCATTACAAGATATTTTACTAAATTGTGCTCTCAATTTAGTAACCAGTGTGCACAATTTACTAAATAGTGCGCTCATTTTACCAAATTGTGCTCCCATTTTAATTGTTGGAAATTGAGCGCACAATTTAAAAAAATCCCACCTGTGAAGTTCCTATAGGCATCTCTCTCCTCGCTGGGCTCACATTGCTATTCCAACTGACATTTCAGACACTCTATATGCGCTCACAAATAAGAAAGGCTACTTTTACGCTCCGAGGCAGTGGCATGAGTGACATGATAACCGTGAAAACAAGTTTCAAAATAAAAGCCACAGTTTAATTTATTTTCCATTAGGCCAAAAACATGCACCTTTTGGGATAAAGGCCTACATATGGCCTATGGATTTCCGACTGATAACTTTATTCCCTGCTTAAATGCATTATAATGTTTAGTAATACAGTGTGCAGATGATCTGGTTATGTAATTACTCTCAAGAAGGGTTCTTGGGTGCTATTTAGTTCCTTTGATTAACCCTTCAAAATTGTTTAAAGAACCAAGGGTGCCATATAAGCATAGCCTACAATAGAACCACTTTTCGTTCTATACTTTTTTCCCCTAAGAGTGCAGAGGCCTACAACTGCACTGCAATTCTAAAACACTACTGTAACCTAATTCTTAAAAGCTAGGTAATCAGTTTGTAATTACACTGCAAAGAATAGTCTTGGAAATTAGGCAACAGTGCAACTTAATCCTAAGAAAAATTGACCATTGTAGTATACACCTACACCAACATCATTTTCATAATAACAAATATAGATTGGATTGAAAGGAACACTCTGGAGTAAGAAAAAAACAGCTTACTTCTGTTCTTGTAAGGTCAAATCAGTGAACACGTTCAACTTCTTACACCATTGCGCGGATCTGGCCAATTCTCTAAAACAAACAAGCATCACGTTCAGCCAACGCTGGAAGAAGAACCACTGATTTGAGGCAAAATTAGAGCAATGTGTGTTGCCTTCAGAAATCCTCCTGTCCTCTTAAAAAGTTTGCAAAACAGGGCACCCAAGGACATTACCACCAAAGTGTCGCTTGCAGCTATTTTGATCTTTGTCAATGATTTGAAAATAGCCATTTGTTTTGACAAGGCTGTATGCCCGCTACAACTCTCTGTAAACCATTTAGTTGCTAATGGCGTAAATAACGGTCGAGCTCAGAACTCGTCGCTTAACATAATTTTGATCTTTGAATATTGAGGCTGTTTTTTACTTCGAAGTATCCCTTTAATCAATATACACTACATAAGTCTTTCAACTGGGCTAATTTAAATCTCAAGCCAGTAGTCGGCTTGTAGGAGTAGGCAACAGCATGCAGGTTAATGTTTTCCTTCGCCCTTTAGAAGAAATCTAAGCTAAAAGCAAAAATACATTTGTAAAAGGTATTCCTTAGTGCCTGCCTGAATACCACCCGCCCAAAAACTTCCATTGGTGGATTTTTTACCCTATGGGCCGCCGAGGCCCAGCTGGATGCACGGGGTCCGCCTCCCGGGCCATATAGCTTCTCTTTCGCCCACTTCTTCCTCCACACTCAGGTGAAGAGCGCTCCTGAGACAAAAACAATGGTCGCCGGTAAATCTTGCAACAGCTTAGCCATGCTGCTGGCTGTGGGACTTCTGTGTGTGCCCATTATAGGTGAGTGTGCGGCACAATTTAACGCCTTTTGGCCTATCTTCTCCACAAATTATGGTGGGGAAAAACACAGTTGTACTGTAGGCTATCTGTGCGTGCGCGTATTTATGTTCAAGTCTATGCGCTTCCGGAAACATTGTAATTCACTGAAACGAAAAAAGCACCTGGAAGTATCCTAAAATGTGCTTTCCTATTCTATTTGAAAAGGGTATTTTCAGATATGCAATTGCAAAACATGTTAATTGGGAATAACAAAAATATTCAACATCTACAGCAGCAAGCAATATTGGGTAATAACCGAGTAGTTTCCAGGAAGGTTGCTAAGATTGTGACAGGTCTGTACCTTTTTAACTTTAGTTGAGATCTCTTGCCTGACAAATGATCAACCCGTCATCACAGCATATCAAACCATAGAAGTGTTGGAAATGTGATTGCAGGAAGGCCTAACTCCCGTTAACTGTTCAGATGGTTGTGTCCATCACGAGACAATCCGTCACCATAGATTATATGCTCAAACTTACCAGCGGAACTGGCCAGCGGATCAGCGTCCCCCCCCCCTTTGGCAGACTGTGGGTCTACTGAATAGGAAAATAAAATTATGATCTGAGCTATTATATAGTATTTGTATAGTAACTTTGTATAGTAACAATTTAGATTAGGCTGTATCTGCCCCATCAGAAGAACCTGGCAACATCAACCACAGAGGTGAAACGCACAGGATGATTTATATTCACTGTGTGTGTGTGTGTGTGTGTGTGTGTGTGTGTGTGTGTGTGTGTGTGTGTTTGTGTGTGTGTGTGTGTGTGTGTGTGTGTGTGTGTGTGTGTGTGTGTGTGTGTGTGTGTGTGTGTGTGTGTGTGTGTGTGTGTGTGTGTGTGTGTGTGTGTGTAGGCGGTACCTTGTGTTTTCATGTCTGGAGTTGTCAACTAAACCATTTTCTCTCTCAGTCTGTTGCTTCATTTTACATTATTATGGCCAGCACCATATCCTCTAATTGATCGCCCACTTAATATAATGCTGCATGCGCGAATACCAATGCCGATTGTAGTTTAACGCACAGTGTCACCGTGAGATCGCACGGCTAGGTTACTTAAGTGCGCCCTCAGTACTGCGCATCTTATTGAAATTACTCATATGTGTATACCAGATCACCACATTACTAGGCTACAGTTATCAAACCATAGTTTTCCAGGACCACCCAAATGATTTCAAAATTGTGGCGCACGTTGACCTTACAATATAAAACACCATAGACTATATTCAAGACAACTTAATTTGAAATCTTCTTACCTCAAAGCACAAAGTAAACCGTGGATTCCGATATTTGAATAGTCCTGAAAACTCTAGCACAGCATCAGATTCTTGAATACAAATAAAATGCTGAATTGTGAGAAACTGGCAAATCGTCAGTAAATATAATGAACAAACAAAAGCTTTCCCCTCAGATTGCAAAGTTAGTGGAAGGAACAGCTGATATGGTGTCCTACAAGGTCTGCTTCTCTGAGATTGATTTCCCAGTTTATTCTGTCTATGCTGATAACAGTCCGCTGAATCTTTTTGGGGTTTTTCCACTCTCCTGGCTGGAGCACATGCGTTCTAGCTACGAAGCTATTGGTTCCTTCACTCCCTTCCTTCATCATTGAGATGCTCTGTACTAAACACACGCGTGGTCGTAGTGGTCGGGGGGCGCGGTCTCTCATCTGGTGGGAGAGCCATTCCATTTCTGATGCCTTTCGTTACATAACTCGGTAATAACACAAGCAGGTAAACAATAGCGTTGGCTGTCACTCGTGTTACTGCGGTCTGTGATGTGCAAAATAGCGGGATGACACATTTGAATTCAATAACATAAATAGTCTGCAGTGAATGTCATAGTGTATGGCACGGACTGTGTACTAGTATTATTGATGATCTTCTTGTCTTACGCTTCGCATATAATCAAAGCATGTTGTGAACAACAGGCTAAATGTGCGTCACCGTAGCTCCATACATTACATCAGTTAACTTGAGTGTTCTTTTTCACGATTTACCACGACCGTATCTGTATCTAAACATTACCCTAACCATTAATGTAATTAGGCCTAGATGTTTTGATAGAAAACGTATTTTTCTGTCATCTACTAGGCTACTGCATTACGCAAAACTCAGGTCTAACCTTCATAAGCAGAGAGCGAACAGTGGCCTCTCCAGATGATCTAAATAACATATAACATCTTAGTTGATAGTCTCTCAACATGCAGATCTGCGCAAGGCTACTGCTGTTCATTCTAATAATAGGAATAATGAAACGCTGTTATGTCTGTCCTTCTTTGTTTTCAAATGGAGGCACGAATGCAGGCTATTATTCTTATGTCATCGGCTTGTTTATTTTCAGACTTTTGTGTCCATTGGGATGGTGTGCGTGGGGCCACGGACTGTGTGCTCTTTTTGCGCATTCCATTTCAGTGGCTGCACTTAAACGTCTGACCTAAAAACATATGAAGGGGGAAGAAGAAGAAACAGCATTTGGCCAGACTTACTCACAGAAACACGAAATCTTAAGGTGAAATAGTAAGATGTTAGCTTCACAAACATTAAATACACATACATAATGCATAAAACATTAATTACACCTTTGTACCAACATCATTATAAGATGCAACACGAAAATAGGCCAAGGTGTGACTCAAAACATATGAATTTAGCCAAGATAGAATTTCTACATTTAGAAATTGACACTGTAATACGAGTCTACAAAGCAGCAAGTGTGGTACCTCTGCACAAACACCCTCAAGTGAAGTTACCTTATGATCTGCTGTAGTTTGCGGAGTCATGTGAGTAAACTGACAGCACTGATCTATATTTGTCTTGGTCTGACTATATTTGACATATTTCAAAGGGTGTGTTTGGATAGGCAGACTATTTGAGCATTCCACAGAGAGAGAGAGAGAGAGAGAGAGAGAGAGAGAGAGAGAGAGAGAGAGAGAGAGAGAGGGAGACAGAAATAGTCACAGGCATAGTCCCAGACACAGACGACGAGAAATGACAACCCAGCCCTGTTATGCACAAGGAGCCCTGTAATATCCACAAGTCTCCACAAGAGGCACAAACTGCACGAGTACCAGTGGCCTGCCTCGCTCAGCCCTTGTGTGGTCAGTGGTAGTGCGCAGGCCACTGTTGGCTGCCCAGCACATTGTGCTGCCGGGGGTCAGGCATGGTGGATTAGCATGAGAATGGAGCTCCAGGGCCTCGGCGGTATAAAAGCAAGGGAACGAACAATGTTTCGTCTTTGTCTCGCTATTGGTGCTCCATGTCCTCACCTGCCGGGTGCGATACCCACAAGCCCTGCTGATTGTGTGGCTGTTGACGCCTCTCTCTCTCCCTCCTCCTCCTCCTCCTCCCTCTCCTTTTCCTTGGATTCCTCCTCCTCCTCTGTTACCCTCTCACCCTGTCCCTCTCTCTCCTCTTCCTTCTCCTTCTCCTCCTCCCTCCAGAGGCCTCCAGTGAGATGGATAACCACACCTTCCTGTACTTTGCTTACGGGAGCAACTTGCTTAAGGAGAGGCTACAACTGAAGAACCCCTCTGCCACAGTTCACTGCATCGCCAGACTCAAGGTGAGGTTCAAGCGTCTCAGCACATCGTTTTTTTCACTCCAGAGATAAACAAGCCTCTCCTCCTGTCCCTTAACATTTTCCCTAAGTCTGCCTCCCCCTACCTCGGGCCTGGTAGTGACTATGCAAGTGCAGTGATGTTGTCTTTTCCATTATGATCACCCTCTCTTCCTCCTCCAGGACTATAAATTGGTCTTCGGCAACTACAAGGGTCTGGCTAGTGACCGTTGGCATGGGGGTGTGGCCACAATAGAGCACAGCCCGGGGGACGAGGTGTGGGGGGTGGTATGGAGGATGAACATTTCCGACCTGGAGTCCTTAGACAGGTAGGATTCCTCAGTGTGCTCACAAATGCGCATCTGAACACCAGCAGGTTAATCTCATTTTCAAGGTGAAATGGAGGTGTTCTCAAATTCACTTGTATATGGTATGTTGCACCCTTATGAATTGCATGTTTCATGAGGCATTGACGTTGCATTACTTGCTGTCTGGAGCCTCCATTGGGTCTTTGTGATGTAAGGTGGGCCTTGATGTTTGTGTTGTTATGATGTAACTCTTCGTCTCTGGTCAGGCAGGAGAATGTGAAACTTGGAGCCTACAGCCCAGTGGAAGTGTCTGTGTTGACCCGCGGTCAGGAGCTCAACTGCCGAACATACATCATGAACAGCTGCGTGTACGCTTCTCCCTCTCCCCAATACCTGAAGGTAGCAATCGCTTCATTGTCCATTCGTCCATTTCACTGTCACTTCACTCGCTCTGGGCACCACGGCCATCTCTTGACTTCATGTCATGCCAAGCACCGATGGGGGTGGTCAGATGGCATCTGTTAGGAGGACTGGGCAAATAATTGATGGTAGAGTTCTGAGACTCAAAACACAATTCTATTTCCTCAGTAATGTGACGTCAATCCTTTAAGCTGAACGTCAATAGACCAGGCCAGTATTAACACTGCTGGAATAGGACAATGTTTCTGTATTTTTTTTTTTTTGTTTGTTTCTGGTGTTTGCCCCTATTCCCTGTCCGCTATTGTGATGGATGGACAATAGGGTACAAATGGGCACTGGGACATTAGCCATAGGGGAGGGAGTATGGGGTGAGTCATTCAGCCAAGCCCCACTCCAAACATTACACCCACAGCATGCTGAAGCCTCTGGAATTTCGCATCTCGCTATCATATTTGGATTTAAGCAGCACGTCAGAAGCCTTTGTTGCTGACACTTTTAAATTGTTGGCCGCGCTGGTAAATACCTACCGATCCGTGTTTCAGATTGACAAATTAAAATAATGGGAAAAGGGTCAAAAATAGGACCTTTCTGGAAATTTCTTTTTCCCCTTCCTCTGCACTGGTTTATAAAAGTGCCAAATAATCATGGCAGCAAGTGTGACAGGCCCGGCTTTGTGAGGCCAGCTTTGTGCTCTGTGGTGTGCATGCGAGACTCATATGGCGGACGGTTGACATATTGTTCTCCCTCTCTCTTGTGTGCTGCTGCTCTGTGTATGTGCAGCATGTGCTTGTGTGAAATGCATATTCATAAGCGTGCGCTCATCGCTCTCTCTACTTTGTTTCCATGTAGCATGTTTGTCTGTGTGTGTCACATGTTAGGGGTCATGTCTCAAAACTGTATGTGAAGTCAGAGGTGAATCAAAGTGACAGTCACGCTATGTTTTTACACATACAGTGCACTAAATAAAACGTCCCACATACTGTATGTGCCCATAGGCGGGTTTTGTTGAACTTGAGAATCACAATTATGTTCAACTTCTACACATAACAAAAATGCTTTTGAACTGTTGCGGTGTCAATATATGTTTATGCAGCTATATTGTCCCTCTTGGTCTTGTAGGTGATTGTCATGGGTGCAGAGCAAAATGGTTTGCCAAAGGACTACCAGGAGAAACTCCGATCCATCGAGACCAACAAATATGAAGGGCCTCTTCCGGTGATGTTAGAGGTCGAACGTGCCATGAAGAGATCAAAGGAGAGAGCAAACCATCGGTCAGATGCATAGTTCTGCTTGTGGACCGCACCTCTGATGAAAGACGTTTCCCTGTCTGCCGGTATCACGAGAAAGTTACTTGAGCCTTTAGTCAGCATTTAGAAAAAAGGCAACAAGCCTCTCGTATTATTTTCTTTTCAGGTGAAGCACAGAAAGAATGCTTGACCACTTTTAAGTAATTCCTCACATAAAAAATGTATAGTTCCTCAAAAATTACCAAAGGCCTTTACAAGGCATGGAAACGGAAAGGTTCTTGCACAGAGCCTTAATTCCTTGTATATTTAAACTGGGTTTAAAGGGAGGTTTTTTTTTATTTGAAAAGGGTAAAACAGATGTTCCATCCACAGAACCTTTGTCTTGGTCACAATAGCCTGGTCAGGGATGCAAGTGCTAATCCAACCTTTGTATACTGTAGTAGTAAAGTAAAAAATAAAGTATCATAAGATGTTCCGTGTCAGTATGTTTAGTGTCTATTGTTGCCCGTCACCTTTACAGCTTCAGAGGATTCTCATAGACAGCATAGGCCCTGAGCTCGTTTTCTCTCTCTCTCTCTCTCTCTCTGTGATTGAGTGAGTTTTTGACATTCTACACTCCATTCTTGTAGGTCATCCTGTAGAGATGTAGAGAGGAGCCAAAATGGAGATGGTGGGGAGGACAAATGACAACGCCTAAGACAGCATTGCAGACATGTTAAGCGAGACATCATAAAGTCAGGCGAAGCCTGGTGATTGGTCAGGACTAAGGTGTCACAAATTAATGAGTCACGTAGCATTACAGTCTTCAGGTAGAACTTGAACACCAGAACACCAAAGTTTCAATATCTTTTAAGATAAGAATACCATGATTTGCATTGTTGCAGTTGATTAGAATTAGTGTAGCCCACATCAATGTTTCCTGTCAATCAGTCAATTCAACAAACACATCATTACTTGATATACCAGGATCCTTACTTTTGTTGCAAAATTAATTCATAGCAATGTGTCAATATTGTATGGCTTGCATAGTGTTTCTCTGGTGCTTAGAAAACTTCTTGCACAAATAGCCAGAAATGCTGTTTTGCCTTTGTTGCCCCCTACAGCTGGAAAGCTTGCACCACATGCCAGGAGTGGAATTTTCCCTGACATCAGTGGGCTATGGCCAGTATTAACAGAATGGTTTGCAGTCTCACCAAATAGTTCACACACCCTTTGTAAACACCGTTGACAGCTCACATTTGATATATTTCATACTGGACAAGATCAGCCAATCAAATTTGTGCTCAAAAACATATTATATGCAACATTGTGAATTGAAGAGATCTCCCTTTATTTTAGTAGGTTATATAATTTTACAAGTCAACTTACGGCTGTTTTTTGATTCTATGTTGCCTCGATGCCAACATTCTGATTTTGTAATAGACTAGATTAAGATCTTAGTCTTGGATTTGAGTAAGTGCAGAGATTGGTGTAGGGCATTTAAATAAGTTAGTGTAAGCTAATTCGACTCTAACCAGCATTTCAGAGGGACATTTCTGACTGTTGTCACATGTGTGTGTTTTGTACATTGCAAGGTAAGGCACAGCACAATGACTGTTCTCAGCCTTCAGTGGAGTACTGCATTGCTTCATGAAAAGGTTGAGTGTGTGCAGGGTCCTCACTGAAGAGTCTATTGTCATCCGCGTGTACTTTTAATAGTCTCTTTATTCCACCGACGAGGTTTGTCACAATACTTCATTGTGTTGCCTTGAAGAATTCACAATGTTGACATCACTGTCCAGTCCCTCTAGGATAGAGGAAGTCTTGTGCAGATGGTCTCCGGAGCTCATAGCTGTATGAACTATGTGTGATATGTAGGCTCAAGCATATATGTTGGTACATGGGACACAAATTGTTCTTTGTTCCTGTTGTATTTGGCTTCACAATACAGGTTCAGCCATTGTGCATCTTATGATTAGAATGGGGTTTCTATCACAGGCAGATTTATATTTCACATCCTTTGGAGAGGATTGGGCATGGACTGTAACAAAATATAGCTTTCCGCTCAGACCATTTGCTTACCAATTAATCATGCTTCTTAGTCATTGAAATAACATGCACAATGCATAACACAAGCTTAACAGCCTTATTTTGATCAAACAAAAAAACAAATGCACCCACAAATGTAGCTGCAAGAGGCAATGACGGGAACAAGCAGAGATCAGGCCAGGGCAGGTCAATGTTGTTATATGTGGCTATAGTGGCTATAACCACTCACAGCAAGTTTCTGAGATATAAAGCCTGAGGTGTAAGGAGATGGAAAAGCTGGATATTGGGTCCTGTTTGGCAGCTTCACCCCATTGGCTATTACAGGCAAAACTTTCAAATGCAAGTGCCATGTAAATGGCTTCAAGAAGATTCTGAAGATGGAATCTTGCCAAACCCAATAGGCATATTTTGCGTTAACTTTGAAATCTTTGGCCCAGCCTAACCAATCACATTGATCAGAGGTTCCTTGCCTTTGAAAATCTAATGTATCTATCTATCTATCTATCTGTCTATCTATCTATTTATCTATCACTGCTTTTTTTTACTCTGAAACTTGTCACCCCTCTCATTGCTGATTGGTCCACCCTTTGGAGGGGCTGTTATGCTGATGTCACAAGTTGGCATATCTCGGTCTTGGGACCCCTAACAACACTACCAGACACAGCAAGTTTTGTATTCTAAAATATCAACAGTCACTGTTGGTGATTTTGCTGATTGCAGGTCATATGACACAATGGAGACCGGAGTCCATGTACCAAATGAAGGTAAAATACTTATACTATAGTATGGCAACAGTAATTAAGCCTCCAAAAGCCTTGTAGGCCTACATGAATTCATGTAAGTAAGCTGAAAAGAAGGATTAATTCCAAGAAAAGCTGATCGTCGACAGAGCCACAACCCATTTAGTTTTCATTTAATACAGTTTATAAAACATTTGGTAACAGTTTACTTGAAGGTATCAGCATAAGAGGGACAGACACTGTCATCATGGACATGTGACACTGTCATGACACATGAGCCCTAACCCTAACCCTAACCTCTGACCCTAACTTGTCATGACAAAAAACGAATGACACTTGATGACAGAAGCTTCATGTCATAAATGTTTATGACTTGTTCATGACACATTCATGACATTCATCATGTGTCATGTCAGTCTTATGTAGATACACTGTTAGATACTGTTGCCAGTGAGTTACTATAAGTAGTCTTCTACAGTAGCCTACAGTAGATGTGTTTTCCGGTAATTGATACCCTTACCGCAATTTTGGTGTACAGTAGAGACCCTTACCGCAATTGTAGTGTACAGTATGATGCCCTTACCACAATTTTTGTGTACAGTAAGATCCCTTACCGCAATTTTATTGTACAGTTTGATGGCTTTACTTTAGTTTTATTTTACAGTAAATAATACACTTACCGCAAATGTCCAGTTGCGGTAAATAATTCAATATAAATCATTTAATAAATCCCATGACAATTATAGATAATATAAGTGTATTATTATTCTTTACCATTAGAAATTACACACATTAGCTTTTTCAAAAATGCTTTCACAGTAAGTCAATTGACCACAACAAAAGAAAACAGACATTTATGATGTTATCCATAGCTAAGAGATGCCCGATTGGATATTCTGCACCTTTTGGAAAGCTTTCTTCAAAGGCTATCCACTGTCAAAGGATGGGAGAAGACTTATGCCATTGAGCTGAAGGTACAGTTAACACAGTATTGCATACATTTGCAAATACCGTGAATTGATTAACATTTGAGTATGTCCTCTTGTGTGATTGATATTTTGATTTTTAGGGAATCATGCATGTCTGACCTGTCACATTTTTAAGTGCATTTTCAATTGATTACCACTCAGTCGAATTCTCAGATGCTAACACACACAGGCAGGTGACAAGAAGCTATTCAGTCAGTGAGCCATAAGCAAATGTCATTCTGCAGTCTGCATATTTAAATCAAGATGGTTTGATTATCCTAATGGTTTAATGCTTCTCCATCTCTCACTCAGGATGCTTGTTTGGTTGTGTACACCAAAGACAAAGCGGCCAAATGCCGTGCCCCTGCCTTGGAGCTACTGATCAAGGTGGGAGACATTTTTGATAACTGGAATAATTGGATTTTAGGTATGAAACCTATATAATGAACACAATATAGTATATGCATTTCTATATGAACTTGCATGTCTTCTCTGCTCTTTCTAGCTCTTGTATCTGACAAAGGATTCCAGTGTTGGCCAAAACTTGCAAGTGAGGGATATGTTCAACAAGTTTTATGGCGAACTCTGTCAGAAGAACAAGATACCTGATACAGGCAAGAATTGATTAGTCTTTGCCAGTAAAGCTAGCCCAAAGACGTTTTTTCCCCTTTAATAAGATGTGATTAATACAGTCTAACTAAATCAGATCAACAGAGAGTTTGTTTGTAACGTTTGAAATCTTTTGCATAAATTCTCTTGTTATTTGCTGTTTCAGTGCTTGGTAACATTTATGAGCTCTTGGGTGTATTGGGTGAAGTCCATCCCAGCGAGATGGTAGCAAACTCAGACAAACTCTACAGAGCATAGCTTGGAGAGCTGAAAGGCCAGGTAAACACTATGGGTGCGAATTTGACAACATATTTTGCCGACAGTGCATGCGTAGTTGCGTACTTTGGCCAGAGAGGGGTCAGACACACAAAATGGGTGGCGTCAGGCCAAAGGTAATTAACAAAAGATAGATAGATAGATAGGTCAGAATTTGGCACTGGTTGCATATGACTAAAAGGGCCGCACTTTGCAAACGTGTTTATTGCACACATGCGTTTCGGAGGAAGGAGCTAAGCCAAAATGGATCTGTGCAAAAAACAAGTTTCTATGCATAGCGTGCCATATTTTCTTCTTCTTTGATGTTACGTATACGTTTGGCCAAGCACTCTAAAAAAAGACATAAGAAACTGAGTGAAGCCTGCTCCTACCACACAATTCGGTGTGTTTGAATAGACCAATATTCACTTCACCGGGGAGGTCTCGCCCTTTTCAGTGTCCCCTCCTTGATGTAGATTCCTGCTACCTATATCGGCACCGAACTCAGTTCCTTGCTGTCTCATCTCCATGCTCTCGCAGTCCTCTGGTGATCTGTAAGACATAAGACATAACATGACATTATGATTTGCTGTCCACAGATGACCTCCGCTACGAGGGAGCCAAAATTGCCAGTGGTGGCTGGGTGCCTGAGAGGGATCACAGCGCTCATGGTGAACTTCACCAAGTCAATGGAGGAGGGTGTGTGGTCTTCTCTTCTTTTCTCTTATTTCCTCTGACTACAGCAGACACGTTTACATTGGCATTGGCAGTAATGTAGTGATTTACCTTCATATTTGAGACAAACTACAGTGGAATCATTTCCCCAAGATTTGTTTATCTCTTTTTTTTACATCTTTTCAGAGCTCACTGTCATTCTATTCATGATGGCAAATCCTGCTTGCTCTCTTGAACACATGTAGTCTCAAGCACCTGTAAATCTTAACGTTGATAAATACCCTCCCATACAGATCCCACAACTTCAAAAGAAATCTTTGATTATGCACTGAAAGCCATTAGTCCTCAGGTACGAACCCATATCCAACCTTGCCTTGCCTTCAATATATCAAAAATGTACATGTATTACTAAGTTCCTCCACTCAGACTGTAGATTGAATTAGAAAACACCTAGAACAACATACTGTATTTTAATTTCACTTCTATATCTCATTTCTACAGAGTGAGATGAAACGATATGCCGTCACCTTTGGTAAGCCTGATCACTTATCTTGAATATGAGGCTGATGCATTTTACTTTTGTCCACTGATTTGACATGAATGTCTCTGTCTCTCTTCTCGTCTGGTCACACTCTCAGCTGGACTCAGGCTGTTTGCTAAGCATGCCGTCCAGTTCAGCAGCTGTCTGATGGATCACTACAGGACAGTGTTTGAGATCATGTCCAAACTGTGTGGCCACATCAATATGGAAATGAAGAAGACCAGTTATTATGCCCTGGAATCATTTCTTAAACAAGTGAGCTAATAGAAAATACTGGAGTTTGACATTTTGTGAAGTTACATCTGGTTTGTTAAGCCGGGTGGATGACTTGTTGACTATGGTACCGTAATTTCCCGACTTAAACATTGATTTTGCAAAATGTATTCAGCTATGAGGTTAATACAGGGGAGAAGTTAATATGGTTTTGTTTCTTTTAACTTGCATATGTGATGGGTAGAACCGTAGAGGGGGGAGAAGGCTAGAGGGTCACCTGATTTAGTCACCTGACGTTTTATCCACCTCACGTTGATTCACGTGACCCGCGGTAACAAGTAGACGGCTACTAGGTTGCATGTTCTTTGTTTAAACCACATTGCGCGGCAAACACAGTGGTGAGAGCACTGTTTCGTCTGACTCTTTTGCCGGTGAAGTACCCGATTTGGTTCCCCCCCAGTTCGTGTTTCCTTAACGCCACTATACTAAAGTTCTTGCGTTGTGGCTAGGTTACCGTACGTATTCTTAGTACTGAATTGCGTTTTCCGGTTTTCAGCTACGGTAGCCGACTAGAGCTTCTGCAGAAAGACCTATAGGGGAAACACGAACTGGGGGGGGAACCAAATCGGGTGCTTCACCGGCGGTGGTTTACCCGAGCGGTACACTGCAGTCTTCCTGCTCGTCTGCTTCCCTGGGCTCCTGTGCAGTATTACCGTCAGGTAGTAAAAGTTTGTTGTCTTGTTCGGAACAAACGTAGTGCTTGACCAACTAATGATTTTGTGTATTTTAATCGTAGTCACTTGTATCCATTGGGTCCGAGCAAGAGGGCAGCCGACTAAAGGCATGCCGTCGCGGGGATTTTTAGAGGTAAACTGATTAAAGCCATTATACATTTTAATAAGGGGAATGTGTACGGTAACTGTTGGTATTGAATGTGTAACTTATATATTAGCCTATGTAAACCATGTAGTGGGCAGGAAACTGATTGCTTTGTTTGTTACTTTCAGGAATGATCTGTAGCCACTGTTTTTCCCACCACTGTTTAGTGTTGTATAACTTTGTTCAGTTTGATGCCCCTTCCACACTGGTAGCTTGTTTGACACCCAAGCATAGCATGAGCCTATTGGTAGAATATTCACACTGGTAGCTTGAAGCGTATCGATATTCTGTCTACACTGGTAGCTTGTTTGGTATCCAAGCATTAGCCTATTGATAGTCCATCCACACTGGTAGCTTGAAGCGTATTAATATTCTATCTACACTGGTAGCTTGCTTTGTATAGCTAAGCATTACTGTTAGTCCATCCACACTGGTAGCTTGTTTGGTATCCAAGCATAGCACTACTGATAGTTTATCCACACTGGTAGCTTGAAGCGTACTGATATCCTATCCACACTGGTAGCTTGTTTGATATCCAAGCCTAGCATCACTGATAGTCTATCCATACTGGTAGCTTGAAGCGTATTAACATTCTATATAATACATCCATACATCCACACTATAACAACTTCACCATACTACGGCACCAGGCTGGTATTTAGTTATACACTATTTGTACATTGTGTGAAACCACCTCCAATCTGTGTTTGTTTTCTTTATATTTTGTTAGCGAGACTTATTATTTTCTTTGATATCCTTTTATCCTCCCCATCGTTATTTGTGTGCCCTATTTGGGGGTTTCAATCACCTTTTGAAAGTTATTGTTTGGATTGTTTACTTTAGTTGTGTAGCAGATACCCTGACTAAATACAGCTTGGTGCTCGTAAACATATTGCCTAATTACATTTCTCCTTCCAACGGTTATACCGTCATCAGCAACTCAAAAAAATAAAAGAGTTTATTTTTGTACACAGTCTCCTCCCTTATTCATTCAGTTGAATACACCTAGTGGGAATTCTGGGAAATCTAGACCTGTGGTTTAGTCATAACGTAATAACTTCAGTCTTGTAAGGGTTACATTTTGGCGCTGCGAGCAAGGTAGGAGGCTGTGTATTTTTTTTTTTTGTTGTTTTTTGTTTACCGTTTTTTTTCTTTGTTTACTGTTTTTTTTTGTGGAGGTGGTTGTTTAGAAAGGTATTATTTAGGTGGGAAAAACAGTGGTTGCAATTAGGAGGGCACACGACTCATCGAACTCAAGCATCCCAGGGTGTCTTTCAACATGTCAACGACTGAAAGCCTGGAGGACCAGGTTAGGACTCTGGCCGAATTGGTAAAACAGCTACAATCTGACAATCAGCGGCTTCGGGAGGGACCAGGTCCTTCCCCAGTCCAGCCTCAGCGCACTGGTGATGGTGCATCAGGTCCGACTGTTACTGAACGCCTGGTATGTGTGCCTAGGGAGAGGAAATGTCCCAGGTTCTCTGGGAAGATGTCGGTGGACAATATTTCTGTTCAGGACTGGATAGAGGAGGCTCACAGATCATTGACAGCCCGTCCTATGCCTCTTTTAGAGCAAGCATTGTTTTTGTATGATCTGTTAGATGGGGAAGCTAAGAGGGAAATCAAGTTTAGTCCAGTTGCTGATAGAAATGACCCAGAACGAATTTTTGCTATCTTAAAAGACAATTTTAGATGCTCTAAGTCCCTTAATAATTTGTACCGCCAGTTCTATCAACGCCGACAACTTGAAAGCGAGTCAGTTAGGGAATATTCCCATGTATTAATGGAGCTAATGGGCCAAATTAGAGATAAAGATGAAACTCTGGATCATGCTGATCGTGTGTTGCGTGATCAGTTTATCGAAGGCCTTCGTGACGACAAGCTTCAAGGTGACTTATTGGATAAAGTGTCTTCTAATTCTGTTTTAACTTTTAGAGATATGCGCAGGGAAGCTTTAGATTGGCTCAATAGACGTACTCAACCACCTCGAGCCCGTGCTTACTCTTGTAACTCTTACCAGGTAGACACCAATGCTGTTACTGCTACTCCTGTTTCTGAGTTGGCGGAACTGAAAGAGTGTTTTCGTAAGCAACAGTCTCAGCTGGATGCTATCTTAAACCAGTTAGGACAATCACGAGAGGCCACCAGTTCTACTCATCGGCCACCCGCTTCTCGACCTAAGCCATACAGATATCAGGCCGATGGTAAACCTATCTGTATGCGTTGCAATAAAGTAGGCCATATAGCCAGAGTGTGTAGAGCTGTGTTTCCTGCAGAGCCAGGCCCAGGAGTTCAAAGGGATTTAGTTAGTGGGGGACATGCCATGGTTGCAACCAATAGTGTAGCGCCACAGGAAAACTAGTGCCCTCCGGTGTTGGGAGCCAGGCACCAGGAGGGGTTTTGCTGGGCTCAGCAGAAAAAATGGCTTCACGTCCATTCACTTCCCATCTTATTGGAAGCTGTCCCGTCATTAATGTTCTTCTTGGAGGAGTGACCACACGCTGCCTCCTAGACACTGGCTCTATGGTTACGACCATAACTGAAAGCTTCTTCCATCAGTATGTCCAACCGCAGATTAGGGAAGAAATGCAAGCCTGTGATTGGCTTCGACTCAAAGCAGCTAATGGATTAGCCATTCCATACTTGGGCTACCTCGAGCTTGACTTGGAAGTCTTGGGCAAAGTGCTCCCGAAGATTGGGGTATTAGTCATTAAAGACGCTCTTGACTCTACTACAAAGCAACAGAAAAAGTCTGTACCAGGTCTGCTTGGGATGAACGCCATTCGCTGCTGCTACCAGGAACTTTTCCGTGAGCATGGGCAAAACATGTTTCAATACCCTCCCGTACAAGCTGCAGGCAGAGGATGGAGACGAGCACTCTCTGAATGTCAAAGCCTGGAACGTATTGATGGTTCTGGGTGCATTGGTCAGGCCACAGTTCAACCAGGCCCTTCGTTATGCATACCAGCTGGATGTCTTCACTTTATCCCAGCCACGTGTTCTCTCAGTACAGGCCCCCTCCTATCTTGCTTTCTGGAACCGTTGCCATATGGCCAAGGTCGGTTGCCAGCCAACCTTCTCATCTCTCCTGCCCTCTTGCCCATTACGCAGGGAAGAGTTAACATCCCAGTAGTCAATGTGGGGAATGAGGATCAGTGGCTTCACCCACGCATCGTACTTGGAACCCTCCATGTGGTGGACTCTCCTACCACGCAGAGCTCTGATGGTGACCACCAGGTGGCGATAGTTCAATCTGCAGAGGTGGACAACACGACTCCATCTGAGTGGGCGAGTCTTCAGGGGTTAAATCTTTCATCTGCAGAACAACAAGAAGCAAGGGCTCTTCTGGAAAAATACCGCACAGTCTTTAGTCAACATGACGGTGACTTAGGTTGCACATCTCTTGTCCAACATGAGATCCCACTGCTGGATGATGCCCCTGTGCGCCAACGTTATCGTCGCCTGCCCCCATCGCAGTTCACTTTAGTTAAGGCACATATTCAAGAGCTGGTGGATAAGGGTGTAGCCAGACCAAGCTGTAGCCCATACGCCTCTCCAATTGTTATAGTCCAAAAGAAGGATAGAACAATTCGTCTCTGTGTGGATTATAGGCAGCTGAACTCCAAGACGAGGAAAGACTCATATCCCCTTCCACGCATCGAAGAATCGTTGGATGCACTAACTGGGGCAACCCTCTTTTCAACCCTTGACTTGGCCTCAGGTTACAACCAAGTACCTATGGCAGAGAAAGACAAGGAGAAGACTGCGTTTTGCACACCGTTTGGCCTGTTCGAGTTCAACCGTATGCCATTTGGACTCTGTAACGCTCCCAGTACGTTCCAGCGATTAATGGAGCGTATCTTTGGTGATCAGAGTTTAAATTCATTACTTTTGTACTTAGACGACATCATAATCTTTTCGTCCTCCTTTCAACAACATTTGCAACGGTTGGAACTTGTTTTTAAGAGGCTTCATGATCATAATCTAAAGCTGAAACTGGATAAGTGTCATTTCTTTAAAACTGAAGTGAAATACCTTGGCCATGTGATATCAACAAATGGCGTTGCAACAGATCCGGAGAAGGTCCAGGCCGTGTTGGACTGGAAACGCCCACATACTCTCACTGAGCTTCGGTCATTCCTTGGCTTCGCCTCCTATTATCGGCGGTTTGTGGGAGGATTTGCAAGCCATGCTGGCCCCTTACACCAACTTGTGGCAGAAGTCCAGGGGAAGAATAAGAAAGCAGGGGGTGGTCCCAAGATCATGCTGGGAGGGCGCTGGAGCGACCGCTGTGAGCAGGCCTTTCAGACCCTTAAAACCCAACTGGCCAGTGCCCCAGTGCTGAAATACGCAGATTTTGAGAAACCTTTCGTACTAGAAATTGATGCTAGTCATCAGGGTCTAGGTGCAGTATTATCACAGGAGGTGGACGGGAGGCAACGACCAGTAGCATTCGCAAGCAGGACATTACGGCCAACGGAGAAGAACATGACTAACTACAGCTCAATGAAGCTAGAGTTTTTGGGTCTGAAATGGGCGATTACTGAGCGCTTCCGGGAATACCTGCTGGGGGCCAAGTTTGTGGTATATACTGACAACAATCCACTCCGCCACCTGCAGACGGCTAAGCTGGCGGCGGTGGAACAGCGATGGGCATCCCAGCTGGCAGCGTTCGACTTTGAGCTTAAATATCGCCCTGGCACTTCCAATCGAAATGCCGACGCCCTGTCCCGTCTGCCCCCGGACCCACATCCCCAGTCCTTTACAGCGGTATCCGCCGGTATCACAGTTCCCCTTGAAATGAGGGTGGTGGAACAGCAAACACTGGTAGCGGTAACTTCTGCGATAGACGCTGTCCCCACTCGCCAGCCAGCTGACTTGCGAGGCCTGCAGGCCAAAGATCCTGTAATAAAAGCTTTCTTGGGCTATTGGAGAAGAGCACAGCCACCAACTCGACAGGAAAGAGCCAAGGAGTCGGACATGGTCCTGGAGCTGGCCAGACAATGGCGCCGGATACGAGAGAAGGATGGTATCTTGTACCGAGAAGTCCAGATGCCACCAGCTCGAGAAGTGAAGCTGCAGTTGCTACTGCCTTCAGCACTGCAATCAGAGGTGTTAACCAACTTGCATGATGATCATGGCCACCAGGGCATAGAGAGAACCACAGAGTTGGTGCGCCAGCGGTGTTACTGGCCAAAGATGCGCCACGACATCGAGCAGTGGTGCAGGCAGTGCAACCGTTGCGTACTGGCCAAGGGAGTTATCCCAACTGTCCGCTCCTTTTCTGGTCATCTCTTGGCCTCCAGGCCTCTTGAGGTCATTGCCATTGACTTCACCTTGATGGACCAAGCAAGCGACGGCCATGAAAATGTGCTCATCGTAACGGATGTGTTCTCAAAATTCACGCAGGCCTATCCCACCACCAACCAGCGTGCAGAAACCGTGGCCAAGACGCTCACCGAGAAGTGGTTTTATTCCTTTGGGGTGCCCAAACGCATTCATTCAGATCAGGGCCGATCTTTCGAAGGTGAATTGCTGAAGCGACTGTGCAGATTGTATGGCATACAAAAGAGCCGGACCACTCCTTACCATCCCGAGGGAAATGGGCAGTGTGAACGCTTCAACAGAACACTCCACGACCTCCTGCGGACACTCCCTCCTAACAAAAAAAGAAGGTGGCCCAAGGCGCTTCCACACCTATTGTTTGCTTACAATACCTCAGTCCATCAGTCTACAGGGCATTCACCCTATGAATTAATGTTTGGACAAAAGCCTCAACTGCCTGTGGATTTCTTGTTGGGCCTAGTGGGAGAAGAGTCAACAAGTGTTCCCCCTGATGACTGGGTCACAACCCACGCAGAATACCTGGCGGAAGTATACACCAGTGCCAAAAGTCACCTGGAGGCAGCAGCGGCGTCCCGAGAACGACCTGGGCCACCCCCACCGCTTCTGACGGCAGGTACACGAGTATATAGAAAGAGTCATCCCCTGGGCCGACACAAAATACAGGATCACTGGGATCCCAGGGTGTATAATGTCGTCAAATGCTTTGATGAGACCACTCAAGTCTACCACATCACTCCTGAAGATGGACTAGGCCCAGACAAGAATATACATCGCTCACAGCTAAAAGTGTTGCCGTCCCAAATCCAGCAGTTGAGGGAATCTTCTCCAGACCTGCCCAGGTGTGATGTGGAATATGGGAACGGAAGGCTGGGTAGTGATGAGGAGGAAGACACAGTATGGATCCAGGTGTTACCCGACTCACAACAGGGGATAGCGCCCGGCTATGCAGAAGGTCAAGCTACTATCTTGGACCAGCCGCAGACCCCCACCTCTAAGCCGCAAGCTGATGGCACTCAAGACCAAGCCCTGATAGAGAGGGAAACCGGTGCCAGCAGGGCCCTCCCCGACACCGAAGAAGAACGGTCCCAGAGTCCGACCAGTTCTCAGGAAGACCCACCGAGACGTCCAAGGCGAATACAAGCAGGCCAACACTCAAACCCTTTTAGGTTGCCTCAGTCGGCTACCCAACACCTGGAGGGCCAACAACACTCCATCTACTCACACACACCCAACTGTTATTTCCGGCCATGGCATTAGCAGGCACCGGGACGGTGGCCTTTTAAAGTGGGGGAATATGTGATGGGTAGAACCGTAGAGGGGGGAGAAGGCTAGAGGGTCACCTGATTTAGTCACCTGACGTTTTATCCACCTCACGTTGATTCACGTGACCCGCGGTAACAAGTAGACGGCTACTAGGTTGCATGTTCTTTGTTTAAACCACATTGCGCGGCAAACACAGTGGTGAGAGCACTGTTTCGTCTGACTCTTTTGCCGGCGGTGGTTTACCCGAGCGGTACACTGCAGTCTTCCTGCTCGTCTGCTTCCCTGGGCTCCTGTGCAGTATTACCGTCAGGTAGTAAAAGTTTGTTGTCTTGTTCGGAACAAACGTAGTGCTTGACCAACTAATGATTTTGTGTATTTTAATCGTAGTCACTTGTATCCATTGGGTCCGAGCAAGAGGGCAGCCGACTAAAGGCATGCCGTCGCGGGGATTTTTAGAGGTAAACTGATTAAAGCCATTATACATTTTAATAAGGGGAATGTGTACGGTAACTGTTGGTATTGAATGTGTAACTTATATATTAGCCTATGTAAACCATGTAGTGGGCAGGAAACTGATTGCTTTGTTTGTTACTTTCAGGAATGATCTGTAGCCACTGTTTTTCCCACCACTGTTTAGTGTTGTATAACTTTGTTCAGTTTGATGCCCCTTCCACACTGGTAGCTTGTTTGACACCCAAGCATAGCATGAGCCTATTGGTAGAATATTCACACTGGTAGCTTGAAGCGTATCGATATTCTGTCTACACTGGTAGCTTGTTTGGTATCCAAGCATTAGCCTATTGATAGTCCATCCACACTGGTAGCTTGAAGCGTATTAATATTCTATCTACACTGGTAGCTTGCTTTGTATAGCTAAGCATTACTGTTAGTCCATCCACACTGGTAGCTTGTTTGGTATCCAAGCATAGCACTACTGATAGTTTATCCACACTGGTAGCTTGAAGCGTACTGATATCCTATCCACACTGGTAGCTTGTTTGATATCCAAGCCTAGCATCACTGATAGTCTATCCATACTGGTAGCTTGAAGCGTATTAATATTCTATATAATACATCCATACATCCACACTATAACAACTTCACCATACTACGGCACCAGGCTGGTATTTAGTTATACACTATTTGTACATTGTGTGAAACCACCTCCAATCTGTGTTTGTTTTCTTTATATTTTGTTAGCGAGACTTATTATTTTCTTTGATATCCTTTTATCCTCCCCATCGTTATTTGTGTGCCCTATTTGGGGGTTTCAATCACCTTTTGAAAGTTATTGTTTGGATTGTTTACTTTAGTTGTGTAGCAGATACCCTGACTAAATACAGCTTGGTGCTCGTAAACATATTGCCTAATTACATTTCTCCTTCCAACGGTTATACCGTCATCAGCAACTCAAAAAAATAAAAGAGTTTATTTTTGTACACAGTCTCCTCCCTTATTCATTCAGTTGAATACACCTAGTGGGAATTCTGGGAAATCTAGACCTGTGGTTTAGTCATAACGTAATAACTTCAGTCTTGTAAGGGTTACACATAGAACACTGTCCTTCGGTTTAGGCTACATGATGCAGCTTATATGCTGGATCAGGCGACATAGCACCGTGGAGCAGTAAATCGGCGGTGTATTAGAAAGTTGAAGAGTTGAATTCATGAACTATCTCGGACATAACACCTTTCCGGTACATGTGTAGCCTATTTGCTGTAATGTAGCATATTATATTGACACATTTGATGGCTTAGGATAGCCATATAGGAGATGATTACTTTCTCTTTGGCAAACGCAACATTCATGAATTATATATTTTAAATTATTTTCAAAGGGCAAATTTCAGTGTCATATGGTTTTGTAATGAATGTATTTATAGTATGATGCGTTCTCTCTGCGAAAATAAAGTCTGTTGCGCTTGAATCGCTCTAGTTTCCCGCCTTCCTTGATGACAGCTTCTAGCTGGGCGCGATATTTAAATTAGGCCTACACTTGTTTCCAGCCGCCACATTTATCAACACACGTTTATTCTTACGCTGGAATTGGAGTGATACAAAAGTTTGATGAAACACATGTGAGCCCCGTCGTAAGATGATTTCTGCGCTCAGATGTATGCTGGTTTCTACGCTCGGTTGATAAATGAGGACCACTGTCTCTATAACAGTTAATATATTGATTTTTGTTTGTTAATTCTTGTGCTATATTTAACCTTGAACAGGTAGCAGTTCTGGTTGCAGAAAACATTGAAGAGCACAAAAGCAAGTTGAAGTTCTTTATGCAGAAATTCTGTGCCATCATTAAGACCTTGGACTCTTCCAACAAGGAGCTCTCCATTGCCATACGAGAATATGGGCTATTTGCAGCTGTAGGTTTTATTTTCAAGCATTTTTGTCATACCTATCATCAAACCCAATCAGAAAGGATTAGATTTAAAACAACCTTTCAGTAATTTCACTTAAAGCATCTGGTCAGTATAAGTGTCTTCACATCCTACAGTACGTATGTATCCTGAAGAGGCAGCTCCTATTAAATGAGGACTAAAGCTAGAGATCAAGTTATTGTATCAATTGAGTTATCAAGTTATTGTATTAAAAGGATATTCCGCCATTTTTGGAAATAAGCTCATTTTCCACCTCCCCTCGAGCAAAACAATTGATATTTACCTTTTTCCCGTCCATCCAGCCAGTCTGGCGGTACAACTTTTAGCTTCAGCCTAGCATAGATCATTGAAACGGATTAGACCAGAAGCATCTCGCCTGCTAGCATCATGTTTAAAAGTGACTAAGATTTCTGGTAATTTTCCCATTTAAAACGTGTCTATTCTCAAGTTAGAAAGTGCAATAAGACCAACTGAAAATGAAACCTGGCGTTTTTCTAGGCTGATTTGACATGGAACTACACTCTCATCAAGGCAACTTGCAATCTACTGGCACTACTACTGCTTGTTGTCTATGGGGACTATTTTCAGATGCTGCGTGATATCACTGCGCCCATGATACGTTTGCAAGTTGCCTTGCGCCAAATGAGAGTGTAGTTCCATGTCAAATCAGCTTAGAAAAACGCCAGGTTTCATTTTCAGTTGGTCTTATTGCACTTTCTAACTTGAGAAGAGACACGTTTTGAATGGGAAAATTACCGGAAATCTTAGTCACTTTTGAACATGATGCTAGCAGGCGAGATGCTACTGTTCTAATCCGTTTCAATGATCTATGCTAGGCTGAAGCTAAAAGTTGTACCGCCACACTCACAGAATGGCTGGATGAACGGGAAAAAGGTAAATATCAATTGTTTTGCTCGAGGGGAGGTGGACAATGAGCTTATTTCCAAAAATGGCGGAATATCCCTTTAATGAGTGAGTAATTGTAGTGTGAGCGCATATTCATGGCTTTCCTTTGGTCTTCTGCAGCCGTGTAAAGTGGTCTGCCCGCAGGACGTGGACTTAATGTACACCGAGCTGATTCAGCGCTGCAAGCAGATGTACCTCACTGAGTCAGACCGGGATGATGACAACATCTACCAGCTGCCCAGCTTCCTGGACTCCATCGCCAGTGTCCTCGTACACCTGGACAAGGTACAGTGTGTGGATGAAGCTCTCCATTCACTTAAATGTGCAGACCTTTCTTGTGAAGGGTCGTCATTGATGAAGCAGAAATGTTTTCTATTGTCAGTATTGCAAGTTAGAGATGTTTTTCTCATAAAGTAACATGTCATCTCCATCCGCTTCTGACACATTTGGATTTGTGAGAGGCATTTGCCTCTGTATCGAGGTTTCTTCCTATATGTACCTTGAATTCTAGGGAGTTTTTCCTCGCCCCTGTTACTCATTGGCTCTCTGAATGTTTAACACTGTAAAGCACCATGAGACATGTGTAATGTTTTGGCGCTTTATAAGTGAAATCAAATTGAAATTGAAATTGATCACCGATTGGCCCATTTGACTAAGTGTCTCCTGGCTAACTGCAGATCCCTGAGGTCTACACACCAGTTCTGGAGCGGCTTCTGGTGGTCCAGATGGACAGCTTCCCCCAGTACAGCCAGCGGATGCAGCACACCACCTGCCGAGCCATCATCAAGGTGCTCGTTGCCATGGCAGCCAAGGGTCCAGTGCTGTGGAGCTTCATCAGTTCTGTTGGTAAGCAGGAGGGAGGGGCTGTATGGCCGTCCGCAGTAGTGACACCAGACTCAAGAGGCAGCACTTTGATTAGGGGGAGATCAGTCAAAGCACATCATGTAGGCAAAGAGAGAAAATTACTTTTGCCATCACTGGAGAAATATTCAGTGAACAATACACACACACATAACGAGAGAGAGACTATATACTGTAGAATTGGACACCTACCATTACACCCACAAGAACTTCCATGGCATGCTATTCTAAATAGCTACAGTATAGGTAGTAATACTTATGAATCAGCTTTCGAGTGAACTAGAATAGATATTGTGAACTTGTCTGTATAGTTGTGTCTCATTTCTAAGTGTATAAGACAATACAAGTAAAGCATATTGGAGATTACTTTATTATTGACCCTTGTAATAATCTTGAATGTAAGTACAGTTAGTGGCTCCTGGTGGTGTTATTCGTTATGTATTGCTATTTTTTCCCCCCAGTGCACCAGGGATTAATCCGTGTTTGTTCAAAGCCAATACCTCAACTAGAGGTGAGTCAGGAATATTGGGACTGCTTTCTTTGTTAGTTTAGTTCAAATCTAAACTGCATTACTAATTAAACAGGTGTCTTAAAGAACAGTTTCCTGTGTTTCAGGATGGTGGCCCTTCTCAGGGTGGTCCCTCACAGGGAGAAGGTGGGGAGTCCTCCCAGATGCACACAGGGAAATGGAAAGTTCCATCCTGCCGGGACTATCTTGATCTTTTCAGGGGAATTCTAGATTGTGCAAATCTCACTGTAAGACATCAGGTTTATTTTATGATCTAGATGCACCCTCCTGATTGCTTTGATTTGAAAGTGAATTAAAGTCACAGTCCCTGAAGTCCATGACTAGACTTGATATGCAGATGTCCTAAAATCATGTTGGACCATTGTCTTTTAGCACACTGGGTTTTTGGATGGAACCCTGGAGTCCCAAAACTCCAACCTGTCCTCCTTGAATCGACTTTTGTACGATGAGGTGGTGAAGTCCGTCATAAAAGTCATCGAGAAGCTGGATCTCTCTGTGCAAAAACTCAACACGGAGGAGGCAGAGCAGGTCTGGCTCTCAAACGCTAAATATTTCATTTACATGCACATGTACTACACATTGATCCATCCATATCCATTCAGCCATTCAGTGAAGCTACCTGTGCATGTTTGATGCCTACAGGTGTTTCCCTCTTGTTTTAAACGGTGTTTTCTCCCCTCACAGGGTCAGACTGATGGAGGCAGCGCCCTTGTGCCATCATCAGACCCTGCCGCCCATCTCATCCCCAACAGACCCAAAGACTTCACTGCCTTTATCAACCTGGTGGACTTCAGCAGGTACTGTAGTAGAAGGCCAAAATATAAGAGCTATTTTCCAAAGTGCTATATCCACCATTTTAATGCATTTTCATATATTATAGTGGAACTGTAATTTATTGTTATTGTTATTTGATTTGTCTTTAAAAGGCACATTATCAATGTAACTGACTTGTCTGAGGCTGACTGAGTCTGTTGTACAGTAGTGTTACAAAGGGGAAGATTGGAATCTTAGGCTCCATGTTTGAGCCCTCTCCACTGACTGCTGTGTTGTTGTTGATGTTGATGATGTTGTTGTTATTGTTGTCGTTCTCGTGTTGCCTGCAGTGAGCTGCTGTCCCAGAAGAGGCTGGAGTATTTTGAGCAGTGGGTGTACCCTCTGAGCCACGAGCTCATCCTCCAGTCCATCCGCTTCCCACTGGTCAGCGGTTTCTACCGCCTGCTCTCCCTCACCATGACCATCGCCAAGAAGATCAAATACTTCCAGGTGAGAGGATGGGTGTTTTAAAAACATTAATGTATTGAAAGACCTTCTACAGTATGTCTGGTACTCGATTTGTTTTGTTGCATTTGTGTTATGCACATCTACTAATGTGTTATAAGGAGATACAAACTGTATTTTTTTATATGATTGTTGTTGTTGACCACCAATATCTCCTTGACAGGGTATTAGCCCCAAGAGCTACAAAGCTAAAGAGGACAAGGACCCAGTTAAATGTGCCTGCTTTGCTCTCGTGTCCAAGTTTGGAAAAGAGGTAATACTAAAGCAAATCTCTAAGAACTTAGACAGAACCTAGAGAAATGAATTCAACCTGAGTTCTAACATTTTAATGCTAAATATGTTGGATATGTACTCTCTCCGCTCTCCTTGCAGGTGTCAGTGCGTATTAAGCAGTATAAGGACGAGCTGCTAGCTGCCTGCCTGACATTGGTCTTGTCGCTGCATCATGAAGTTGTGGCTCCTGACATCAAGGCCTACATCCCTGCCCTTCAGGTTCATTTAAAGATTATTCTAAAATGGATGGTTCCGGTCGTTGATTATGATCACCCATGAATCGTGTTCGATGCCGTTGTAAAATCCAACGCAAACATATACCTTGATCACATTTCATTCTATAGTAATGCACTACTACAACTTACACACAAGTTAGAGTAGCCGGGTCTCGCTGTTGCTTGGCAGACATTCAGATAAAGGAAATTTATCTCTTGGCTGAAGAATGATTATCTATGAATACATCTTTACATTTCTTGTTGCTGTGCATTTGTTTCATGAAATATTGCCAGATATACAGATACCTCCAGAAGCATTTGAACACATGCTAAAGTTGACTATAAAGACTAAAGAGGAATATAAAAGCATCTTTTGGAAATTGATCTTAATGCCTTAAATAAAAAAAAACTGAGGAAATATCCAACCCTTAAGGACATCAGTTTCTTGTGAATGAATAATGAATTGTAATTTGTAAATAAATAGATGTTTTCCTTAAAATACAGGGGTAATAAGTATTGGAACCCCTATGTTAACCCTATGTGTTAAATTCCCATAGAGGAAGGCAGATTTTTATTTTTAAAGGCCACATATTTAATGCATCCAGGATACTATGCATCCTGATAAAGTTCCCTTGGCCTTTGAAATTAAAATAGCCCCACATAATCACATCACCACATCACAGCCCACTTTGCTTGTTCGCCTTAGCGGTTCTAAAATCAGTGTAAACTACGACCTCTCTGGGCTTATTGCTTTATTTTACATCATATGATGGTTTTTTTTTTTTCAAAGACCTTCTTGAAAGGATTTCTTTAACCCTTCCTGAACAAACATTTAACTGCGCATTCAGCGCTTACTGTGTATTATCTGCATGAAATGTAAAACAAAAACATCATTAAAGGATTTAAATCCTCCGATAACCACTGTTGACCTTTGACCTCCAGGCTGCTCTGCGTTTGGGTCTGAGCCACGCGCCCCTGGCCACGGCTGCGCTGGACGCGCTGGAGCTGTGGTCGTCGCACATCCCGCGCGAGGCCATGCAGCCGCACTACGGCGACATCCTGCCACACCTGGACGGCTACTTGAAAACCGCCGCTGGGGGTGAGTACCGCAGCGCCACTGGCCAGCGAGCTGCTCTGAGCTGCGGTGCTGAGGGCCCGCTGTGCTGTGGCTTTTTTAATCGGACATGGAGATGAGTAATAGACTGAATGAATGAAATCATGTTTTCATTGTTTTCAGACAAAGAGGACAGTGGTATGGAGGTGATGTGTCTGTCCTCTGGCACTGAGAAGGGTTATGGGGGAGTGATGATGAGACTGCTGAAGAAGGCAAAGCACCTGCCTATGGTAATTCATTACTGCACACCAAGAAGTACACACACACACACACACACACACACACGCACGCGCGAATACATTTGCTGTATTTTGAGTGAAATAAGCAGTGTTAGCGGGCGATCAGACAGGACGCATTTTTTGCAGCGAGGTGTGCCTTTTTGCTGTGGTTTCGTATTGGCAGTAAGCGTTTTGCGTGCTGCTTATGACCCCAGAGCGTCTTGCGTTATGTGCACCTGCTGCGCCTTGCGTTTTTGCGCAGACGTCCTCGAATTGAAGTCCAAACTGAGAGCGGAAGAGTGTCCAACGTCATTTGCGTTTTTATGAGAACATAGTGCTTGTATTTTTACCTTGTGTTTTACAAGCGGCAAAGCACGTTGTCTTATTCCCCCCCTTACGAAAAGAGTGATACTATGTTTATGATGCATAACACCAGACCCTACAACACCACTCTCTACAAGGAGCGGCATATTAGATCTTCAGAGCAGCACGGTGTTCCACAGGAGGAGAGCGTGTGTGAACTGGTTCGTGTGGTGTGTTTATGTGTGTTTCTCTGTGTCTTGTCACAGGGAGATGAGTCGCCCATCGCGGTGGTCAGGAGGAGGGTCGTGCGACTCCTGGGCCACCTGCTACCACAAATTACCTATTTTCCAGTAAGTTACCATAAATGATATGAAACGTCATCAAAATGCCCATAATGCAATGCAGAATACAGTAGTGATACTGTAATGGTAAAGTTATGGTATTTTACTGGCCATTTTGCGGTAAGCATACTGGGAAATTACAGTTAAGTCTAACAGTGTATCTTCAAGTGACACAAACAAATTCCACCTGTTACAGCCACGCAGCATCCAGGGTCAGCCAGTGGAAAAGGAGCAGGCTTTTAAATACCTGGGAACAGAAACTGACACCTGTCTGTCCTCATCAATGTCTCCACCTGCTGAAAACTCAGAAATTCTCAGGTCTGCAAGGACACTCTAACTTTTTCATATCAAGTCAAGTCCATTTATATTTTTTGTCAGTCGCTTTGGTGCTTTTCTCACATCACTATTAACATTTTCACAGCAGTTTGTGCAATTCTCAAAACAATTAGTGCAAACAAAACGTAGTGGATAACCTGCAAAAGCACGTCACTTTCTCAAGATGGATACTCCATTCCTCAAAAGCAAGTATTCATGTCAATGAAACTGCCAGTGTCATCACAATGAGAAGTCTTGACCCCATGATTATGGTTATGGTTATGGTTATGGTTATGATTATGGGGTAAGGATGTTCCTTTTGTTAGATCTATGGACCGAAGCCCCTGGCAATACATAGACACTCCCATAGGGGGCAGTGTTGCTCCACACTGCCTGTCCGCGGCCTGACTGTCCTCTTGTAGTGGAGTCCCTGGCCCCCGCAGTGAGGGGATCAGTGGGAATGTAATAACTGGTGTCCTCTCTCTCTTCTCACAGAGGTTAGCAAACACTCGTTACTCATCTGCCCATCTCTCCTCACCTCTCCCTCTCTCCGCCCAGACACACCAAATTACAGTGGACTCCTGTGGAATATGGGTGTTTACGTGCTTGTACCATTTTTTCCTTTTCTTTTTTTAACCACATTTCTTCGTACTCTTCCATGACCCTGCTAAATAAAACCCACACAACACATACAGTCAGTCGGACACTTTCAGTGAGAGTTATTGGTACTTCTAGACAGAAAATGAGAGTAAATGGCCTGCACAGTCAATGCCCGCTCAGCGCATAAGCATAATTATCATATTTCAAATCAAATCAAATCAAACTCATCAATGTGCCCCGTGGGATTACATCAACTGGGACTGAGGAATGGCCACACGTGCTGCACCTTGATGTGTGAGTGAATGCGTTTTTGGCCCGGTCTTTGCTGCAGGTGATGAGGCTTCCAAATCTCCATCCACTTCAGAAGACGTGTCCTTCAGGGCACAATGCATAATCTGCTATTACTGTGAACACACTGTGAGGACGAACACCCTCGGGGGGGTCACAATCTAAAAATGTAATCATGCACGGTCACTCAACCCCTTCCGACCCCCCCCCCCCCCCCCCCCCCCCCCCAAAGCAGTCAAATATTCATACAACCCACCACTTACCCTCCCTGTTCCCCCCCCATGTCTTTGCCCCAATATTCTCCTCTGCTCTGATGGCATGTAATTTCTCTAGCATTAGTCCCCCTGATGGATGTTGAATTAAGGAACAGAGAGACGGAAGGGTGAAGGGGTATCAAACGCCTCAATTACCACAAGCCAAGCGTTTCAAAAAAGTGTGCGGAGAGGACCACATTCATCTGTCTTCTGATTGGCTCCAAATGAAAGTCTAATGCTTTGTAATGATGGCCGCTACCACTGCATCGCACCACACAACAACTGCCGGGATGAGATAACAGCATGAGTGATTGGAATGGGGATGCAGGCTAGATTATACTCCAACCCCCTCCTCCTCCATAGGTCACCATTGGAATGCAAGTGTCCATACACACACACACACACACACACACACACACACACACACACACACACACACACACACACATTCACTCACTCACTCACTCACTCACACACACACACACACACACACACACACACACACACACACACACACACACACACACACACACACACACACACACACACAGACACACACACACACACACACACACACACACACACACACACACACACACATTCACACACACATACACATACACATGTGGACACATTCAAACCCAAGCACACACACACACACATTACACGAACGAACACACACACACACACACACACACACACACACACACACACACACACACACTCACACATTAACTTCACTGTACAGACTGTACACACACGTCACCCCTTTGTGATGAAGCCAGTGTCCTCTCCTGTCTCAGTGACTTTGGGCTGATGGGTGATGACCGGACAGATCATCCACCCACCGCAGGCCCAAATACACACCTCCACCTCATTCACATGCATGCATGCGCGTGTGTGTGTGTGTGTGTGTGTGTGTGTGTGTGTGTGTGTGTGTGTGTGTGTGTGTGTGTGTGTGTGTGTGTGTGTGTGTGTGTGTGTGTGTGGGTGCATCCATGTGTGTGGCAGATTGAAAGCGAGTGTATGCGTTGGGCTGGGGACCTTGCTTCCATCATAGATAATTGGGTTGACCTTCAGTTGGTGCTTTTGAAATAGTGTTTTCCACAGACCGCTTTGACATTGCACATCCTGTTTTGAACTTCTGGAATTACACGGGCCACGTTTGAATACATTACTTTTCCACCGAGCGCTGCAGTTTGAGAGATTACCGCGCCACTCCAGATTGGTAATTATCCTTCCGAGGCGTGCTGTGCTTCCACCACTGTGCCATCGCTCTTTCGTCGCTACACAAAGCCACGGAATAACCACAGCCTGGTCACGGCATGACCTCTGACCTCTCTGCATCACGCTAACACTGGAAGCGACTGAGAACTGAATAAAGCTGAATGAGAGGCCAGGCCACCCTCTCTCCAACATTTTTGAGGGAATTTGAGTAGCCAATTATCCACTGGTGTAATTTTACTGAGCTTTTCAGGAAGGACTAGGAAACATTTGTGAAGTGAATTTAGTGACATGACAGTAGACCCAGTGACAATATTTAAACAATGAATTGTAAACAGCCTGATCTTTGAAACTCTCCCTGGGATGCCATATTGCTGTAATTTTTTCCCCATGACTGCAGGGCTGGTCATGTCTACCGCTCCAAGTAGGGTTGCCACCTATGAAACCAGGACAGGTGGCAACCCTAGCTCCAAGAGAATCCTCTCTGTTTGAAAAAGTTCAAATGGCAGCACAGGTAACACCAGAAATAAGACATTTGGGCGGTTAAGCATCTGAATGCAGTAACAGTAAGACCTGACTGCTACCCTTGACCCAAAAGGATAAAGATGTGAGGGGAATGGAGGAGAGAGAGAGAGAGAGAGAAAGAGAGAGAGAGAGAGAGGGGTAGAGAGAGAGGAATTTGTGTGGGGATACCCTTCAAACTCTGTATGAGATTTCACGTAGCACTGCAATTGAATTTGAGCTTGCGTTGAGAACTTGATTTATTATGGAACAGCGTGTATGACAGGCCTGCCTCTCTCTGCCCATCAATGTGTCCACTCCTGACCTCAGCAGGTGGTGAGCGAGTCGTCTGGCCTGTTCGCCGCAGCCTGGCAGGGGGAGAGTTGCTCTGGCTACCTCACTGCATCCCCTGCTTCCAGCTGCTCCTGACCAGATCTCTGTCTCGTATCTCTTTTCGTCTCTCCTCTCTATCCTCTTGTTTTCCCTTCATCCTTCTCCCTCTTATTCTCCCTGAGGAGGGTGGTAAAGGGTATGAGATTTCACGTAGCACTGCAATTGAATTTGAGCTTGCGTTGAGAACTTGATTTATTATGGAACAGCGTGTATGACAGGCCTGCCTCTCTCTGCCCATCAATGTGTCCACTCCTGACCTCAGCAGGTGGTGAGCGAGTCGTCTGGCCTGTTCGCCGCAGCCTGGCAGGGGGAGAGTTGCTCTGGCTACCTCACTGCATCCCCTGCTTCCAGCTGCTCCTGACCAGATCTCTGTCTCGTATCTCTTTTCGTCTCTCCTCTCTATCCTCTTGTTTTCCCTTCATCCTTCTCCCTCTTATTTCTGTTTTTCTCTCTCTCCTCTCGTTGCCCTTTATCCCTCTGCCTCTTATTTCTTTCTTTCTCTCCTCCACTCTGTCTCTTATACTCACATGTCTCTGTATCCACTCCTCAATCCATCCCTCACTCTCTCTGTCTATTGATCTCTCACCTCAGAGACCGTGATGTCCCAGCCTGTGGATGTTGTCACATTGAAAAAAAAAAAAAAACACTCAAAGTGGTGGTAAATGAAAAGTGGACCATCTCTCACTCTCCCTCTCCCACATACACAGAGAGATAGAGAGAATTAAAGAAAGAGAAAGAGAGAGAGAAAGATAGTGAGACTGCACAAACACACACTTCCTTTCCCATTCATTTTGTCTGAAATAGTATACTATAGTAATATAATATAATAGTATTATACCACTGCTTGGTCAAATTTCCTATTGTGATGCGCTGTTTGGAACGTGCATTATTTTTCTATATACCGCACGGCTATGAAGTAGTTCCCTACTTTTGGGCTTATTACACTTGAATATTAATTCGCCAATGTCAATGTAACGGTAAAAACAACAACGTTGTATCTAAGACAGCGGCAATATAAACGAAAGTGATAGTAGCAGTGGTATAAGCGGGATAATCAACTCTGCGCCGTGCGTTTATAGGAAAATAATGCACTTATCGAAGTGTAAAGTCCCCTCCGCCTGCGGCGTCGGGTCCTTATTACCACTTCGAACGTGCATTATTTTCCTATAAACGCACGGCGCATCGTTGATTATCCCTTACATAATACAGCAACTTCCTTCCTCCCTCCCCCCTCCCCCCACTCCCTCTCTCCCTCCTCCCCGCAGACTCCATCTCTGGTAGATCTCTTCACAGCTGACTTGAGCCTGGCGTCCTCGTCTCTCTCCCTAATGAGCTGTATAGTGGCGACACGGCCACAGTCACCTGCCGCTGGGTTCTCCCACGTGTTGACTCAGACCTTTGCTAGTATCACTGCACACTCCTTATGCACCACTGCCTCTGCTGCAGGGAGCCCATGCCACTTGTATCACACCTTCAGAAAAGGGATGCGTGCAAGTCAAAGACATGTGTTGGGAGGCAGAGAGTGTAGGGAGTTTAAGACAAGGACACATCTGTGTGTGTGTGTGTGTGTGTGTAGCCTATGTGTGTGTGTGTGTGTGTGTGTGTGTGTGTGTGTGTGTGTGTGTGTGCGCGTGCATGCATGATGTCTGTGTCTTTGTTTACGCCTGTTGACATGCAGTTGCTGTCTGAGAATGGTATTCCCCGCTTACTGCTGTATTTATATAAAATATTAAATCCAATTTAAATACAAAATTGCCCAATAAAATATTAATCATGGTGTAAATATTTAATAAGAGCCCTTTACCATAGGCTTGCGTTCATTACCTTGCAACCCTTAGAATTTAATGGGCTTCTCCCCAGAGGATGATGGAATTATTCTCAGGAATTACACCCTGCCATCAAAAGAGGGCACTAAAGACCTCCCAGAGAACTGGGACGACTGTCTCTTATGTGATCATGTCCCACTATGTCTGTTTCAGACACACACAGAGAGAGGTGTGTGTGTGTGTGTGTGTGTGTGTGGGGGGGGGGGGGTGGTGGTAAAAGGGGAAGGGGGAGGCTGAGAGGGAGAGACACAGAGAGAGGGAGAGAATGCCCTTAAAAGCGACTTTGCTCTTGTTGTTTTCACATTATCTAAATAAATGTGTTCCCAATTTGTTTATTTTTCACAATGTCACACTGTACAAAGGCTGAAGTGATGTAACCATATGTTGCCATTTTTTTTGCGATAACCCAAACGCACCTAATACTTCCTCACCCCTAGAATAAAACAGCTGATAGTGTCACTCTGTTGTTGACTCCAGTTGACATCCTCTCCTCTGCCACGCATACTGAACACGATGCAGTACCCTCAGTGGACAGTAGGGGTCAGAATAAACCCATGTTAACCTTGAGCTGTTCACAGCTGCCATTCTGTGGAGGACGGGCAGCTCCACTTCAGTGCTGCTCATCATCTCCTGCTGCTGTATCTCCACACGCTGGCCGTTAATCCTCTGAGCAGCCAAACCTCCCAGGCGGACCCCACCTTGCCTAAGCCTCTGCAGCGCAGGGTGGACTCGCCCGAGAGCAAGAATGGGAGCCTTTCAAACATACACACACCACACAGGCACACGGACAGAGAAAGAGAGAGAGTAAGAGAGAAAGAGAGAGAATCTTACCACATGCATGGGTGCACACACACACACACACACACACACTCATAGACACATAAACATGTATTGTATAAACCACACACACACACACACACACACACACACACACACACACACACTCATAGAGAGAAACATTGTATATACCACACACACACACACACACACACACACACACAAGTCATACACACACGGGGAAGCATTATGACTGTGCTTGGGCAGAAGAACTGTAGTTTTCTCTGACATTTCCCATATCCCCCTCCCCAACATCCCCCTCAGCCCTGCACTCCCCAGACTGCATGTATGCCAGAACAGGGCTATTCCACCAGGTATGGAAGAAATGCATTTAAAGATTTGTTTTCATTGAAATTGTATTATGATACAGAATTATATGCCATTCAATGCATGATTCACTAGCACTGCTTCCAACTATACGCATGATTCACTAGCACTGCTTCCAACTAGTCTTGCTGATCCTTGATTTCCCACCTGCTTCTGCCTGTTGAGGTGTCCATGACCATGTCAACCTTGACAGGGACAACAAGGAGGCAGACATTCCCAGCCACATTCCCCCTCCAGACAACTGCACTCATTGATGCACTTATTAGTGTGCTTGCTGAAAGCAGCACACTATTGTTCTTCCTATTATTATCAAATTTATTTATCTTGCGGAACATTTTTGTCTCCCTATCTTGTCCTAGGGATTTGGAGCTAGAGACGCCGTTCCACTTCTCACGCGTGCGTCCTGATGCGAGGATGGTGGCTTGTATAAAGCTTTTCGATACGCCTTGTCGTTCTCCCGTTATTCCAGTTTTTCCGGTCGATTTTTCCCCATAGGAATGAATGGAAAAGCGACTTTTGAGCGCTGATGCCCACACATTTTTCAGCCTGTAGCCCAAACCGTAAGACATAAAGTCATGGAATTTGGTATACTGATAGAGGAGACTACCCTGATTGACACCACCAGGTTTCATGCTCGCCACTCTCACGCTCTAGCGCCACCAACTGGTCAAAGATGGAAAACACGTTCATGCCCGTAACTTTTGATCCGTATGGCCGATTTTGATAAAACTTATACCATTGGAATCCTCTGACTCAGCCGATTCCAACGCACCATATGATGTCATTTTCCGCCATGATGGATTTTCCGCCATTTTGAATTTTGTCCAAAGTCAAAGTAAAGCTACCCTGGCCGCATAGTTTATCCGATCGTCATGAAACTTGGCACACATGATCTACAGACAAAGGCGGATCAACCGCCTTGATTTCGCCTTCATACGTCCAAGCGTTCGCCTGTGATAACCAATTAAATTCAGCGAGCGAAGCCGCCAAACAGGAAGTGGGCCCATCTTGGAAATTCTGTGACGTATGAAAGCCATATTTGGTGGGATGACTTGAGACCCCATTCAAAGCACCCCCAATAAATTTGGTGTTATTTGGTCTGTCGATGGCTCTATAATTAGCAAAAACGTGAGTGTTGGTGAATGTATACTATTAATCGGAATAGCTCATCTTAAATTGCTTTAGGTCATGCCAAAAGGACATTTCAGAGTGATTTAAGATACAATGTTGATATTTTTTTAAAAAAATCTATTTATTGCCATTCCTGTAAAAGGTACTGGTGTGTACGCCACAGCACAGTATTGTTCCAAGTCTGACGCATACAGTTCAATGACATCATGACATTAACCCAATATTACTCAATCCTCGATTGACTGACATGGGATGGTCCGCAACGGTACACCAATGATGTAATTCTAGGCTTGTCCGCATCGTTGTCTCTCCTTGAGACTGGGTTATTCTTAGAGATGCCATGGTCCCGAGGGACAAGTACGGACTTACTCGCTGTTAATTACAATGTGTGTTCAGTTGTTATATATAGTAGACAATCACACGATGTTTCTCAGTGACGGTGTGTTTTGGATCATTTGTATTGACCTGAGCCTTCTGGGTATTTCACTCAGAGGATCATATGACACCCCCACAAAGCAGGCGAAATACCGGAAGTAGAGTGGTGTGCGTGAGGCAACGAGGATTTTAATTAGAATGTAGTCCTATGGAAATCGCAGTTACACTTTCAACAGTAAGTGTGTTTAGACTTCGAATTTCGTCACATAATTTATATCATAGCCACCTAAGAGTTTACCAAAGATAACGTCGTTGTCCATTTCAATTTAATAAATGTTTCTGAATTTGGGGAGGTCTCCTTATGGAGGTTATGGGGTTATGTTTTCCATGTATTCCTGTAGGAAAAGGTTGTGGCTTACACTTTCATAAAGTTTGTATATTTACACTTCAAATTTCGTTACACCATTTATATCATAGCCACCCTAAGGTTTAACAAAAATAACAACGTAGTCCAATGTTATTTTAATGCATTTTTCGGAATTTGAGAGGTCTAGTTATGAGGGTAGGTTAGCTAACTGCAGTTCAAATGCTAATCGCGACTAGCATCGCTAGTTGGTTTTAACTTTACTGAGGCTGTTTATACTGAATTGCAACTGCTGTTATGAAGACAGTTTGGAGCCTGGCAGACGTGAAGGCAGTGAAAGGTAATGAAATGCATGGTCCAAGTAGCCTGGGAAGCCGTCTAGTTATGAGGGTAGGTTACCTAACTGCAGTTCAAATGCTAATCGCGACTAGCATCGCTAGTTGGTTTTAACTTTACCGAGGCTGTTTATACTGAATTGCAACTGCTGTTATGAAGACAGTTTGGAGCCTGGCAGACGTGAAGGCAGTGAAAGGTAATTAAATGCATGGTCCAAGTAGCCTGGAAAGCCAAACTATGTTAACTGTAGCCTAAGTTTAATATGGAACGAGTACGTGTTGCTGATATCATTTCGCAACTCATCGAGCTAGCAAGTCAAGCTAGTCTACATCAGGCAGTGCATAGATAATATTATTACACTTTTTTACAGTCAATGAAGCACCAAGTGAAAGTCAATGTTTGCTTTATATCCAGTGGCAGTGGTGCTGATGTCGTTTGAATAAGTACAGTAAACTTAGTCAGAAGATCTAAAAATATTTGCATTCATGCTAGCTGTATGGTCTATGTGCCACCTATGAATCCCCCTGTTGCAAGCTGCTGCCAAGTAGGCTGGTCATGTCTAAAGCGTGATTATTTTCAATAACTACTCCTCCTGATTGATTGTCATTGACACCGTCAGGGTATGGCTTACCAAGACAGGGAGAAAGTAAGCTGTGTATGGCAGGTGCGTGTGGTAGGCTAGGCAAGGCAGTGCTATTCCATGTAAACTGCAGTGGTGGACTGCGTGATCGCTGGTCAGGCCACCCCCAACCAGCAAAATGTGACGTGATATATATCTATATGTCTATATACTGTATCTATCTAGGATATCTGTATATATCTATGTATCTATCTATAATCTGCACTTTTTACTGCTGAACAGTGTCTTGCCCGTTTCTCTTTACTCCTCTCTCATGTCAATCTCAAGGGGGCTTGTTCAGTGGTCCCCAACGTGACGCAATAGAGTACATTGAGGGGGAAAGAAGAATCATTGCAAACCTCAAATCATTGCAACATCAAATAGGCCTACAATGGATAACAGTTTAGATGAGTAGTACCTAATGCAAATTTGTTTAATAATGCAAACCTTGCAATACGGCCTTTAACATATGTGATATTTTGGATACCCATTTCATTGCAGAGGATAGGGTAATTGTGTTTGAAGGGGACGTGACTTAACATAGGCTATAATTAACTATTTTTACGACTTGATTCAAAGCAAGGTCGGGGGCATATATTTTTTTTTTACAGTTAAGAGTTTTCCGACACTCAATGTGTCGCTACCATGGCAGGATTTTTCTGCTTGGCTTTCGTTATGAAGCTTGACTTGACCTGTCATCGATGCTGCCCCGTCAGTGCAAACTACGCATATCCCTGCTAACTTAACTGGAAAGCTATACTGGACGCGTAACTGAAGCGTTCCGTTCGCGACGCGTACAATTCATTTTAGATGACTGGTCCATCTCCCACATCTGTTATAGCTACTTTAATAGTGGAAGCTAATTCAACACTTCAGTTCTGCACCGGATGTAGCTCCCCTGTACGCTCATGATTTGTAAAGCAGGCAACAATTCTGTTACCCTGAACATCTCATCTCCGGTAGCATTGTCCAGTTCTTTGCCAAATAAAATGATCTGAAATCTCATCATCCACGTATCTCACGTTAGCGATCAACTGGCAAGGCCAACTGGTCAGTGGAGTTTTTCCATTTCTTATGCAGCATCTGGCCCTAGCATCACTTTAACCATTTGCAGGCTAGAATGAGCGACTCTGTTAAATTGTGTGGCTTTTTTAAATTTAGCAAACAAATCTGAAAAACGAGCCACACGCACGATAGAAAGCATAGCATTCAGTGTCTTTGTTCTGGTGCAGCACATTCCGAGGTTCATGTGGAAGCGAATGCACTCTCTTTAAAAACATATCCATTGCGTGCACCTGCATTTTGCCGTCTGCTGTCAATACAGAACAACAAACAAACAAACTTAATGTTAACGAAGTTGTTAACATTACGCCCTGAAGTAAAGTAAACTGTAGCCTATTGTTGTTTGTGCTGCAAAGAAAACTTGAATTGATATAATTGCAATATAATTATTATGGCCAAATTTTTTTTTATGAAATGATATATCAAAGCAGGTAGAAGTAACTGTAGTCACTTGACATTTCTGAGGATTTACATATTTCCATCAGGGCAGTGGTATAGAAATTCTTCAGTGGAGGGACCACACTAGTTAATCACGCCATCAACACCTTCTTACCTTTTCTTCTGTTATTACTATTCTTTAACTTTATGGTAGAAAGTGAGTCCAGCAAATTGAGAACCTAGGATCCTGTTTATGTTTATGAATGTGACTCCAGTATATGTTGAGACATAAGAGTGGAAAAGGGGGTTACATTTATATAATGCAAATGATTATGTTAACAATGTCATCGAATATGTTGTACAAACAAGAAGAGCGAAATGGTAAACTTTTAAGAAATCATCATCCACATCATAGTATGATGCTGTGTGGGGTTATGGACTTGACAGTTTTGCATGGAATTGCCCATGCAGTATATACATATTTAAGCAATATAGCACGAGTGGGAGTGGGTTGTTGCTAGATATTCCCACGGGTGTTGTTCGGCCGTAGCCTCCGGCCTCGAGGCTACGGCCGAACAACACCCGTGGGAATATCCAACAACAACCCACGATCACGAGTGCTATATTGCTTTTATACAACAATTCTACCACTTCTTTTTTGCGCTAATTTCCCATTATCATGTAAACGTTTAAATCGCTAAAACTGTCTTGTTTGTAGAACTAACTTCTCTCCGCCACAAATTTCTACTTCATGCAGGACAAACTGCCGTTACTAGTTCTAAATGGATGGTTGCTATGGCCAAAGGCCAGTCGTTAGTTCTAAAAGCACGTTGCTATGGCCAAAAGCCAGTCGTTAGTTCTATCTCTCCCGTTGTCAAGCAATGTAGAATCTAGCCTAATAAACGTTAGCTCGCATTGCGTCTGGTTAGGACATGCTTTTAGCTTTGAAACATCACTATTTTACTTAGCCTACATGCCATCCAACTAGCTAATATCCACCTCCGTCATATTCTATGTTCTGAGCGTCTGTATTTCAGCTTGGATGCAACGTGACAGTTCGGTTTACACTTGACAATTTGACATTGTATCGCGGAGTGATTTATTATTAGCTGTGAAAAGTCCGAGTGGATTATCGTGGGATATCTCAACTCATGGAACGTCTCTCGGCCAATCAGAAACAAAGAAACCGCTTCATAGAACCCAATTGTTGTATAATAAGATTTGACACATTGCAGTTTTTTAATGGTGGGGTTATTTATAAATCAAAGAATTGTGGGTAGATGTGGGTGAACTGTGCAACATGCAGTTTGAGGACATGAGGCAGACGTAACAGACAGATATTTGTGTTTGAGGGGGTGATGTGTATGTGTGTGTGTAAGTGTGTGTGTGTGTGTGTGTTTATGTGAAAGTCTTCGTTGCTGGTCAACTCAGCGACATGCAGTTTGTGGACAAGAGGCAGATGTAAGGGACTGACGTTTCTGTTTGAAAGAGTTGTTTGTGTGTGTGTGTGTGTGTGTGTCTTTGTTGCCGGTGTACAGTATTTCTGAATATGAATGCTGTCTGGACAGGAAATGGCACAGCTTTTATCACATGCAACCAATCCAAAATCGATTTCATATTCAGAAACGTTAACCAGTAACAGCCTGGTTGCTTTGACATATCAAAACCAAATTTTATCCTATTACATCATTTGAACAGGTGAGTCGTCCTGTTTATTTTACCATCCATTTGAGGCTATAACACATTGCAACTTATTCAACAGTGAGTAAACTGCGGATGTTCCCGCATAACAGAATAGCTATAACATTAGGCTACTCGTATTTGTTCTAGAAACATGCCTAGTTCCTTAGGCTCCCTCCTTCCTTCAGTGGTTACGTGTTTCATGCTGGCTACACGTGAACAACTCATACTTAATTCAACACAAGGTCTACAGACCTTAGAGGTGTACATTTCATTTTCATACATCAAAGCGTTAGCCCTTGACAGCCAATCAAATTCTATGTTGAAGCGTCCAAACAGGAAGTGAGGTCAAATCTCGGAGACGCTTTGAGGTATTGAGACCATATTTGGCGGCATGATTTTGGACACCATCCAAAGTAGCCTCAGTAAATGTGTTGTAATTTGGCCACTAGGGGGCGCCGCAATTAGCAAAAATGCATTTTGGCTCATATTTCTTTACGTCTTTGGGATGACATCTACATTTTTACATTGGAGGTGCTCTGGGCCATACCACTGATGAATCTAGGCAACTTGTCAGGTCAGTGTAAGAATTCGGCAATCGAGGGCAACGCCGCCAAACTCGAAGCAGCTTCGCGTCTTGGCCAAACTTTGGCGCTTTGACCTGAGGACAAGCGGTCGTGTCTCCTACCGGGCGCTGTCGTGGCGCGTCTGAGCAAGCACACTTCGCACTTTCCCACCGGGAAATGCATTCTAGTTCTTACTGCGCTCTGCCTTTTTAAATTTTCCTATAATTGTTGCAAGAATTGCTTTATAGTTGTTTCCTCAATTGCTAACACACTGTGACGCACATAGCACAATTATTTACTGTAAACTGACACACACAGAGAGGGAAACCTCTTCTCAAGTCTCCAAAAGTCTAAGCAAATGTTGTGCTTTACACAGATTTTGCAATTCAAAATGGCACTTTTTACTGTAAAATGCACTGAACACGGTTCTCTGCACAAGACACGGCAATCTGACATAAAGTAACATGTTTTGTGATATCAAAACAATGGCATTCAAAATGGCACAACATCAGCTAATGGACCAATGTACTGTATGTGCCACCAGGCCAAACAACTCAGTGGTTATTTTTAACCACTTCAATCAGGAAGTAAGCACATGAAAAGACCACAGGTGAGCAAGACATGTTTTCTATATATTGTTTCTGCAATCTTCTTTTTCAGCTTACTGTTTTTTTGTGAACATATTTTTGTGCACTCCAGTGTAAATATATCTGCTGTACATACGTTGCCCTGACTGACTGAAAAAAGTTTCAACAGCATGCGTGTGTATCTGCAAATATTTCTATGCATGTGAATACATTTCTTACTGTAAATTTGAACGATTTAAGTATTATGGCAAAACATAAAGATGAAAGTGCTTTTCATTATGCCCTACAGTGTGTAATATGAATGAAGTGTGTGCCATGGGGTGCAACTATTTGATATTGGTAGCTTTGGTTGTATGTATATAACAGAACAGAATCAACGTTGTAAAAATGGGTATGTTGTTGATATATATATATACTGTATATACATACATATATATATATACAGTATATATATATATCAACAACATACCCATTTTTACAACGTTGATTCTGTTCTCTCCATATACTAGAGTTCATGTGGACACCAGGTATGTCCAGTTTTTTCCCCATCATTTTCTTCAGGGCCATTGCATCTCCAAAACACCACCAAAACACCACTCAATACCCTGCATCAAAGTCCAATTTTCATCCAGCTGTAGCGTGAATGTGGTGAGCTGAGGACCTCTTCGTAGCCTTCGCCCTATTTATTCCTCCAGAGAGGACATTAGACGTCATCAACCTCGCTCACGCTTCCTCCATCAAGTTGTCAGCCATGACTGGTCCACCTCACATGGCTGTTCTGAGAGCATGTGTGAGCTGGGAGTTGGCCTGGCAACATTAAAGCTACTATGCAGTCAAAAGGCGTCCGCTAAATGTGGGAGCGATTTAGACACGAAAAAATTAATGATGGAGACGAGGATGCTGAAGGACTGTGAAAGGAAATATTAGATGTATGTGAGATAGAGAGCAAGGGAGAAAGAGAGATAGAGAGGAGAGGAGAAAGAGAGATAGAGAGGAAAGGAGAAAAGTGGAGAAGAAGTGTGCGGGAGAGCACTACTACATAAAAGGCTGTTGATGGAAAGGGCGAGGGAGAGAGGGTGCCGGAGACAGAGGGGGAGAAGGAATGATAAGAAGACAGCAAGTGGAATGAATTGGAGGATTTGCAGAAGATGTACAGACTCAGTGCAAGCTGAGGGAGGAGGAGGAGGAGGAGGAGGAGGAGGAGGGGAGGGGGAGGAGGAGGGCGGGGGGAGAAGAAGGTAAGATAGGCAATGCTGTTGGTGTTGCGCAAAAGCAAAGAGAGGTTTGTACACACACACACACACACACAGACACACACACACACACACACTGTTCAGAGGCGGGGAGGAGAGCCACATTAATCATCCTGAGACATCTGCTCGTTCTGCTGCTTTACAATTCTGTCAAAGGCTCCCCCATTGCTTCAGTTTGGAAAAAAAGGAAATGACAAAATTGGAACAAAACCTGTCCCCCGTTAAGCATGGTCAGTCACAGGGTGACCCCTCAGACCCGGGGCTCCTTTCACTTGCTCTCATTTCATTGCCATTTACGGGAGACAAATTATACAAACTATACACAGATTCTGCTGATGGTGCTCAGCGGGTGTGTCCGCGTGTGTGCGTGTCTGCGTGTGTGTCTGCGTGCGTGTGTGTGTGTGTGTGTGTGTGTGTGTGTGTGTGCGTGTGCGCATGTGTATGGTAAGCGTAGGGGGCACACACACCTTACATTACTTCTCGGTTTAGGTGATATTTATGTTGTTATGGTTATAAGAATAACTGTCTCACATTGCATTCCAACTACAAATTACAACTATGTTTACTTGTCTAATTACAATAAAGTTGAATCTAATCTACTATCATCACATGCCTGAAGGAGATATGACTGCATTACTCATTTACGTAGAGGGGGATATATAACAGCCTCATTTATTTCAGTGTGAACGCCTTGAGATGTTTGCAGCATTTAGGATTAAATTTCTATGTAGGCTAATAATATGGCTGACACATATTGAATACATAGACAGTGGTCCATGAAAAAACAAAAAACATAAACATTATTATTTAAAGAAAGTTTGCAAAACAAAGGTGGTAAATGCATTGGTAAAAACAGCAAATTATGTGTGGCTGATCCTCATCAGTATACATAAAAATTAACAAAATAATTGTTAATGTCAATAAAGTAATAATAATCTATAAACTCAGTCTGAATTTGCTGTCTCAGACTAAATGTGTGCATGTCAAATAAATATCAATATCTTCCAATTATATAATCATTTGTCCTCATCTCAAAACTGAAATCCAATTTGGCCGCATATTTATTAGCATGAGCAAGGCACAGACATATTTGGTCTAGTGTTTGGCCTGGCAGTCCGCTGCTAGACTATGGCTCCTACACTTGGATATTGAGGATCAGAGGGAAGAAATGGCATCACTTAGTATTCAAATTGAGTTTCAAAAACGTCGAAGGTCAACGGCATCCAAACTGATTTGCAATGAAGTACTTCACACTCAGCGATTTCCTTTCATTGAGAATGTGAGGCATTTGTGCATCAGATGAAGTGACAGAGTCAAAGATTAACAGTGCACAAAAGTTCAAATAGTATCTCGGTGTAAACACAGGCAAAATGAATTGGAGGTAAACAATCACAGGAGGACCATCCAGCTAGTGTTTTATAGATAAGATAGTCAGAAATCTACGACAGCCTATGGGAAGAATCTTGGGTTGAGCTTCAAGTTGGAGGATCCAAAACACTACTCATCCCACTGTCACCAAAACATAATATCATTATAGCTTGCAGGGGAGTTGACATCAAATTGCTCATGTCACTGTGACTACTTCCAGACCTAGTCAGCCCCTCAACCTATAACATTATGGATAAATCAAACTCATTCACATTATGGCTATATCAGCCCCTCATCCTATAACATTATGGATATATCAAATTCATCCTATAACATATCTTAAATTAAGAGGAAAAAAAAAAGATTTATAAGATTTATAAGTGTAGCAGCTTCAACTGTTTTGCAAGCATTTTGTAATGGTGGTCTGCATACAGATCATTTGAACTGTTTAGCATCAAAATCTATGTCTTTGATGGGTGCATTCACATTTCATGTTTTTATCTGAATAAAGGGCCTATCGGATTGAAAATGAAAGTCTAATAAGACTAAATAACGATGAAACATCTGAACATATGTAAATCAACAACTGTATGTTATGGGTAATTATACATTACAGTAAAGAGCATTGTCTTTCTGTCTTGCATATCCCATTTCTTCTCTGACTGGTCACGTAAAGATTTAAAATGCATCCAATTATCCAAAGTGACTTTTATTTACTATTCTGAAGTGGTGTGCAAAGACTGGTAAGTCTGTGTGTGTGTTTTGTCTGTGTGTGTGTTTTGTGATGTATGTATAACATCATGTTGGCCATCATGTGAGCATGAATTGTTTAATCGTCATGATTGCTCTAGCGTAGCACAGTCAAATAGGTTGTGTCAAAGTTTCATTTTAGAACTAGAACTTTTGGTCGACAATTCCTGGAACATCAGGGCGCATGAGACCGGTCTCTGCATGCTACTTTGTGCCAAGTTCATGTCAGTTTGCTATGTTGCATTAGTGTCTTGTGCCAGTGTCTCAAATAAATGTCAACGAAGCCAAAGACAAATGCTTGACTCAAGAAATCACTTCACTACTTATATTTGTTGTTTTGAGAAAGACAAAAACTAGGCCTTTTTAAGCTTTGTCATCTGTGTCATCTATACTGCAGGTTTAGACGTTATGGTGCATCTGCAACTGTAGCACATTCGGGGATGTAGTTAGACTGCCGTCAACATAAAATATACAAAAAAGACTATTTGTGGAAAGAAAGGGAACAGTTGGTGGGGAAAAACACACACACACACACACACACACACACACACACACACACACAACGAAGATTTACTAAATGCAATTTCCAGGTGCTCATGTTAATGTCATACATAAGTTTAAGTAGGAAGTAATCCACTGGCAGTACACTCATTTTTAATGCATCCCATCACCTCCCTCAGTCACTACCACCAGCACCACCAATCACTTAGTCATGACAGGACTATGGGAGAAAAGAACAAGAGAATTGCATCGCCCTTTCCAGGCAAACCTCCAGCGACAGCACTCTCACAATGAATAAACAAGTAGCTCAGTCATCAAGTCAACCTGTCAATTAAAGGCTGTTCCTACAGAGCTCAGCCTGATACTTTCGACTGCTAAGCAAGAGGCTATACATTTTGTTCAATGTAGTCAGAAGCGAAATGGAAAGTCATGGCTCAGTTTAGCTATCATATATCAGTGTAGCATTTGACACAAGCATGTAAGTGAACAATAGAGTATATGTTGAACAGTTCCCAACTGGGGTCTCACAAAATCAATGCAAGTCTGTAACAGCAAAGCATTTCATCAATTTCAGACAGTCTGATTAGGCTTCAGACAAATGGTCACTCACTGTTGTGTGATTGTCAGATGATTATACGAATATTAGACATTGTTGTGAACAATATTATGACAAACATGGCATCTAATGTTTGAATGACATCTATCACATAATTTCATCATAGCGATTGTTGTTGGATTGCACAATTGCTAAGTGCCACTCTCTAGAGGGAGATTGATGCAAAGCCCTCTTATGTCTGAGATCAGAAACGAGAGACGGTCCAATCAGGTAGGTCTGCGAGCTCTCGTAGTGAGCCGAGACATAGATCTCCTCGATGAGATTCTTGTTGGAGAAATACTTCACCAGAAGTCTGTCCATGTTGCTGAGCTTGTCGTGTTTATCGTAGTACCTCCTGACCTCGTCTGGCAGATCCTCAGCATGCTTGTAGTTGAGGTTTCCCAGGCTGTAGTAGGCGTATTCGCCGTGTTTGTCCAGTTTAGGAAGCAGAGCACCACCCTTGCCTCTGTTCCTGAAGTAGTGGAAGCCATATTCCCCAGCTTTGGGGTTACAGAGGGCCACCATGTTGTTGTCGACACAATTCTGCACGTACCAGAGCAGGAGTACATAGCCATGCCTGGGTGGTGGAAGGCCAAAGCCTGTGTCGTTCAGCTCCTTCACCGTGTTCAGAGTCCTCAGAGAGGAGGCTGCTCCAGTGAGTGACAGCAGGACACAAGTGAGGAGAACCAGCTGATACACCGCCATTCTTTTGCAGGAGTAGAGGAATTATACATAACGTTAGTTAAAACACGGCGCTGTCTCATTTTATGGTGTCCAAGTGACTAGACTAGGCTAGAAGATCTGTTTGGGTAGAGACGACTTTGTGATATTTCTGAGGGACGGACATCATCGTGAAGAATCACAAGAGAACTATCATGAGTATCATCGTCACTGTCTGAAGGTAAATTTAATTTTTGGTTTGATGTCATTTGATTTACATACAATGGCTTCGATTCCATGGCTATACATTTATGTACCAAAATGTACCTCAACTAAACAAACTCTAATGTTAGCACATGTCTAAAGCATTAGTTTTCATCCAATCTGTAAAAACCTCGGCGAATAATGTATTTACAGTGTATACAGCGAAAAGGTATATAAAATGTTGATCAAATTCTGTCTCTCTTACCTCTCTCTTTCAGTGGAGGTCTTTCACAGTTTTTTCTTACTGACTCTGAACTGATGTGTAAATCTTGGCTGTGGTTTCTTTTTATAGAGCAACACCCTGTTCCACTTCACTTTTCTCCACTCTGTCTCACAAGTTGCAAAGTTGCACTTCTCTGCATCATCCTGTGACTGACAACATAACACAGCCCCTGGTTGCTGTCATGAGTGACCCCCTGCAATCTCCAACTGACAAATAAAACCCCCTGAAACCTCTTGGTTTTTCAACGCAGTCTATTTCAGCAGAGAAAATGCTAATCAAAAGATGATGAAGACGCCAGAATATGATGTCCTCCCTAATGCGTCATGGGTGAGTAGGAAGAAGCATGCAATGAGAGACACAGGTGCAGAGCCGAGGAAGAGCCTGCATTTGCATTTTTGTTCAGCTTGAAGAGATATGAGCACCAGAGGACTGGATTTATGTTATATAATATTCTGAAACATGTTGGTAATACTGCGCTGGCCCGGGGGAGAACATCACGGCTCAGATGGCAGGGTGTCAGGAGGAAGCTACTGTATGTATGTGCTTAGCTGATGAATGTCCAATAGCGCCCCATACATGTGATATCTTTACCATACTTTCATACCATGAATAAAATATGAATGGTTCCTTTGTGTTCAGTCACTTTCATACAGACATGTGAAAAAAAGTCCATAATAGAGAGACACATGAGTGAGAGAGTGTGTGTGTGTGAGAGAGACCAAGAGAGAGAGAGAGAGAGAGAGAGCTTTTTTGCTTTTCTCCCTGTTCAAGAATACTGTACGCTTGCACTTCTTACTGTTAGCTCACTCCCAAATCCCAATGTCATATCAAAGGCTCTCTACTACGTTATAAATAGATTATACTTTTAAATGATCCCGGTGGTGCAAACAAACGAGGCTCTTGCACGGAGGTGGAAGGGGGAGAGAGAGGCATTAGCATTTCATTTGCAAAGATTTAACACCAAATTAGGTTTCGTCTGGATGCATATGCCCCCCCCCCCCCCCCCATCCTTCCACCCTCCAGTATGCTCTGCTTACACAGATAGGTAATCACCAAAGCAACAAGCTATGTGCACCCTGCTCTTGTGTTGTGCCTTTGATTTGACTGCTTTGAACAGCTAGAACCAGCAGCAGGATTGCATAGTGAAAGCCCAGCCCACTCACAGAGACCCCCACCCCCAGCCTCGCCTACACCAGTACACCAGTACACCGGTATCAGCCTGCCACAATAGGCCTGAGCTTGTGGGAGACCTCCCGTTCCCAGGTGAGAGGCTCACTTCTGTTTTCTTCTCAAAGGAATAGGAGCACAGAAAGTCCACACAGCTGCAGTGGTTGAACTTTTACAGTGCCTCCTCCTTTTTTTTAGGAAATTTGCTCATCAGAAAAAAAAAAGGAAAAAAAAATGCTGTGCAGCGCACCATTCATACACAGAGTGCAGCTTAGAGTGCTTTGCATTTGGGGCATTTAACACAATAATAGAGAGGAAATAACATAATAATACAAACAAACAAACAAACATTATCATTATTATCATATAATATATAATTCTTATAGCGGCTCTTCAGCCTTCACTATTTTATGGTAACAAGTACAGTAGGCTTGGCACTTTGCCCCCCTCAGAACTACCGCAGCATGAAAGGAGAGTAGTGACACCTCAATACAATACATCATCTTCAATCCTGGACTGGGACTCTGTGAAGATTGCGGTCCCTTGTGGTCCATACCCACACACACATGTGTGTGTGTGTGTGTGTGTGAAGATGTGGCCCTTGCGGTCCATATACCACGCACAGGATGGTGGGACTCACTGAGGTGAAGTGGTGATGGGGGAAGAACACAACAAGCAGACGTGGGTTTTGGTGGAGTGCAACTGTACTCACATGAAACAAAGTGAGCCGACTAATAGAAAACAAAAAAGACTTCAGACAAAAAAAACCCCAAAAAACCCAACAACCAACAGGTTAAATTAAATTCTCAGCATGCAGCCTCACAGCAAGCACAGTGTGTCAAAACACTCCAGGACTTCTCTCCTAGACTCTCCAGGCTCCAGACCATGAGCTAAACCAATTTAGAGGGGTGACTGATGGTCTGTCCCAATATCCCTACACTGATAAAAATCTTCCCTTGTAGGAAGGTCGCCTTTTCACAAACTCTATCTGACAATATACTTCAGGAACTCCTGATGGAGTGATATGTCTAAGCGTACCAATATTGCACACCTTAACAGAGCACCAAAACCCTGGATATATTTCAACACACATGCAATATGTACTAACCATTTATCCTGCCTTCATGTTTTCATATCTATGTTTCCGTGTGACTTATAGACCTAAGCGGCTTGCAAACTAAGCCACAGTGACGTATGGAAATGAGAGCACACAGCTGTATGCTATTAACGTGCCTGTGAGGGCCTCACTTTCACTCTCATTTCCTCTTTCTTTCTCTCTCTTCTCTCTCTCTCTCTCTGCCCCCCAACACACACATATATTCACACGTACAGTGTCAGTGTCTTTGAATATAACTGTATGTGTGTTATATTTTATATTTTGTAGCAATAGTCGGTGTGGTGGTTAAGGGACATGTTAAGACTGACTTGATTGTACAGATGGACTTACTTTTTTGTCCTGCATACTGTATGCACATTTATTTTCGCAGGTGAGCAACTCAACATGGGAAATTGTGAGAATGTAACCAGAACAGGGCCCAGAATATAGATGCAGGCGGAAACAGGATTTTGTTTGGCCTTGACAGAGGTTTGCCTGAGATCTGGGCTGGGTTTCCCAGATTCGTTAAGAAGCTCTTAAGTGCTAAGAACTTCTTAGGAGCGTTCTTAGAACGTTCTTAGAGCGCTCCTAAGAAGTTCTTAGCACTTAAGAGCTTCTTAACGAATCTGGGAAATCCGGCCCTGATACCTTTTCATCTGATGTCTGAGACATGACTGTGTAATTCCATAAACTTGACAAAGGTTTTCCTGAGACCTGATGCCTTTTCATCTGGTCTGACACCTGACCATCTGAGGATGTCCAAATATGTACGCCGTACTGAGGGCCAATTCCCAGGCTCATTTTCAATCAGCTCTGAAAGGTGAACTATGCAAGTTTTTAGCTGAATTTGCCTTAACTGATCAGCTTTGGAGTCATTGGAATGGTTATTTAACTTATTTCAGGTTGAATGATGGCTGTCTCGCTTTCCCCTGGGGCCTGTGAGCAGAAAAAACACACTTGCAAGTTGTGCCACTGGGCAGGACAAACAAAAAGTATCCAGCCTCACAATCATGCTCAAGAAAAGGCAGACTGACCAATTGAGGAATGTTGTAAAATATATATACTAAAGCTGAAAAACATGCAAGCAGAAAAGGAGTGAAGATGTGAATACATGCATATTTCCTCTTGAAAAAGCACAACTTGGGACAATGAAATAGCAATCACTACTAATTTACCAAATCACAAATCACAAACACAGCTTGGCATTGCTCATGCTTACAATCGCTACAGTTAGATCCAAGGGACGTCCAAGACACCTCAAGTATATAAATTACCAAGTGATTCATTATTTGTTGCTATTATTACTGTACTACATGCATCTCATAAAAAATGACACATCTCCATTTAACCTACATTTTGCTAAAACATGCTTTAGGATAACTGGATCTATTGCTTTCTGTGCCTTGTACTGCTCTTTCTGTGGGCTTTTCAGAGGCAACAGCCTCAGCCCAACCCAGAGAAAAAGCAACATTATGGATGTTCATTACCCCACAACCTGTAATGTGACAGCAGAGAAATCAAACGCTCTGCTTTTTCACAGCCAGTTGCACTCTCTGAATACACTGATGATAAATGACATCATCTGTACGACTACAAATTTTCATTTTATTTCCCATTTAACAAAAGGGTTTATGGAAATGGTGTGCAAGACAGGAAGAGGGTGCTGCATAAAAAAAGAATGTGTGTTTTGGTGTGTGTGTGTGTGGGGGGGGGGGGGGGGGGGGGAACACTCTAAAACATATTTTAATAGAATTTTGAAATATGACACTATTATTTTTTGGTTTCATTAAATAAATATATGATGGAATGTCTCATACTGTATATATATATGAGAAATATCCCATCGTTGCATTAAAGACATGGACTGGTGGACAATACTGATGGTCCTCTGTCTGTGTTTGTCCCATTTGGACATTTGGCAGTATGAGGAGTGTGGGCTGTGAGCACAAGCCTCCACCCACTACCATCTTGTACCAAGTCTCAGTAAGCATGTAGGAGAACAAAATCACTCATCATAAATAATATTTTTAATTCTCTCATAATTTCTGGCAACGCGACTAGACGACATACTGCCTGTGCTAGTTAATAAGGACCAAACTGTATTTTTTAAAAACATCTTATTAAAAGCTGTAACTCTTGTAACAATACAGATTATTGAACACAATACATATATTCCATCAGCAATCAACAGATGGTCTAGTCGTCTCTCTAGATGCTGAGAAGGCATTCAACTGTGTCTAATAGCCTTATCTTTTTTACACCTTAACCAGGTTTGGGCATGGACAACAATTCACTTAAAGAGTTATTTTGCTTTATAGTAGTCCTCTTACCATTGAGCTATGATCTCCCAGTCTCTACATCAAGAGGGATCCAAGGCAGGGCTGGCCATTCTCCTCTTCTGTTTGCATTGGCTATAGAAGCACTTGTTGAGTCAGCCAGGACAAATCCTAACATGCATGTCTTAATCACAGACAGCACAACATGACCTTGTATGCTGATGATGTTTTCATTTTCATGACTGAACCTGAGATATCCTCTAGCCCCCCTGTCCTTTCCCCTTGACACGGTCCCCAGCAGGCTTTTACCTAGGAAAACACATCACGCCTGAAGGTGTCTACATAAGGATGTCATGACACATGAACATAACATCATCATCATAACATCTCATCTGAAAATAGGGACCATTGAAGCAATATAATATTGCATTTTCTTTTTTTACCATGGGGGTGCAAATCACAAATGACTGGATATAAGCTAAGTTGATGCAGGCTCTTGAGACCAACATACCATAAACATTTTGTCATCCTCAGTGCCACGGTTCAGGTAGTTATTTAGGAATTTTTGGGGGGCTAGCACAGGGGTGGACTGGCCCCCGGGGACCAAACAAAAATTTGCCGTACAAGTCTACTGGGGCTACATGCCCAGCAAGTTTCATATGCCCCGGTGTTATGGTGTCCCGGGTATCGTTGACGAAAAATTCAGGAAGTAGATGACGGGGGAAAAAAAAAAAACCTTTGACAAGAACTATATGACCGCTACGTGTCGGTCATAATGAACAGAACCTAAAAATCAATTCTGTAGGAATCAGGGAGCCAGTGTAGTTCAGCTAACACAGGGTTGAAGTGATCTCTCTTCTTGGTCTAGTTAAAAGTCTAGCTGCAGAATTCTGTATGAGTTTCAATTTTATGATATGCTTTTTGGGGAGACCAGTAAAAAATACAATGCAGTAGTCTGACTTACTAGTGGTACAGTAGGTGCTTGCAGTACTCTAACTTACATGGATTAGTTTATCTGCATCTTGTTGAATTAAAAAAGGTTGCACAGGTGGCAATGTTTCTCAGATGGATATAAGCTGGGTAACTTGAAGCTTAACTCTCTATCTAAGATGACATCTATGCTGTTACTTTTTTATTTCATGTGATGTGCCAGGATCCAAGATGACTGAATTCCAAGTGTCTCGCTTTGACGTTTGAAATTTTCAACTACCAGAACACTCTTCCCACGGTGAAGAATAGCTACAGACATGTATTAGTTTTGAGAGATTTTCAGACAATGGTGCCTGGCAATATTGTTAAAAAAAAAACCTCAGGCACTGAGCAGGGAGCCTTGGGCTCACAGGCAGCATCGGACATTTCAGCAAGAGATTGATCGAAAGCATCCAGCCAAAGTGGGAAACGAATGGTGAACAAGAAACAATATCAACAGTTTAGAGTCCAGACCCCAATCCATTAAAAAGTGAGCACAAGGCCAGAGTGATGGCAACTAATAGTGAGCACACATAAAGGTGCGGTCTACAATCATTGTGGGGACATGGAGAGGCTTAGTGAGTATTATAAGAACCATTTTGAGAGCTGAAAATGGAAATAAAGACGTTTCCATTGACTATTTTAATTGCATGCTTCATTTAAGGCACCTCGTACAGTAAATGGTTCTTTAAACCATTTTGAAGGGTTTATCAAAAGAACCCCTTTTTTAAAGAGAGTCCATGTGAACTTGTAACAAGCAGTGCAGCACTGTACTATTTTTTCACCAGAGTAATCCTGCATCCACATCTTTCCTACACACACACACACACACACACACACACACACACACATGCATGCAACACAGAGAGAGAAAGATGTATGCATATGCACATAAAGGAATACACGCATGGAGACAAATGCACTCACCCACGCACACCACGCGTGTACACAGGCACACAGACATACAGATGCGTGGCGGCAAAAACACAAGTACACCTACACACACACACACACACACACACACACACACACACACACACACACACACACACACACACACACACGCACACACACACACACACACACACTCACAATCCCTAGCCAGGCCGTGTGGTGCCGGCAGCGACTGAGTGGCAGTAAAACCTTGCCCATAAGCGTGTTTGACACTTCCATTGAGGTGCTGCCAGAGGCTGTGAGCTGCGCTCCATACTTCATCCCCTTACTGCAATGTCAGCCCGTTTAGGGAGGCACTTTTTAAATTGGCCCTCATGCTCGATTTACACACTGTTTTCCCCCAATGAAACGGCCACACATTAAGGGCGCCGCGGACGCCACGCTCGATAACGAACGGCCGGCGTGTACCCCATCACCGGGCCGCCGTGCTCCTCTAAAGCGGTGCCTTGTCTGCTTTCTGTTGTTTTGCAGGAACATTCATATATTTTGGTGTGAGATATAGAGATTGTCTGTGTGTGTATGTGTGTGTGTGTGTGTGTGTGTGTGTATAAAAGGGAGATACTGAGAGAAAGGGCAAATACCAAGTTTTAGTGAGATATTCAATGTGCATCCTTTTTTGGAGGTTTCCTGTACTTGTTTTTTGATTGAAAGAGACTGTGCCTGTCCATTTCTGTGTGTGTCTGTGCCGAGAGAGAGAGAGAGAGAGAGAGAGAGAGAGAAAGAGAGAGAGAGAGAGAGAGAGGTAACAAAGCATATTTTGTTTTTCACAACGGACCTTATCTAGTGGGAGTGATATTGCTGTGAGACCTTCATCAATCTCCCATATTATCAAGGCTGAACCAATTTCATGATACTTGGTAACATTTGCTCAGCAGCATAGTGAAGTTCATCTGGCTAAGTGATCTGCTTCACATCTAGCAGGTCATTTTAGCATGAGGGCTGCCTCTCGATGACCCAAACTCTCCGGCAGCAGATTGCCATGCCACTTCTTATTTATTCTGAGATGCTTAAAACTCTTCAGAATGCAAATGTGATACATGTAGAGTAACAAAAGACATAAACCCCATCTGAATGCTGTAATTGCAGCTTGGAAAACAAGCATCAGTGTAATGAGGTGCTTTGAGAGAGAAAAAGTGAAAGCAACACAGCTCCCACAAAAGCAATAAGTGCCATTTGCACTTATAACCTCTCGCCCGTCTGCCACGTAAATATGAGACTAATGAAAAATACAATCTCAATTTAAGAGCCAATTTACCTGCTGTTGCTGTTGTTTTTGCCCCTTGTGTTTGTCAGTGGTGAGAAGTGTGTGACATTCTGAGACAGAAATGAGTATGCGTGTCAGGACCACGGCTGGACGAAGGACTGCCCTCTTCGGAGTTGGTGCCCCAATCTATCAACCAGTCAATCAATCAAGCCTTTGTGTTATCACCAAATGAAAACAAAGCACAGGGAGAGAGGTGTGTATAGAATGGCTTCATTGGTTTAACAGTGTAGGAGTCTGAAAAATGGATATTGACTATCTGTCTGAAATCATGGGTAACACTCACCCTAACTTGTCACGACAAAAACCCAATGACACTTAATAACCGAAGCATTATGTCATAAACGTTTATAAGGCATTTATAATAAACTTGTTCATAATGACTGCGTTTACATGCACTTTAGTATTCCGGTTATGAGGCTTATCCCGATTTTGATCATATTCAGGATATGGTGTTTACATGAACACAGAGAAACCCAGTCATTAATATCCCTGTTTACATGATGAATAATAGTATTCCGGTTACCAACGGTAAAGTTCTATTAGCACTCCGTATCCCGGTTACTAATGTAATACGTGTTTTGCCTGATAAACCGGCATAAGGTGTATACATGGAACAGTATCCAGGTTTCTCTGGGTGTACACCACCTAGCATAACCGGAAAACTCGTAACATAAGGGCTTATCCGGGGTTCCGAAATCGGGGTATGATGTTTACATGTGCAAATACAAAACCGGGATACTTCAGAACCCCGATCGAAACCGGGATGCTAAAGTGCATGTAAACGCAGTCAATGTTTCTGACGTTCATGACAGTGTTATGTCACTCGTATGTAGATACCTTCAAGTAAAGTGTAACCAAATGATATTAATGGTATTATTTCTTTGGCAGGGACATTGCCACTGCACCACACCCACCACAGTCTTATTCAGCCCAAACCTCTACTCATTGGTTGCTCAGTTTGTACACAAACAAGGGCAGAAGTCATTCAGTCTCTTCAATAATAATCTGTAAATTGGACAAACTGTATATACAATATTTGTCTATGTTTTAAGATTTATTGGCATAATTGGTATTGCAAATGTCTACAGCCTTTCTTGAAAATAGTTCAATCTTTTCTTTTTTTCTCTAATTATGTTCTTACAATTGTTCAAGGTTCAGTGAAAATCATTTTGAATTAGCCTATACCATTAGGGCTCCACCTCATTAAAAGCATTTCTGTTTAACTTAATGTTTATGCAAGGTTTAATGTGTGTATGTGTTTGTGTTGTGTCTATTTTATGTGCATTCACATGACCACATCAGTATCTTTGCCTGGGGCAATACACATTTAGTTTAGTGTGTTTAGGGTTCTCATAAGCAAACATGCATTTGCCTTTCTGTGTATGTGTCTGTCTTGGTCTGTGTTTATGTTTTGTGTTTTCTTGTGTGCGTGCGTGCGTGCGTGCGTGCGTGTGTGAATGAGAGAGAGATAGGCAGAGAGAGATGCTTAGAAAGATGTGTGTGTGTGTGTGTGTGTGAGAGAGAGAGAGAGAGAGAGAGAGAGAGAGCTGCTTAGAGAGAGACAGAGTGAGATAGCTTAGGGACACTGGATCATTAATTGATAGGCTGTGCTGTGCTGGAGGCCTGCCAGGCATGTCGATCCTGTAGATAAAGGCAATGAGTGGCGAGCTCCTCCGGTCCCAGACCTACACAGCCATAAAGGAAGCAATGAAGACTAATGGCGTTATGATTGGCTTGGGACACAGTGCACAAATGAGAGGTCAGACGCACACACACACACACACATACAGCCCCCCCCCCCCACCCCCCCCCACACACACACACACAAACACACACAAAATAACAGTGGGGGTGACAGGGGGGAGGGGGGTGGTAACCATGCAGAGGATGCTTTGAGAGTGGTTGGTGTATGTGTGAGAGGGCACATAGAAGTGATGGAGCACACAAGTCAGCACACACCCCACTCACACACACCCACACTCACACCCCCACACACCCAATGTTTTGGTGATTAGAGTCCAACTGTCTACTCAGCAGGCAAGTAAAGTCAGACGCTTGGCTTACTGACCTCCCCGTGCATGTCTTCGGACATGGGGCAAGACAGATTCCTGCTAATACCACGGGAAAGGACATGGCAGGCACCAGCAGCTGGCATCATAGAAGTTAGAGTTGAAAACACTTGGAAACAATTGAACATTTTTATTGGCACCTAACTTTAGCATCTTCAAATTTATTTTGATGGGCTATCATCAAATGAAGGTCAAGTGAATAATGTAGTTCCTATACTAGCCATTTAGGATTTGAACCATGCACTTTGTGTTCCCGCTGAAAACAGTCTTGGAACATAAATACTCAACAACCAGACAGGAAACCTTATTGGCTTTAAACTGGGGTTTTAGCCCGAAGCTGAGTAGAAATAAAATATGAATAAAAAGATGTTTCTGGGCCAGTATCAGAAACGCACTGCTATTCACATGCAAATGCATTCAGTGGAAGATGTCGCTTTCAAAACAATGGCTTAATTAATTTACTGAAGAATAAATATGGAGTTTGTGATGTGACTGCATAACCCTAGGGATCCCTGATGAGTGTGAGACCTTGAGAAAAATCACCAATTTAGAGTTGCTCCACTGATTTCACCCACTTTTCTGATTTAAAATGTAATCTGGCAATTGAGTCTTAACAAACTATTAGAGCAAATGAAAACATATCTACCAGTGATATCTCAACAATTGCCAAATACATCAATGAAGGGGATTTATACGATACTGCTAATTCCACTGAACCTAATAAAAACAAATGTACTCTCTGTAAAGCTTAAAGGAACATTCCAACATGTTAGGATTAGTTTATTCACCGTCTCCCCAAAGTGAGATACGATGACACACACCCTTCTCATCTTTGTGCGCGCTGTAACTCAGTCTGACACCCCCACTGCTTGTGTAGCTTAGCATAGTTCATTGAGATGGGCAGAAAGCAACACAAACCTATCGCTCCCAAAAGTGAGAAAAGAACTCCAACATTTACATGTTGTGACTTGTATAGGCTACAAATAATAATATAAATTGAGACACAGATATTGTTTTAGCATATACGTACATACTTGAGATCAAAGATTATGAATGGTGGAGCAAGATTTTTCATCAGGAGCCACTTCCAGGTACCCCAATTGCACAAGGATTCAATAAAGGGGGAATCTGCAAATCCCAAGTGGCAGTGCTTCGCTTATGATGACTGTTCCAAACATGAAACATAACTATCTTTCATTTAACATTGATTGATACACATTGTAGTTACACTATGAGATCAACTTGTAAATAGGACAATGTTAGAGTTATTTCTCCTTTGGGAGACAATTAAAGGATTATCTTATCTTATTTTGTCACTTTTGGGAGAGGCTTTTAGGCTAGTCAATTCTGCCCACCTGAATGAGCTAATCTAATCTAAGCTATACGGTGGGTGTGTCAGACTGAGGTACTGTACATACAGAGACTGGTATGTACAGAAGGGTATGTATAACCCTGGAGGAGATGGGAAATTAGCTAATTTCCCAAAAATGTAGCCTTTTTCCTTTAATGGACTCTTGAGGGTGACATAGCATAGCCTGCAGTGCTTCTCACAACTTTGTTCTGATAACTAGTGCTGATTGTCAGTGGTAATGTGATTGTTACTTTCATATTGGCAATTGGTGGCCCTATATTAGAATGCAAATCTTTGAGTGATTGATTTCAGCTCCATTAAATTTAAGTGGCCCTTGTCTACATTCATGTCTTTTTCCATTAGTAATACCGGTCAGGAAATCTGATATTTCTCCTAAATTGCTGAAGTTGTAGACCAACCCAGAATCCATTAAAACACTTTGATATAGCTGCTTCTAAAGTCCTTTTTTTCTGCCGGATAAAATCTCTGCAATATGTGACATGGAAAAAGCAGTAGCAGCTCTGCTGAATGACACACTGATAGGTTGACATGTCACATATCACGAGTCTTGATGAGACAAGAGCTCTTAGCTGGGTTTTCTGGGTCACAACAATTGCACCAACTAGCTTCCATAAACTTCCATGACCATCATGAAAACAAGAATATTCCGCATAAAACATTTATGGCTTAAAAGCATACTGTGTGTTATTCTCACAGACACAAAAACGTGTGACATGTGGCTACAGTCATGGCATGGGCCTGGCTGTCAGTTTCAGTATCTCTCTGGCAGGCTGCAGTTGAGGTGGACAACTGTCAAGGCAGGCAGTAAAGTCTTATGGGTATGAGTACTCCTCCGTGGGCATTCAAGGCATTGTATTGCAAACCATGCAGAAATGTATCAAGCATGTTGGTGTGAAATCACAGAGTATTTCAATCACAGTCTCATGCTTGAAGGTGTAAGACCTTGTACCGTTGTTACTATTGTTAACTACAGGTACATTATATATTCCAAGAGGATGGATCATTTATTATATAAAGCTATCTTTCTGGAATGGAAAATTCAAAAACAGTTTCTAACAGGAGTTGACACAGCAAACAGCCTTTCTGTATACATGGTGGTTATTTACACAGCAAAGAAGGCAAATTACTTTCTTCAGCAAATTAGTTTCTTCACCTTGGCTGAACACAGTCTGAACTGTGGGTGCATCCAGGGGCGTCCATAGCAGTTGAAAACATCCAAGGAGTAGACCGTAGAGTCTAAACAGTTCTCATAATTCCCATTTTGTCTGCCATTGCTGCTCACTTTTGATGAATTAGTCCACCGACTCTGACCTCATTTGCGCCACATTGATTGAATAATATGGACAATAGTATATTGACAGCTAAAGGATGTAATGTCCTGTTGCTATCTTGACATTTGTTTGCTATTAAAAACAAACTGTAGTCCGGCAGAGTGGCGTTTTAACCCATTAACAGAAGGATAACTGCAGCTGTTCCTGCTGAGTCGTACTTTATCTGCATATCTAGATGGACACAGAACATGAACTCTATGATGCATCTTGCTATTTAATTTAGCCTTCTGCCATCAGAGGTTATCCATTCAAAGAGCTAAGGGGAAAAACAAGACAGTGAAAAACAATCAGCCACACTAACACGCTGATGCAGCTTAACTGAATAGGCGACAGCCATGCCTGCTGCAGTCTGATGCTTCAGCTGTGCCGTAAGCCTGTTCTTTAATAGCATTTGTGCCAGCTTCTCATAGCACTACCTACTGTTGTTTATTTGTCCAACTTGTTGATCCATTAGCCTGTAATGTGAAGGGGGGGGGGGGGGGGGGGGTGCTAGTGCTGGATATACTCAATAACAAGTCCTGTCCCCTGTCCCCACACCTTCTCTGCTGACTCCTGTTATTGTCATATCAGGTCAATTCCTCTGGATCAGACCCGTGAGAAATCAAGACAGGATGAGCTGAGACAAGAGAGGGGGACAGCATCCATCTCATCATGTGCACCACCCACCATCTTGGCCAACACAGGCCTGACATCCAACAAAAAGGCCATCCAAAGAAAGAAGGAGGTTGATGAAAAAAAACAGAAAATATTCATTGAGAAAGAACTAAACAAGAGATACAATGTACAGTAAATAGATAGATAAGACTGCATCACTGAAAACACAGGGCTGCTGTCTGTTCTTGTGTGCTCAGGACGTCGTTAAGCTCAGCGTTGCGAGTGTCTGCTGATGAGACTAAAGGGGAGGAGACGGCTGTGGGAGCTGTGCTCCGGCGTCTCAGTTCCGCGCTGAGAGACGAGCGGCAGCAGCACGGCGTATAGCACAGCCTGCCTGCGGCGTCTCTGTCTCTGTCACATTAACGCATCTCTGCCGCATCACCGTCCCCAAACGTGAGCTGGCACCCAACACAGTTTGATGGAAACTGACCCAATTGCAGAGGAGTGGGGGCCGCCAGAGCATCGTGGAGCAAAACTGCTCTGGCACTTGGGTTTCATGGCCTTTTTATTTACGTTGCACGGCCTCCTCATATGATGCAATTACTACGCCCTAAATCCTCATCATACATATGTCTGCATAACCGTTCACTTATTTAATTGCAATCTGCACTGATGCTGTCTTAACAAGCTGTGCAACAGCAAAAGATCGCATGATCCATGAAGACAAGATGTATAATATGCACAGAAAATATTATTCTCTGGTAATATTTCTCAACACTACAGAAATACATACATCATACGGATGGTGTGGTGATGGGCAGAAGAATCTCAAAATAACCTTATCCACATCATTTTCATGTTTACTTTTTATTTTTCATACTCATATCGTCTGGTTCGTTATGCGTTTCAAAATAAGCGGAATATGCCAGGCTACTGATGAGAGGTGTAGCTGATTTATATACATGGGTCAGCTTTAAAATGGCAGGATGTATAAAACGAGAATCTGATCACAGGCTCTCAAAACCCCTTCAATCAAACTGGAGCAGGCTTAATGATCTAGGAATCCCATCAGGACTTAGTGCCTCTCTGGGTCCATCCAGCGCTCATTCCCTGCCTGCCAGACCCCTGCCTCCCCTTACACCAGCACATTTCACTTCCCACTCTTAATCTATGATTAAGTGATTGCCTTCTCAACTGAATCTGATGTTAACATTGTAACATCTAAACCAAGGAATTGGATCTATTAGGTCTTCCGCCCCTTGTCGGCCAACCGAATTTATTCAAACAGGACACTGCAGAGAGGGAGGGAAAGAGAGAGAGAGGGAGAAAGGGAGAGAAGGAGAAAGAGAGAAAGCAAAAGAGAGAGAGAGCAAGAGAGAGAGAGAGAGAGAAATATGAAAGTATGCGAGTGCGTCGACATTGGATGTTAAATCCGGTCTATCAGAGCGTGGTGCTGAGTGCAGGGGTGAGAGGCGGTGTCTGCGCGCTCAAGGTTAAACCAAGATAAGGGGAAGGATGGGCCCTGGTGAACACTGGGAGCGAGAGCAGTCCATCTGGATAGTGGAAAGAAACAGAACATGGTGGAAATTCACCTCTCTCACTGCGCTCTCTTCTCACAGTATAATGCCTTCAGGCTAGGTTGACCTCACATATCAGGCAGTGAGGGAGAGGTCCTGAAGCCATCCGTCACTGAAATGAAATAATAAACATCTAAATATACAATATGAAGCAAACAACAAGCTGGTGAGGTGAAACGAAGAAGGTCATAGAATCTACATTTACCATCACTGTTGCTGAAGGGAATGTGTCTGCAGCTATTATACATATTCATACTTGAAAACTGAACTCTAAATGCTGACGCTGAAGACATTTGGACATTGAGAAGATTCATAAGCACTAGTTACTATGGACAACTGAATGATCTGATATCACCATATTGATTTGGGATCTGGGCTAGTATATGAAAAGTCAGTCCAGGACCATCTTTGCAATTGACCGTTCGCAAAGTCCCATCAATAGAAAGCAGATGAGCTGATTCCAATATAGGTCAACTGAAAGATCTAAAACTTTCTCATACACGAAAGGCCAATTTCTCTTAAATATTGTTCACAAATCACAAATCTGAATCACATCAAAACAAACTATTTTACATTACTGGCAATGTTCATAATGAAATGACACATAGTTTTCTGCAAGATTGTTTCATGTGTGACATCCCTCATATACTATAAAGTTGTTCTGTCACATGGAATTGACCTTTCACACGATAAATACGTAATCATCTTGGAAAAAGAATTCCTGTCAAGTGTTAACCCATCAGAAAAGAGAAAAGGATCAGAGTCTACAGTAACGGATTTGCCAAACATTACATTTGCTGACGTCAAGGCTCATGGAAGGAAAACTCCAAAACTCCATAAAAATCCATAAAGAGCACACATTTTTCCACACTCACTATCTTGTGTCAATATTTATATTGCTCCCATTACTATTTGCATGAGCCACATCTAAAAGATTTGACATAATATTAAACAGTTTTGATATAGTTTGATATTGTCATAACACCAAGACTAGAAAAAAACTTACTTAGAACATCTAAGATTGGCACCTTGCACTAAACAATCTAGTTGACGGGAGCACGCCATGACTGCAGTGACTCCAAAGACTATGATTTCATTCCGACTTTGGAAATGTAGTCTCCAACTGTGCAATCACTTGAACATCGTATGGTGTTAGGTTGTATGTGTTAAGGTCACTACATTTGCCCTGGGGTAATGGGAAGCGTAATGGTACAAAATAGATTAGCACAAATAAAAGGTATTAAAATGTGCAAATACAACATACAAAAACACAAAACTACATCAGTTACACTCAGTGTACACCAGGCTTTATGGAGGGCAGCTTGATGGGTTGACATATCTTAACAGACAAAAGGGACTTGTACTGTATTCTCATATTATGAATGATATGTCCTGCCTTGCAGTCATGCTACACCCAGGTAGTGCTGACCCTGTTTACAATGAACCCATGGTGAATAGTAGAAATTATACTAAAATAGATTTTTGTTTTTGGGGATGCAGATGTGTGTATGTTATGGGGTGCAGGGAGCGGGGGGGATATAGGGCTATTTCAGTGGTAACCTGTGTTAGTGTTTTATAATTTGCCAGTCCAAAAATCAATTTGGGCATTGTTGCAGAGTTTGTTTGAAATCCTGTGAGACTGAGGAGTAGACTGAGGAGACTGAGGCAGTGGGTGATGATCGAGTACAACGGACCAATTCTCAGATGGGGATACTTTCCTGAGCCAACCTAATGTAGCCTAAATTCCCTTTCCCCTTTGCAGTGGTCTGATAATGTTTTTTTTTTTTTTTTCCAATTCAGCAGTGCTTTTTCGGTTGATTAAAAGCCACTCCAAGCTACATTGCTTTCTATCCAATGTGGGGGTAACACAATGGTGTGTTTATACCTCTAATATTGGACTCTATCATTTCATTCTAGGTTTTAAAATCTAGAAGGGTCCTCCTTTCAGAGGAATACACACACACACACACACACACACACACACACACACACACACACACATACACACACACACACACAGATACACTCACACATACTGTAGACACACTCCATTTCTGTCTCACACTCCATTCAATCAGCACTGCTCTTAGTAGTCAAGGAGACACCACCATCATATTGCCGTTTGTGTGGACAAAATGGACTGCCCATAACTTTCACTGCAAACAATTTTATCTGAGATGGAAAGTGCCTCTCAAGGAGCAGGTTTATACCTGAAAAGTTTAGGAGATGTGCCAGACAATTTGGTACAAAATTGCATCTGTGTCTGAGTGCAGTCTTTCATAAGAATGCCCTCTTCACTAAATTGCAACACACATGTGGATGACTCAAGAGACGGCTATAGCCAAGCAAAGGGCCAGTCACTCTGCCAGTCACTTCACTGGTATGACAAGTCCATATATCTCCGACAAGTGCTTTGGATCTGTAAAAGATCCTTCATCATGGAACCTACATTTTCAACCCTGTCGTTTTTGTTGTTTGGTTGGTTTGTTCAAAGTATTTTACAATGGGCCAAGCCCAAGAACAAACTGTGAAATGTTCATGCTGATTCAAGTTTCAAGATGTTTTAAAATTATCCATGCCTCGGACATAGCCAACACGTAGGCTAGTTAACAAGTGTCGATACATATTCTGATGTAGAATTTCTATTTGAGTACGTGAGTGTGTGCATGTGTGTGTGTCTTCATGCATGAGTGTGTTTATGTATGTGTGAGTGTGTGTAGCTGATATGAACGGAATTTCATGAAACTTGTATGCAGTCAGAGGGTGTCATTATGATCCTACACCAATTTCGTGCAGTTTTGAACCTGTCAACCAAAGATACTTGCGATTACAATGCCTTGTTTTTGCCTTTTCATTTTTATCTGATTGGCACTATACAGTACCTTAAATGCATGGATATGGGATGTGTTGACCCTGGAGACCAACATACAAAAATAATTTGGTCATCCTATATGCCCTACAGTTGTCAAGATATTCACAGAAAAGTGTGTGCGGCCCACTCTCCTTTTGGGCTGCATGGTGCGGCGGTGGGATGACAGATCAAAATGTTGTTTCTGTGTTTCAATGTTTCTGTGTCATCCTTGTGTAGCTACATGCCCACCAAGTTTCGAGCAGCTCTGTATTTAAGTGTCCCGGGAATCGTTTGCACAAAATTACTGAGGAAAAAAAAAGAAATTTGGAAGAAAAAGAAATCTGACTGAATCCAGACCACTGCTTCATTTGCACAGTGGTCATAATTACACAATTCAATAATGAAAAGTGGCTTGTAGATACCCTGCACAGACTAACTAACCAAAAGAGATTGGGTATCTTACACAGCCAATCAGTTAACTTTACCACATGGGAAGAACCCTTCTGTGGATCTGGATTTCTGTGTGATTGGCAAGCGCACCTGTTTCTGAGATAAACATCACAGAGAAACAGAAAAGAGAGATGGAGAGAGAGAGAAGAGATGGAAAGAGAGAGAGGGTTAGTCCCATCTGGCAGAGGGGAGAAACACAGATCTTACCGTAATTCTCATTTGAGAACAATATGACAAATAAAATGTCTCAGATGCTATGGATCTTTCTAAGGACATACTTGGAATGGCAGGTAGGGATATGTTAAGAGCACCACAAATCTGGCAATAATGGGAAGTTTCTCAGGAGAGCAGCTAAGAGTTCCACACCTTATACCCTCTGGCCCCACCGTCTGATATATACAGTACTGTCTAAGCGTGTATCGATTAGCCTACAACACACGATTAAATCAGCACAAAAGAGATGCATTGACAAGAAAAAAAGTAGAACTCCATTGTTTTTAACAGAGCAAAGCCCACTAGAAATGTATGCCGCTTGTAGCCGCGCAGGGCGTCATGCCCACACCGCTGAACGCCATGTCTGGTGGGCGCCGGCCTTTACATGGTCTCAGTGGGCAAAGCACCAGCTCACAGTGCAAACAGCTCCACAGAGCTCCTGAAGTGGATCATTTTATGAAATCGGCTGACTGGACGAGAGGCAATTAACAGGTTTTTGTGTTCCCGTTTGAAAACCAGCTTGGTCCCTTTTGATTGCCCATTTTTACAGGACCTCAGCCTCTTACAGCATCAGACTTAAAGGCAGCTGGTTAGGCTCTGGGCACTGGAGTCTGTCGCCTATGATCACTGAGGAGCCACATAGCACACAGCTGATGATGCAACTAGTGATCAGGTGATCTCACCGACCATTGGAGAAGTACTGAGATAGATAACTCCTAAGGCAAACAGCTTTTGATTCATAGCACACACACACCACACTCACAAAACCACACAGACACACACACACACACACACACACAGACACAGAGTTGACTAATAACCAGTACCTGTTATTTCTCAGGAAAAGAGACGGGGTGTTTCCGTGACCTTTCTAAATCCTTGGTGACTCTCATTAAGAGTGCTTTGGAGACACACTATCAACCCCTCACAGTGTGCAGAATCTGGCTGAACAGCCCATCCGCTGGGCTGAAAGGCGAGGCATTTGTACACAATGCCAAGGACTAAAGGTCCTCGCGTCATTCAGAGGCCCTTTGCTTCTCCCTCTTAATGAGTCAATTTGAATTATTTCTCATAAAGTCTTTCATGACGTGCGGTAGGTGAGTGTTCCTCTGTCAATTCATCTTGTGAAAATAAGCCATCTCTCCTCCTAGCAGCATTCTGTTAATGGCAAATAGCTACCGGTAATACGACCATCCGGAAATATAGTAGTCTAAGCATTACCTGCCGCTGTTTGTTTAAAAGTGTGTGGAGTAAAATTAGCGTAATTTCATTAACAGTTATAAGAAATGCAGAAAATCTGTTTGCACATACTGTACTACCTTTTTCATTTAAAACATATGAGTTATTACTGTAGTTATAACCGCCGTGTAAGCGCAGTTACAGTCATATAGTTTAGTCAGAGTTTTTTTCTTCCGGATTTTTAAAACAAATGTATTCTTTTTTTTCTACAGTAGTTTTGTGTCGACGATTCCCAGAACACTGAAAGATCGAGCTGCACAAAACTTGGTGGACATGCAGCCCCATAAGGATGACACTGAACCATTTATCACACTTTACATAGACATAAGTAGGGGATGGAGAAGAAGATGGAGACAAAGTGACAAGAGTGATTTATTTTTTTGTGAAGAGAATGTGCAGGACTGGGTGGCAGTCATATTTTGTACCGCTCTGTGGTACATCTAGTTTATTATAAACTGCTCACAAAAAGAAAGGAAACTTGACTTTGGCCCATTATATCTCCCCTTTAGTAATACCAACCAGTAAAGTGTTTCATATCATTTTTAACGTTGATTTGTCACCTTTACAATGAGGTATAGCTTGTAAGCATAGGGCAATCATGGAATGAGCAACACAAGCAAACGTGTAAGTAGTGGCAACGAAAAATGTGCCAAAATGGCCTGTTATGCTGCTGGAATTCACCTTTGTTACTTCAAGCATTGACGATTGCACTCTCCCACAGAAATGAGGAAAACAAAACATGTTAGGCATACATTTGTTCATTTTATACTCAGTGTCAGGGTCCTCAGTAGCGTGTAGAGGATCCATATGCAGCCACAACAGCTTGGCATCTTCTTCTCATGCTGGTCACCAACCTGGCTACATTCTGCTGTGGGATGGCATTCCATTCCTCGATAAGGATCTGTTGTAAGTCAGCCAACCTGGTTTTGTTGGTGACTCTGGCACGTACAGCACGCCCAAGCTGATCCCACAAGTGTTCACGGCAGGCCATTCGTTCCTCTCCACTCCCAAATTCTGGAGGTGCTCTCTGATGATCCCAGCTCTATGGGGGCGAGCGTTGTCATCCTGGAGGATGGCAATTGGTCCCATATTCTGGAGATATGGAATTGCCACTGGCTCCAGAATCTCATCCCGGTATCTAACTGCATGATGATTGCCTTCAATGATAACAAGGTCTGTCTTTCCAGTTAGGGAGATGTCACCCCACAGCAGAATGTAGCCAGGTTGGTGACCTGCATGAGAAGAAGGTGCCAAGCTGTTGTGGCTGCATATGGATCCTCTACACGCTACTGAGGACCCTGACACTGAGTATAAAATGAACAAATGTATGCCTAACATGTTTTGTTTTCCTCATTTCTGTGGGAGAGTGCAATCGTCAATGCTTGAAGTAACAAAGGTGAATTCCAACAGCATAACAGGCCATTTTGGCACATTTTTCATTGGCACTACTTACACGTTTGCTTGTGTTGCTCATTCCATGATTGCCCTATGCTTACAAGCTATACCTCATTGTAAAGGTGACAAATCAACGATAAAAATGATATGAAACACTTTACTGGTTGGTATTACTAAAGGGGAGATATAATGGGCCAAAGTCAAGTTTCCTTACTTTTTGTGAGCGGTTTTATGTGTGATCATCAAAACGCATCTGAGAGCATAACACCTCACAAGATATCCAAACACAAGTTTGCTTCACTTCGGAGCCATCTATGAGCATTTGCCTGTTTGAGTCATTCCTTTTACCCACTGCAGAGTTGGTTTACACGTCAGGGCACATAGCATTTTCAACATGCTTTATTGCATGGTGAAGAGAATCCCTTTATGGGCAGAGGTGCAGAAATGATGTGTGTGGTTTTGTGTGTGTGTGTGTGTGTGTGTGTGTGTGTGAGAGATTGAAAGAGGGAGGATGTTTACAAACTGGAAGGCAGATTGAGTATTCCCTTGTCTCCCCTGACTGTGTGCCGTGGCTGGCGAGGTCAGACAGATGGCCTGGGCCAATGGATGCGTCCGGCGCCAGTAATGGCCTGTTAGGAGCCCGAGTGAAGACATTTAAGGGAGACCACACACGGTTTCTCCCAGAAACACTCACTCAACTCGCTCTTAGTGAGCCCTCTGCTGTCACTGGGACACCAGGGGGTGTGGCTGCGCCGACGAGAGAGAGATGTGAGCTCACGAGGAGAGCGGAGGAGAAGCATCGTTAAGCAGAGGTCTTCCAATGGACTCATTTCCTGTCTTTCCTCTGATGTCTTTAGAGGTCAGGTAGATGGGGGAAGCACAATAAGCTGGCGTCATTTATTCATGAGTTAGACTGCACATGGACATCTTTAGTAGTTTGACTGAACTTGAGTATATGAATATGTGAGAACATGCAGAGCCTAGTGGCCACAAAAAAAGCATGTGCCAATGTTTGTTTGTATTGCAACAGAACACATAAGGTGCCACAAAAGTAATGGAATGTGATTATTCCATCATTTTAACATAGCTCTCTGTTTATCAATGTCACAGAGTAGGCCTACTGTCAATGCGAAAACCCCCCCCGAAAACAATCGGTTCTACCCACAGTAGCTCGAGTTGCTGCAGTCAACAGCTAGAGCTGGCAGCTACAGTACATGCCCTCAGAATGTAGCACTGTAGCTGCCTGGCAGCTCTTTCCGTTGGTTGCAGGAACTCGAGGTAGAACTGATCGTAGAACCGATAGTTCTCTTTGTACAGACAGTATTAGGCTACTCAGTGGCCTCGAGAAACAGTGAGCTACGTACAAAATCTCCAGAATTAAAAGAAAAAAAAAAAGTTATAGCACTTCAAGGTTGTTCTGGGGTTTGCTTTCTCATTCAGAAGAGTGTTGTACACGTCAGGCACATGTCACTGGAGGGTTCTTTTCTTAAGAGACATACAAAAATGTCACCTTCCTCCTGTTCGCTCCACATGAGTTTACTATCCGTAAACATTTTTTTTAAGCACAACAGGACTCTAAATAGTCACTTGCGTTGCCTGGTGCGACAGGCGATTTCACAGGAGAGATGAAAACATTGCCTTTTCAGGGGATTTGCTACGTCATTTGTCACAGCCGAGATTCGAAACGACAACTGAGGAACATTTCAGGGGATTAGGAAGGCTGTCAAAACTGATGGTCATGACAGAGGATCCTGCCTGTGCGTAAACAAACGGTGTCTTCCAGAAGAAAGCAAGGAAGGGGTGTTCTGATGGGAAAAGGCACAAGAGGAATGGCAGGATGGCTGGGAGACAGATGCTGAACAGCGCGGAGGCTCTTTGTGTGTGGCACACAGAGTTTGTCAGAGGAAGACAGCTCCCCGTCGAGTAAGTCCTTCTCCCTTCACTCTTCTTCTCTCAGGGGATGTTGCAGCCCCGCTGACTGTGTCTGTGACAAAAGACCAGGATCACATATCAAAGGCCCAGCATAAGCCCTGGTTTCCTACAGTGGCTACTGGTGAAATGTTATCAAAAGGATATATTCTGCCATATTCCATAACCATAACCATATACAGTACTGTAGGTGTTAAGTTGTGGTACAGCATGAGCTGTGGATGTGCTGATCTAAAATTAACGATCTCAAATTAGATTTGCAATGTAATGTGAATTGTGTTTTGGCAGATATGTGCTAATGTCAATTATGAGAAGTGATCACCGTCCCAAAAGCAACTTGGGGTTAAGTGCGTTTCTCAAGGGCACAATTGTGGAGGCTGGGAATTGAACCCACAACTTTCAGGATACTAGCCCAGCTCCTTCACCACTAAACTAAAACTGCCCATGATTATTACATTGGAAAAGTGTCTTTCACTCAAAAATACTACAAAACTCTAATATGTTGATCAATGAGCTTTACAATTCTGATTCCTCTTTTCTTTTCCTCTCTTCTGCTATATCTCCTCTCCTCTTCTTCTCCTCTTTTTCTCTATCCCCCTATTCTCAATTTCCCTCCTTGCTCCCCTTCCTCACTTGGTTCCCATTCTCCTCTAAACCCCTCTCAGCTTCATCCTTTTCTCCACTCCTCTCTTCTCGTCCTCTCCAGGGTCTGCTTGTTGACAGATCAGCCATGTTTTTTTGAAGGTGGTGGTGTTGGGGGGCAGTTGACACCCCTGCAGGGGAGCAGTGGCCGCCTCGTGTAAGCAGGTTAGGGGACACTTCCTGCCGGCTGAGAGAGGGGAGGGGTGGGGAAGGCATATTAGATCAGGAAGTGGTGTGGGCGGACCATGATTAGATTTCCTCCCCACGCTGAAGGTCCTTCTAGGAGAGCAGCGCCTCAGTACTGGCTCTGTGTGCTGGCGCTGACACAACGACCTCCAGTGAATGGCAGCATAAGCCAAGACTGTTCCAGCAATCACCCCCTGAATTCGTTTCCAGTGAGTGACCAATTTTTCTTTGCATTGTGGTGATGAAGTGAGGGTTTAGTGGGGGTAAATGATCTAAAATATGCACACCTACTTTATTATCGCTCTCACAAAAGAGATTGGAAAAACTCAGCAGGGACCCTCCTACTTTAATAGATGCTGAGACTGTCTTCTCAGGGAGTTAGGGATTTCTGCAATCAAGGCAATGTAAAACTCAAGTGTGTAGGATTGGGTACTGAATAGTGTATGCACAATGATAGTTATGTGTGTCTGAGTTTACGTGTACTGTATTTGCCAGAACTCGGTGTGTGTGGGTGTGTGCATGTGTGTGCATGTGTGTGTGTGTGTCTTCAAACAGTCAATTAATTGTTTTTTACTCCACATCATCACCTGATGAAGTTGTGCCGCAGGGTGACAGTGCTGGCATCAGACAGACAGCCCTGTGCAGGATACCCCCCCCTCCCCCATCCCTTAAAGGTCACAGGCCTGGCTCAGCACCCTCCATTTCTCTCCCCTCTGTGAATAATACGGAGGCCGGAAAAGAGCTGTCTCACAGCAACAAAGAGACACAGGAGTATGAAGGTCATCCGGTGGCGAGAGTACTTTACCCACAGCACCGTACCCCGCAGCCCCCTGTGGAAAACCTGAAGATGCCAGGGCCGTAATGGGCTCATGGCTGAATTATAAAGCTCAGGTTCTTTAATGAATCATGGGTTGTGTCTATTTTAAGAGTCCATGTAACCACTTTCGATTGTTGTTATAGGGCTGCGCCTTTCATTCTGCCAAGAGTAATTAAGCGTGAAGATCTCCCTGAGCTGAAACATTTAAAGCATGCATATAGCTTTTACGATGACTATTGTAATGGTGTTTAAGGACCATTTACATTCACATGTGTATTATATTTCTTGTCAGTTGGAGTCTTTTGGTTTAAAGTTTTATAAATTGGAGAGTGTTCAAAAAATGTTCACAAGTGCATGGTGTATTTAGACTTTTGTACCAGTCTAACAAGGTACATTTTTACTGACTTTGTTGAATATTTGTTTGGATTTGTTTTCCTTTACTTGGTTAGGACAGTGAAGAGTGATAGGAAGCAAGAGGGAGAGAGAGAGAGATGGAGAGGAATCAGGAAATGACTGCAGGTCGGAATCAAACCTGGTTCCCTATGGACACTTTCTGTGGGCATACTGTACATGGTATGGGTGTTGGAGCCTATTACGCCACCGCAACCCTGAATGAAGATATTTTATATATAATTTATTTTTATGGTAAGCAGTTATCTGAAGGGCAGCAGCTGAACCTGTCAAACACACTAGCTGCCCATGCTACTCATAATATGGTTCAGGCGCAAAGCCCTACAAAGATGTAAGGACACGCAACAGAAGGATACACTTCTGTTGCGTAAAGTCACTAAATATCACCAGAAGTATATTGGTTGTCCTGGCGGTTAGCTAGTAAGCACTCCCTACTATATCTCTCTTCTAGATATAATACACACACCCTTATACTGTAGATATTCACCATTTCAGGATTATCACTGCAATAGATACAGTGTGTACTGCCAAATACACACACACACGAGTTTAAAGTTCAAATTACAATTTATGTCGGCAAGCGTAGGGTTGAAACCATTTTTATCTGAGATTTAATCAAGTATTTATCTATGTTTTTGGAGCTCCTCCATTTCACAGAGTCATAGTGATTTAGATAAAGTTGTAAATTAACCCTCTAACCGCCCAAGGCGCCGTACGGCGACAAGCAACATCACTGATTAAAACAGACGGTAGATCCGAGTAGGGTGACAAATCGCCTTTGTACTCTCCACCACTAGTTGGCAGACATCCAGAGCTTCGATTCAAGCCCAAATTCGAGTAAAAAAGTTTTCAGGAAGTGCCTGTATTACTCGCGAGAAACAAAAAAAAAAGACGCATTTCCTGTTTATAACGCGGAAGTGAAATGCGCGATCGCTATGCACAAATTGAAGCAGAAAAACGGCAAATGTTAAAAAACAAAGTCGTGTGTTATGAAGTCTTGGGTCTGCCATTCACCTACTCTGATTCTGAAGGAGAATATCTGCCTTTTGGAGATTATGATCGGTCGTTCATTGGCAGTGACAGTCAAGATGCGTCTGTGAATGGAGGTGGGTCTTTGCGTGTGTACGTCAATGTTTACCTGCAGCAATGTTGACCATAGGGTTCAAATAAGCATGGTGTGCTTGGTGCCAGTGATAATCATGATGATAGTGTCTGTAATTGACATGGTACAGACAGCAGGTCTAGTAAAAATAGGGCTCTGAAGAACTACATAGTCATCCGCGATAGGAACTGATTTGACCAGGCTACTTTATTATATAGTAACATAGGGATTGTGGTAATACTAATAGTTTACTATTGTTGGTTTACATTTGGCTGTGGTCCTGTTTGTTTGTTATGTCGGAGAAATTACAAAAATCAAAGTAAAACTGCTCAAATGTGTTCAACAATCAGTATTTACTGAAATGTGCATAATTTGACGCTATTGCCATCCTGTGACGTCATAATATGCAAATTAGATGAGTAAATTTACTCCCTTTATAAACTTTAGTTCATACTCAATGATTTTCACATTTACAGTAGGACTTTATCTCTGACCACTTTCAAGCCATGGCCTTTTGAATTTTTTATGCAAAAATCCAAAAAAACCTGGGCGGTTAGAGGGTTAACTCGTCTGTTTAGTATTTGCCCTCAGGCTTGCCGAGAGCTTGCTGGTTTTATTTCAGATAGACTGTGCAGGATGATCTCATTTCATTTCTGGAATTAACAGCCATCTGCCCCGGGATATATTGAGCCAAGCAAAACATTTTTTTTTATAACAGTAGAACACCTTTTGTGTGTGTATGCGTGTGTGCGTGTCAGCATATAGGAAATAGGCTTTCTGTCATGGTTAAAAATCAACGAAAGGGGGAAAGCAAAACCCAGTTGTGTCCTATGTCAATTTGTTTTCTCTTTGTTCTCATCTAGAGGTCTCAGTCAAAACTTTGTTCCATCTGGATGAGAGGGAAGGAGGGAGATATAGAAGCTACTTGATTGCCTTCTTCTGACTGTCTGATGCCTACTCTCACCAGTGTTTCCCACACATAGACAAATTTGTGGCGGTGCGCCACAGATTCAGCACCGGCCGCCACGTATTGCGTTTCGTTATTCTTTTATTTATTTATTTATTTTGAAACGCTATTGAAAAACACGCAGCATTCGTAAAGCTGAATTTCCTTTCCCTGCACTCCCTCTCTGTCACTCATGCGTTTGTCTCTCATACACACACACACACGCACACACACACAGCCCCTCCCCTCCGTGCTCACCGAGGCTGTCTGTCTCCATGAAAACCAACGACATCATCCCTAGAAGCGTGGTCGGTGGTCGCACTGATGCACCTGACGCTGCTCAGGTAGAAGCATAAAGTTCTCCCGCAACTTTTGTAGACTATGCGTGCAACTTAACTACCAAACAGTAGAAGTAAACTCATTCTCCTTGGCCCGCTCTCGTGCGCGCTCAATGGACACCCACATGCACATTTAATCCAAATAAAACATTCACAATCGTGAACGCATTGACGCACAGAAGACGACTAGCTAAATTACTGTTATATTCGGTTAGCATCATTAGTAGGCTATGCTGCAGACATTTGAACTCTTGCATTCAAGTTGACTGACCAATACCAATGTTTTTCAACTCCAAGACTTAAAAGGGCCTGTCCCAAGGAGAAAAAGTATTAGCTTACCTTGAAACTTAAACACATGTGGGGAAACTGAACGGTCCAACCATATGATAAGCTTAGCCTGCTACTTTGTTTACAATATTTTGAGGCTTCAACCAGACAGCTGAGTTTAAGAAGTGGAGTTGTAATATGAATAGTAGGCCTAGGCTATAATCTGCATAAAGTTTGCTGTTATGAATATCAGAAATGTCAGTATTTATAATGTAAATAATTACATAATGTGTGTGTGTTTCAAATAAAGACAAGCTCCACATCTTGGTAAAATAATAATTTACATTATATGAAAGGAGAGCGATAAAAAGGCGATGCATTGAAAAATATGGGTGCACCCCCCCCGGCCAGACATGGGCAACCACCACACATTGCCTTCTAATCTGTGGGAAACATTCCCTCCCTCTCTCTCTCTCTCTCTTTCTCTCTCTCGCTGTCTCAATCTATCTACATTTCACTCTCATGCTTGTGTGCATTTCTTTCTGTTTGTGAGCATTTCTTGCTTGTTAGTGCTTTTCTGTGGGGTAACAGTGGGCTTGTTAACTTTGTGCTGCCAGCAGGTCAAGCCATGTCAACTGTCTATGTACATAACAACAGGAGTTAGATCACAGTGCTAGAGGTAAATAAATGAACAAAAACGTTGCACAGGAATTAAAGGAAATAAAAGGAAGCTTATGCCGCATATACATTAGAAGTATACGAGAGTCAACCCATAGAACCTTCAATAGAACTAAGGCACAGATTGGATTCAAATGCACTGAAAGGAGCAGAACACCACATTAAAATGGATGTCATGCAAATGTGTAAAAACACACTTTGGTCTAAATGTCCACGAGGCAGCAGCATATTAGACATTGGACGGTAGTCCATCATTTCAGACCAACAACAGTAAAAGCTCAGTTAGTCTTTTACCCATTAGATTTTCAGTAGAAGATCAGGTGTTTTTTTTTTTTTTTTTTTTTAAATATGGGCTAGAGCTAGACTCTTCACAGGCTTAAAGAGATAATCCGGAGTGAAATGCACTTTAGATCAATTTTTCGGACTATTGGGATTACATACGTTGAGTTGACACCAAAATCATGTCATTCGGATGTATTTTGAGAAAGTTCGAGTTCACCGTTTTTAGCCAAAACTCGTTAGCCTGGAAGTGAACCGGGCATGTCCTTTTGCCGCTACAAAACACTATTTTTATACCTCTTCTACTGTTCCAAACAACACTACACTTACGTGGTAGTGAGTGGAGGGTCCCTAAAGCCAAACCGAAGTATCCCCACATCTTTATGTGGTCGGATAGAGAGTCCAGAATGAATTTAATCGAGTCCGTACCTTTCCGGAAATTTTATTAAAATGTTGTTAAAGCGTTGCCAGCTGCAGCAGCGACATTTCCGGAAAGGTACTGACTCGATTAAATTCATTCTGGACTCTCTATCCGACCACATAAAGACGTGGGGATACTTCGGTTTGGCTTTAGGGACCCTCTACTCACTACCACGTAAGTGTAGTGTTTTGTGTGGAACAGTAGAAGAGGTATAAAAATAGTGTTTTGTAGTGGTGAAAGGACATGCCCGGTTCACTTCTAGGCTAACGAGTTTTGGCTAAAAATGGTGAACTCGAACTTTCTCAAAATACATCCGAATGACATGATTTTGGTGTCAACTCAACGTATGTACTCCCAATAGTCCGAAAAATTGATCTAAAGTGCATTTCACTCCGGATTATCCCTTTAAGGTGCCATCCACACGGAGGCACTTTTTGGTTTAAACGTAGATGTTTTGCATCGTTTTGGGCAATTGTCCAAACGAATCCTCTAAACGCACTGCCTGAAGACACACTTTTTTGAAACCTGGTCCCAGGGAGAAAAAAATAGAAAACACCGTCTTTCCGTGTTCGTTTGGACGAGCAAAGCCACATACTTGCGTTTCGATGATGTCATTGCCACACCCCTCGACCTCTTGTGTTGTCTACTTTCTGTTCTGTTCTGTTTCTTATTTGTATACAGCGCTCAAGCTTTATGTGCATGCTTCGCCCCTTCCTCTCTGTTTTTAGTGAATGTTGAGATGGATCCGTTTAGACGCAAATATTCTTGAAACGATGCCAGGGAAGACGGGGAACAAAAGATAACTTTAGCACATGTGGATTTGTCCTAGAAATAGTCCTACACATTAGGCCTCAACTCCCCTTCATTCAGTACACATCCAACACCGTTCCCTTTCAGAGTGAGCATATACATAGTTGCTGCAAGTAAATATGAACAGACAGCTGAATGCTTAATTTGTACTATGTGTGTGTGTGTGTGTGTGTGTGTGTTTTTTCTTTTTTTGATTGAGCACTTTCTCGCTGCAGAGTGCTGTGTGCTGTGTGATGCTGATTGCCTCCGTGTCGTGGCAGAAACTGGCACTCAGAGGGCAGTGCCCTAATGCTCTGCCCCACTGCCTTACCAAAAACTGGGTCATCTTTTTGTGCTGGGCCAGTCAGGCGTACACTTCAATTTTTTATCATCTTACAAGAGCTTATGTGTGGGGACGGTCTTCTATTTTCCCCATGGGACTGTCTCTTTATATAAGTGTGTGTGTGTGTGTGCATGTGTATGTGTGTGTGTGGACTTGCGTCCATGTATGTACAGTCTGCTTTCATTCGCACTTCCTTTTCTCAGAAGGAATAATTGTGTCCTTTGGGCACTTTGATGACGCAAACAAGAGTGCTTAAAGTGTAACTGCACCCTAAAATATGTTTTTTTTGAGCTGTTACTCATAAGTGGTGACCTACTCTATTACCAGGGTTAATATTGACAAACATCTCTGAATGGCGCAATGACACGCCCAAACCTACTATTTTTTGGTTCGACAACTTTTTGTTTGGTGGAAACGCGACGAACGGTTCAAATGGAGCCGGTTCTCTGCCGGTGGAAAAGGCCTATTTGAGGACTCAACTGCAGCTTGGCCGAGCTGGAAGAACGCAGGTGTGTTGTTGTTGTTGTGTGTGGGGCAAGCGCATTGTACAGCTGTTTGATTGCTCTCAACTTCTGGAGTGGCATTTCAATCTGCCAGTACCCACAAGAGGCCTTCACAGCAAGAAAGCCTTGATGAAAGAGAGACGTGAAAATGGGAAGACATCATGAAATGTGTGTGTGTGTGTGTGTGTGTGTGTGTGTGTGTGTATGAGAGACAGAGAAGGGGATATAAATGGAATGGAACGATGGAATAATGGAAAGAGGGAGGAAGAAAGAGAAATACATGAACATAAAAGTGTGTATGAGTGAAAATGAGAAGGGACAAAGAAAGAGAACAAAGACTAAGGCTGTGTTTAGACTACAGATCGGATATGCTCAATTCCGATTTTGTGCTCATATCCGATTTGTTTGATTGCATGTTTACATCTACTTTCGCCAGTGACCCAAATCCGATCATGTGTGTTTACATTTGCCAGACACTTGAAATGGCCCGCATGCGCATGGGCTAAAAGTTTCTTGTAGGGGAGAACCAGCAAATCGTAACATTTTTTAATTTTTTCAGTTCAAACAGGTTTACTCAAAGACGATAGACTTGAGAGCAGTGAAACTTGACCAGAACAGCGTCATACATCTCTACTCCATGAAAGTTGAAACAGAATGTAACAAATATGTTGCAGTTTGTTAATAACTTCAGTGACATAGGCTACTTGTTCCAACCTACGCAGCCATAAAAAAGTGCGGTAGGCAGTTGTAACAGTATAGCGTCATGGTTGTAACAGTGCTAAAATCGTGAATCGTGAACATATTTTAACACAAAACACTACTGGCTTAAACAATTAACATCTGTTTTCATATATAATCAACAAAAAAGGTTCAAATTTATGACCCAGGCGCGTAGGAAGGGGGGGGGGGGGTCGGGACACCCGCAATGTTGGACCCCCCTCCGAAAAAAAAACGCTGCAAAGTAGGCTACAGACGTTGTTGATTTCTTAGGCTCAATTATATCCTCCTGAGTTACGGCCCCATAACTATAGCTATCAGTGCGCATCGGAGGTCTTTCACATTGTGTTTTAAGAATGTTTCCCGAAACGAAGCCCGTTTCAATAATGCAGCATGGAGCACTTCCTCACCTTGAGTGCCTAAAGCTGCTGAAGGCTATCTCGCAGTCCATATCTTTAATAGGCCTATACTGCCTTCTTTCATTCTTTTCGAAAAAGTTAAGAGGATAGCCTACTGTGGGCGAATACAGTAGCCTAGTCTACGATAGCCTAAATAAGTTTTGGTCTTTGGTCTTACAGACGGCTGTCGGTTTTTTAATGTAGTCACTTGCAAAATCGGACGTGCAAATAGCCTATCTGGTTACCTGGATTTAATATAGCAAGTCCACACTTTGTTCATCCTATATTATATGCTTTTAAAATTAAATATGTAACAATTTGCCTCTTATTATAATCAAGAGTAGGCCTACACTGTCACGACGCACATAGGTTACAGGCGGATATGAGCAACCGCATTGAAGGCCTCGGTTGACTTAAGATAAACGGGCAGAATGATTACAAACTACGTCAAACATACAACAATCTAACAAATGAATAAACACAAATGAATTATGAATATATTCCTATAGGCCTACACACTGTAATGTGTCACAAATTAAGCAATGAGTTCGTGGCCACCTAGCACGCAACTTACGCGCTGAGGTGAAGGCTACTAATAACACAAAGCTTCGTAAAGCACAAACAAACAAAGTTCAGTGTCCATAAGTCCAAACAATAAGCATAAGAATCCGACAGTCCAAAACGTCAACGAGATCTCCCAGACACGAAAAACAATGCTTATCTCAGTTTGTTGAGTAGTCGTTCCAACACTGATGTGCAACGCAATCTCAGCTTTCGCGTTCGTTAGCTGTAATCCAATGAGAAAAATCCACAAGGAAGGGGTCACGGCAATGCAGCATACAGTAATCTCCTAACCTCGTAACTTTGTTGAGTTGTCTGCATACAGGTAACAATAGCCACAGCTCCCCGCGCCTCCATTTAAACTTATAGCAAACCCATTCATTCGTGCCCGAAACGCGCGTCCATCTGTCAGCTGACATAAGATTTACTTAGACGGCATATGAAAAGTCAAGAAGAAGAAACATATTTTCATTTAAGCAACGTTTATGCAACCATGTAAAAAGGTGATTTTTGCAACCTTTACAAACGTGCTGCGGGGAAGCATTGGGGGTGTCGGTTACATGCTGCCACTCAGACATGCCACCACTACGACATGCTTCCATTTAGACATGCCTCTATTTCGACATGCTGCTTTTTAGACATGCTGCCAATCCGACACATTTTAGTACCCCCATTCCGACAATTTACAAATCCTATTTTTTTCCAAGACAATTTAACGGACCCTATGAGCCCGACGGATGCAAAGTGCGTCAAAAAACACACCCATTTTTCTCTGTACATTGCTCCGCGATTATTAGTCATAGCGAGATGAGACCTAGGCCTATATTGCATGAAAGAGCAGAACCGGGGCTTTAACGAGACTAGACAGTGTCTGTACGATCAAGTATGAAAATAAAATAAAATCATGAATTTAAATCAAAGTATAGGCCTATCATATTTACAGTCTATATTGCTCCACGCAGCCACTGCTCTCGCTTGGATTACTCCGGGACCAGGCATCGCAGGCAACAGACACGCATATCAAATGAAAGAGGAGAAACAGAGCTTTCCATTGATACCAAACACATCGATCCTTTTGTGTTATAAAAACAGACGAAGTGACAAACAAATAAGAATGTCATATAGCTTCGGCTACCGCTACTTTCGTTTGATTTAGGCTACTCGTGAAACCATGGTAAAAAATATATGGCTTGCATGTCAGATAAAAGAGGAGAGCTAGAGCTATCCACAGATGCCAAATACAACCTTCTAGGTCATAAAACAGACGAAGTGACAGGAAAATAATAACTGTAACATTAATAGCCTATTAATTACCTCATGTCGGAATGGCACGTTGTTTGAAAAAAAAAGTTAAATACCGCCACTGCGACCATGAAAAAAAAATATGTCGGAGTGGTGGGACTTTTTCCCATAAGAAGACATGCCTCCACTACGACAATTGGACGTCAATGTCGGAGTGCTGGTATGTCGGAATGAACGGCGGATACCGGGGGTGTCAGTTTATCCTACAGACTGTGTGCGTTTTCAGGGAAGAAGTGCGTTCTGAATATGTGCAGATGTTCAGTTCCAAAAATAGGTGATCAAAGAAGAAGACTGAAATACATATCTTCAAAGCGGCATCTTACAGAGCACCATTAAAACTTCAACAATAGGTTTTTGTGTCTTGTGTGACTTATAATTCGCCCCCTTTATTTATTAATATAAAAAAAAATTGTTGCGCGCGCGACACACCACATTCTTGTCCCCCCCAATGCTAACTACGTTCCTACGCGCCTGGTTAAAGCTAGTTGTATGAGTGATTAGCCATTGCAGACCATACGGTATTATGCTAGCTCACAATAACCTTTAAATAGCCTAGGCTTATTTTGGTCATATCGACTTGATAAAACCTGTTAATATAGTTGATGAACTGCTTATTTCTTACATGTCTGAAGCAATTGGTCCAACACTGATATTTGAAGTTGCTGTGTTAACTTTCTTTGGGTGTGATCGCGGCACATAAAAATAATCCATAACTTGCAATCATAATTGCTCGTGCATGCGCTATAAAATCAGCTCATTTTGCCAGAGACGGGTGTTACAACTAACTCTATTACTGTCTATGCAATAACCCGCACAGGTCTAGGTCATGTTTTTTATTTTCATTTAATTGCATTTGCTGTGACTATACAAATCAAATGGCACTCATGTTAACTTGAAACAGATCGAGGGACTGACGAAATGAATGACATGTGATTGAAGTCTACACATTCAAATTTCACGAAGCAAAGTTAAACAAACAAAACTGCAGTTGCAGTTTTAAAAATAGGCTACTGTAATAGCCTACAAATCGCGATGCTTGAATTTGGCACTTATTTGCTTAATATCTCTGGTTGTAGGCTATTTACAGTAGACCACAGGTGTCAAACTCAAGGCCCGCGGGCCAGATGCGGCCCGCCACGTCATTTAATATGGCCCGCGAGAGCTTTAAGGGTCTGATACAGTATGTGGCCCGCGAGAGCTTAAAAGGTCCGATACAGTTTTTGCGTATAGGCAATACACTGTAATACAATGCAATACAATGCACGCATGTGAGACTGACAGGGAGGCAACATCAACCACCTTCCTCTATGATCAGTGCAACTGGCTACATCAGATGTGATAGCAACGTGTACGTGTGAAAACAAAATAGACCAGTATTCTAAACTTTTTTAGCGAACGGAGCGCCTAAATTACGCGCTCGGTTTAGCCTGCATGTGAAACGCATGATTGTTTGAAGTGCGTGTGCTTCTTTGAGAGGGGAATCGATGTAAGTTGTAAACTACGTGATACGTTTACGTCTACTTTTAAAAGGCATGTATAATTGTGTGTAGTCCTATTATCCAAAAAATCCAGCTCCAAATCCTTGCTAATCGAGCAAGTGATTGTTTGGCCAAAAGCGAAAATAAGCCTATTCTGACCGAGAAGAGGTGCATTCATATCAGGCATGCAGAGGTATGCTAGAAGTTTGTAGTAATCGCCCTGTTGCTTTGCATTTTCATTTCAGTTTAAAACGAACAACATAGAATCCACACAACACCTTTCAACTTTAAAACTTCAAATAAAAAGTCCACCGGGACCGTTCGCTTCTACTGTATGTGTATGGAACGGTGTAGGCTAGTGACGCATTTCATATGGATGCACTTTTTGACATGACAGTTAGCCTACTCGTTTGCATCACTTGCTAGATGTAAAACTGCATTTCGTTACTGGTATTTCACTCGTGCAATGACAGTAAAGTTGAATATACTCGAATCTAAAAACTCAGAAATATGAAAAAAAAAGAATCCATGGCATGATCTCTTCCTGACTGACCAGTGACCCTCATTGAAAAGTCAAACTGTATGGAACTGACAGTGGTGTTTTGTTTTTACAAAACATAACAATAATAAAAAAGAACATGTCATGCTGATACTTTTTGCTCTTCTCGATTTTAGAAGTTTTACCGATGCTAAAGATTTTGTGGCTGGTGCTACAAATCTTAGAAGTTACATCTGGCCCTTTGAGGGCAACCATTGGGCTGATGTGGCCCTCGGTGAAAATGAGTTTGACACCCCTGCAGTAGACCATTCATATTTGGATGGTTATAGGCCTACGATTGTAGATAATTAGGTAGGCTACAAATGTTTTATTACATGGTCTACGGAAACGTAATAGTCTATCAAAGTATCAATAGGGCAACTTTTAACACGCTCCGCCAGCGCGCCCACTTGGAATTGTAACCTAACATCACCAGGCGCAAAATTGTCACAGATGAATGACGTGTGGGACGCATTGCACTGGAATATCCGATTTGTCTGTTTAGACTGTAGACACATGCACACAAATCCGATCCATATCTGATTTAAAACCACATACGAAAGGGGCCTGTATCCGATCTGAGGAGATCGGAATTCATGTGTTTTTTTTCTGTTTACACTGTCGTGGCACAGATCGGATGCGTGCCACATGAGAGCAAAAAATCGGATCTGGGTCACTTCAAACTTGCAGTCTAAACGCAGCCTAAGAGTCAGTGGTACCAGATGATGTTCATTAAGGGGGTATTCACACCTGCCTTGTTTAGTTCGATTAAAACGAACTCAAGTTCGTTTCTTGCTTGGTTCGGACCTTTTTGACTGGTGTGAATACAATCACTCGAACTCTAGTGCGGACCAAACAAGCGGACCGAGACCCAGCTGAGGAGGTGGTCTCGGAGCGGTTCCTATCGAACCCTGGTGCGGTTCGTTTATGGTGTGAAAGCAGACCGACCTCGATCCGACCCAGTTACAGAAATCTACCTTTTTTGGATTTGACGAGCTCCCGTAGTTTTTGCGCATTATGGGAAATGTAGGATAGCTCCGTGACGCACAACAGCTGTAAGCAGCAGTGGGCTAACGCTTTTTTGCCAACAATAATTTGATTTTGCATCTCCTACCCGTTCCGTCTTCCGTATGCCTGCTGTTAGCATGTTGGACACACATGAGAGCTCTTCTCAGCTGTTTTGTTGCACGTCTTCGTCGTTGCAAAATTACGAGCATGATATTGTTAAACTTGCATCAAACGGTATTGACGCTCAAGCACTTCTGCATAGCTGTAACTGTATAAACTATAATGCTAGGATAATAACGAGTACAGTACGCAAACATAGTATTTACGTGGGCCAACTTTGACTTTGGCTTCCTATTCTTCACCCCACCTACACGTTTACCAGCCAATGGTTGAACGACCTTAGCACATGTGCTTTTGTTTATAAATTCTGGTCCGGTTGCCATTAATCACGGTGTGAAAGCGAACCGCACTAAAAAAGAAAAAAAGGAAAAAAAATTGGTCCGGACCAAATAAGTGAACTAACGGACCTTCCTGGTGTGAATACGCCCTAAGTTTCTGAAGGTGATTCTCATTGTGCTTTGCACTTGAGGGCTTTCTTACTGCAGCTAAAGAATGGATTTGAGTGTTGATCATTGCACTTTAAGTAGAAAGAAAACATTGTGCGTAGCAGAGGGGGGGGGGGGACAAAACAAAAAAGTTTTTAGCGCTTCACTCTGCCACTATGTTTCTATGCTTTCACGGGCCACTGCTACGCTTTTTCAGGATGATAATCAGTTTATAATGTTACATTATTGTGTGACATTTGTATCAATAATAGTCAAGCACAGGTGACTCTTCAGTGGTGGTGGTGGTGGGGGAGCAAATCAAATTCTGCTAGGGACTCCTTAAAGGCTTGGGCCAGCACTAGTGGTCAGAGTTCTTTCACAGAATCCTTGAAAGAAACAGATTGAACCTTCACAAAAGCCCAGCATGCCGCACAAAGACATGAAGACGCGGTGATAAGAGGACTTTGAAACCCTGTTGGGCTAAACAATGAGCCCCAGGAACGTGTTGGCCGAGATGGTGGAGACGAGAAGAAAGAGTGAATTCCTTGTTGGATCACCTGGTGAGACATTGAAATCTTTCTGGCAATCCTTTCCCTATGTGTGGCACAAGTCAATGTGCATAATTATAAAATGAACTTGTCATTCTCTGAGGTGAGGATCAATAAGCCTTCTCCCCCACTGGCACTTTCTTTTTTCAGGCAATAAAGAGCCAATGACTCCTCAGATATCCTGGTGTCCTCCTGGGCATCTTTGAAAGTGAATATGCACTGGTTAAAGACCTGCTTCTGGTTTTTGGCCTCAAAAGACGTCGACCTCATGTGGCTTGACATTTTTTTTCTGACCTTCAAATTCAAACAGATCTTATCTGTGCAGATCTTATCTGTTTGCCTCAAAATATACCTCAAAGTGGTAGAAAAAGTTGTAAGTGAGTAACTGTGACTCACCAGTTCAGAGCAAAGATTTCAAGATATTCATTCTTGATTTGTATGTGCGACATGACATTTTTTTCAGAGTTCAAATCTACATCTAAACAGGAAAGTGTGTGTAAGTCTATGAAAGTAAAATGAAATGATGAATGTATGAGGAGAGTTCAAACTCATATAAAGTTCCCAAAGTAACGGCGGAGAGCTCAAGCAGTGCGAAATGTGGCTGTGTATTTGTGAACCAGCACGCCGAACTTGGTGCCGTGCCTGGTACTGATGTCAACCGTTATCTTACACGCTTCAGGTTTTAGGCAGGAGCTGAATTTAATTCACCGACAGGCTCCTTGGCTTGAATACCAACAATGTCGGAGAAAATCCAGACGAGCCTCTCTCTCTCTCTCTCTCTCTCTCTCTCTCTCTCTCTCTCTCTCTCTCTCTCTCTCTCTCTCTCTCTCTCTCTCTCTCTCTCTCTCTCCTTGCATGCTGTGGAGCTCACAGAGCTGTAGCTCAGTGTAAACAGCATTAGGGTTAATTCTCTCCTGTTTCGTGGATGAGTGCCCACACGATTAGTGCAAGGCACGGGGGCAGGCTGCCCATCGAGAGGAATTAAAGACTCACTGGCACCTAATCGTTAAAGGTAATGCAATTATTCTCTCTGGATGATCAGCAGGGGTCCTTATGTTTTTTCTCTTTTTGTTTAGGAATGTTCCCCTTTCATGGTTTTAAGTTAATGAGGTTATATGGGGTGACCGGTTAGGTGTCTTAACTAATATATAAACTATATATAACTAACATTTAAACTTCGACTATATATATAGTTGTAGTATACAGTAGTTTGCGTAAACAAACAAGGAGTATGAAGAGTAATCGTTGCTCTCAAAGTACAACTCTCAACAGATAAAACATAAAAACAATAGTCGACCCAAAGACATCTTGCGAGAATCGTGAAACATTACCCAGTCTATCAGGTCTTTTGCTTGTTGTTAATCCTTCGCCTCCACAACAAAAGCATTTTCATTGTGTACAGGTGGAACAAGCCATGAGAAATAGGCTATTTACAATGGCAGAGTAAATTATTAATATAACAAATTTTACTAAATATATTATGACTCTAAGGGGAACTCTACAGTCGCCAAAAATACCTGAAACTGCATAGTGTACCTTTAAGTGTATAGGTGCATAGTAGTCTTTGGTATTAATCTATGTAGTCAATGTAACTATACACTGTACAAAATAATCTGCCTTTTTAACTTGTAACCTCGCTGTGAAGTTTTTGATTCAATTTCAAAATTAAAACTAGAAATGCAATTCCAAGGAATTACCAGTGCATGAAAATGCAAAAATGTATATTGAAAACAGATAAAGTAGATGCATAGTAGCATTTTTTAAAGGTTGGGTACGGAATTCGCAAAACGGCCGGCAGATTTTGAATACATACAACCTCAAGTCCCGCCCTCCATGCACCAACGAAAATTATGCGCGAGAGCGAGCCAGGCTAAATGAAATGCCAGCCTGGCGTCTACAGCACTATGAGCTCTAGTCTCCATACAATCGCCCACATCAACTTCCCCAATTACATTCTTTATTCACCTCCAAAGGGTTGTAGGTAATAGTTCCACAAATCAGACAAGGTAGATGATTTTATAGCCTACATTATGGTAAAAGCACCTTAGTCTACCAGCCCTTTCGTTCGGAAATTCTAAAACAACGATGCATTTTAATACACCAAAATAACATTTGATATAGGCTACCTTACATCTTTCAGTAGCCATAGGTGTGTATATTTGAACAGAATCTGGTTTGGTTCTTACCAGGGCGTTTATCTTCTGAAATATCCGAGTTTAGTGCTGGCCCGCTGGTTCGCCTATTCCACTGTAGCTCCAAGCGGTTAAGTTTCGATTTCATGTTTACAACATTCTTCGAGTCACGGTAAAATGTAATTTTTGCTACATAGCTTATTTATTGCGTGGGTGATTGAGTTTCCGTAGGTATCCGCTGCCTTAGTATGTATAGAAATGAAGTGACACATACAATTTGAGGGGAACATTATGGGACGTGTAGCAGGCCTAGTTACTTTCGTTTCAGCACTGACTCGCGGTCAACAGCTTTCGTGCTATGTGCACGAACGGGTCGCGCGTGCGGGGGGGAGGGGGAGGAGGAAGAGGAAGACCGTTAGATTGACAAATGAGCTGTGAAATGATGGTATGGGGTTTAGAATTCTATTGGCTGGAGTTTTTCGAGCCCTGCCCGTTCCGCAGATGATTGACATGTTTAATTTCCATTTCAGTACTTCCAACTCAGTGGCTGTAAGTGGGTTAGGAATAGGATTTCAAGTGATTTAGCAAAAATGACCAAAAAAGCTAATTCCATACCCTACCTTTAACATAACTGCTAGAAATCATCAGCTAAGTTAGCTGATCAACCTGGTTAGCATTGTTAACATAGTTAGCATTGTTAGCCTAGTTAACATTGTTAGCATAGTTAGCATATTCAACACAACTGCTAGAAATCATTAGCAAAGTTAGCTGATCAACCGGATTAGCATTCTTAACATTGTTAGCTAATGATTTCTAGCAGTTATGCTAAAAATGCTAAGTTCGCCAATCGATCTGATTATCATTGTTAGCATAGCTAACATTGTTAACATACCTGTTAGAAATCATTAGTTAAGTTAGAAGTGGGACGTTTAAGCTATCCACATTCAAATTTTAAATGGTCTACCTTCACACTATGAACTTTCATTAAACTATGCAACCACCATGTTTACTCTAGCTACACCTAAGTAACCATATCTACATTATCTATCTGTACTTTTTTGCATTTTCATGCACTGGAAATTCCTTGGAATTGCATTTCTAGTTTTATTTGACATTTGTATTACTTCCCAGTGTCACTGGCATATCTAAGTCATATTACTCTCAAAATACTATTATTTAACCAACACTAACATTTCTAAATAAAACCACTTGTCAGTAATTTCAGTATGTGCCTGTGTTTACGTTTGTGTGTTGAGATCATGTGGAGATGGGCACTCTTGAGTCTTGATCTGCCATTTAGAAAGCTACAGTACACTACAGTAGGTGGTGTTTATGTCAATGTGAGTGGAAAGTGTGGCAGATCAGAAATAAACATTACTTTGACAATTTCAAAATTGGAAACCAGGGCTGATCCTATGCTATTCCAGGCTGGGTAGCAACCATCGCGCCAACTGTGTAAGTAAACTTTGTAAGTGTACAGAGAGGTTATAATAAGGACTGTTTACCAAGTCAGTGCATTTCTGTCTTTCGGTTGCCACCATCTTGAGGGAAAATAGGCACATATCAGTAGGCTCAGATATGCTGCACAGATCTGGCTGAATGTGTAGTATTCTGCACAATGCAAACATGCATCACATGCAGCACTTAACCTGATGAGGTTAAACTCTCATTTTAGTTGCTTATTTATGGCAATTGAAAATATCAGCAAAAGAGCTGCATATGGCTCACGGAACAAGTCCCCAGCCCTTACTCTCATGGGTCCAGTTCTGGCTCGATTAGGGAAATTTACTTTTTTTTTGCCTATACATTTTTAACTGCTCAAATGCCTAAATGTGCAACATGGGAAGTTCATCTGTATGGCTTTGTGAGTATTTTTTGATGTTACTGAATTGCATTTACTATTGCAGGTTTAAATTGAGTATGTAGAAAGGCACCCCCACACGGCCTCCAATTGAAATCCTATAATCTCTCAGCAAGTCCCCACCACTTTATTGCTTTTCAGGACAACAGTTGGCTGCTTGAGGAGATGTTATCTGTACCTGATAATGATGGAGATGATAACAAAGAAGGTAGAATCGATAGTCTCCACTGAGACAGTCTCGCTCTGAGCTTGTCTGGGGTCGTTTCTGGTCCCACTGTCGGTGTAGGGAAGCTTTCTTTGTCTTCACTCCTTTTCTTCCATCAGCAGAGTACCCGGCTTTCAATTCTGATTATATAACCATCCTACCATCCGCTACACACATCTCTTCCCCTTACCAGATGGGGAGAAAAACAGTAAAAAAGGGTGGGAGACAGCAGAAGTCTTCAGATGATTTCTTCACTCTACAATTCAGGCGGTCACGTTGATTAAGAATTTTTTTTTTAACAATTCCAGTTCCTTTCCAGCTTGGGGGGCCTTATCTGAAATTAAAAAATCCTCCCAACAGTCCCTCCACCCCCACCCAACCCATACCACTCCATCCATATCCTCTCACCACTCCCTTTCTCTCTCTTTGAAGTTTTTCTGAGATACGGCATGAATTTAGGAGACTGCAGACGGACTGAATGACTGTGGCTTTCTGGACCAGGGGCTGGCTGCCTGTACCATTATGTTGATCATGAAGGCCTTATGGTTGACTGAGCAAAAACACCCAGACAGACACATACTGTATACAGTCAGTATGCACAGTTAAGTTCAGCAACAGTTATAGCTCAGCTAGGGCATTTGATTGGACCACTGTCACTGTCCGCGTTTACATGCACTGAAGGAAATAGTTTATTTTGACCAAAGTACGAATGCCTTACTCTTCTACGCTAGATGGCAATTGTGATTGTGTTCACAAACGCAAAAACACCAAAGCATTCCATGTCAGCTTCATTAGCTTGCTAACTAGCGAACTTTACATCATCAGTGTAAAATAGTTGAATAGTTGGAAATTAGTGATGTAGCTCTTGCAAACTGAGCTAAAAAGGACTGAAGGCTGAAGTGTTATCCAGAGACACATGTTAGTCCCATAGTCTGATTTGAGTCTGTTTGAGGAGTTACTCAAGCTAAGTCCGGCTAAAAAAAAAAATCAGACAAACATGTTTACAGTATACAGTTTGGTTTTGGTCAGTTTACATGTACAGTAAGACAATTTTTTCATGCATTCTAAAATAAAGGAACAAAGAAAACGTATTCCTATAGGAAGTAGCCTAAACGGCCTTATTGACTATAGGTTTGATTATGTTTTGTAAGAAGGGATTTTATGAACATTATTGATGATGGATAATGGATCTAAATAAAAGGCTGTCTCTTTATTAATTGCACCTCTCACTGAGACGAATCCAGAAGCCCTGTGTCTTTTGGCCGCTATTAGAGGCAGTTTAGTGTTTCACGTTGTTGATATGCACCATCGCTACTTTTGACAAATGGAGACATTGTGCTCTGTTGATGTCTGGCACTCTAGCACTGCTTCAACATTGTTGGAGTGCTGCTGAACGCAATGGTGCGTATGTGACTTGAAGTTTTATGATGTGGTATGGGTGCGTGGTTACTCTTCATAGCAGAAGAGCATATTCTTTCTGGAGGCCATTAATATCAAAAACACTCCAGTAATGTTCAGAACTAAAAAACAGTTCATTTTATCAACTGATTTTGTAATACAATTTGATCGATTTTTCATATTAGTTGATTGAAAGTGCATGCACAGGAGATGGAGACTTTGGCATGGTCCACCAACTTATTTCTACGGAAATATTACATCTTGGGAGACACACAGAAATACAGTCAGACATTCCACAAAGAATATTTCTGTTACAACAGTGATATATTCCATTATCCATTAACAAAAGAAACTTTAGTACATTCTGTTCTTGCGAGGTATATGGTTAGGTATTATGACTGTCTGACTGAAATTACATCACCTATTAATCATCCACAGAGAGCCAACCGGACTTTTGTGATGGAGCTGGAACTCGGGGAAATGGAACAGGAGAGGAGTACAGCATGAACCGTGACATCGACAAAAAAACAGCATTACGAGAACAGGGGCCTCAGATGCACATGGCTGTCATAGGCAAATGACACAATCAATAAGATGGCCAGATCAATAGAGATCCCGCTTTGATGGTGTCTTAAGTGTCTAGATTAAGGGAGAACCAATATCGCCAACGCCTTTGATCCTGAGTGGCCGTGGAGAACGATTCCAGTGCACCTCCTTTATTTCACATGGTTGCAGGGAGAGGCAGAATGAGATTTCATTCATATACACACACTAGAGCATGCATGCTAACACACACACACACACACACACACACACACACACACAGAAAGAAAACTAAGCAAATTACAAAGTTTCCCAATATAAGGGGCATATATTTTACCTTGAGAGATACATATCTGAACTCTCTCTCTCACACACACGCAGGCGTGCGCGGGAGTTGTGATCTTAAAATGTGCGCTGTAAAAGTGCTGGTCAAGCAGCAGTGGACAGAAAGGTCAGGGGGATAAGAGGAGGCCATTTGTCTTCCCCCAGACGCCAGAGCTGGTCCTTCACTAGGCCACCGCTACCAGGGAGCCCCCATCAAAGCTACGACACACAGCCCAGCCTCGGAGAGAGAGAGAGAGGGGGCAGAGAACAAAACAAACTACACAGATATGGACCATTGCACCTCAGTTTGGGGTATCGACCGCCACACACACACACACACACACACACACACACACACACACACACACACACATACTCTCTCTCTCTCTCTCTCTCAGACACACACATTCACATACACTCTCTCTCTCTTTCTCTCTCTCTCTCTCAGACACACACATACACACACATGCACACAGACAGACAGACACACACACACAAACACACAGACACACACACACACACACACACACATAGATGTGTCTGGGTGAGTAATGATGCAGAGGGGTCTCATCACCCACCTCTAAGGCTGCTTCACGAACAGAGCATCCCACACACTCACCTACAGCCCCCTGCTCTCGTTCTCTCCCTGTTACTGTCTATCGCTCTGCCGCTTTCTCTCTCTCTCTCTCTCTCCATGTCTCCCTTTCTTTATATCTTTTCCCACCGTCTCTCTGTCTGTTTCTCGCTCTCTCACCCTCTCTCTCTGTCTCTTAACTCACAGACAAATAACAAACAACTAAATGCCCTCATGAATATTCCTCTAAAATTGGCCAGCCATTGTTTATCCATGCTAGCATGATGCAGAAGCTGTGATACTAATGGCAGCTGAAACACTGCAGCAGAGCTGTTGTGTACAGCAGGGAGAGAACAGGGCATGATGGATGGCAAAGCCTGTGGGCACGCATGCATTTGTGCCCATGTGTCATCTATCATGGCTTCTGTGTCTGTGCTCCGTGTGTATGTATGCTTGAGTGGGTCTGCTGTGTCTAAACTGTGCATATTCATGATCCGTGTACGTAGAGTTGAATAATAATTGTGCATGCGTGTGGGTGTGAGTATGTTTTTTTCTGTGTCTCTGTGTGTGTGTGTGTGTGTATGTGAGTGTGTGTGTGTGTGTGTGTGTGTGAAAGCTATGTGAGGAGGTCCACAGTATGTGTTTATGTTGAAGTGGGTCTTGTTTCTGTTTTCTCTAGGCCATTCTTTTATCAGACTAGGGTCATTATGCCTTTGACAACTACTTCTGGCTATGTCTTGTGGGTGAAAATCATGTCTGTTTTGTCTTATATGCCTATGTGATTGTTTATGTGTTTTTAAGGCTGCTGAAACAACAGAATGTCCCTTTGGGATGATTAAAGTATATCTATCTATCTAAGTGTCCTTCTGTGAATAGAGTGTCTGTGAATATGCTTGTGTGTCTAGCATGTGTCCAGATATATCTATGTTTGCATTGTTTCTACGTGAATGTGTGTGTGTGTGTGTGTGTGTGTGTGTCTGCACACGCTGTGAGTGTGACAGTCATGGCTGTTGCTGGGCGGCGGTTGGCAGTGGGCAGGGCAGAGGGGCGTGAGTGTCCCCCCAGCGCTCGTCAACACAGGGCGACAGTGTCCAAAACTCAAGGACAAAGGCCTCAGGAATGAATGCTAACCACCAGTTCTGGAGCCACGGCCAGGGTGGGTCGCGGTGGCACCATGCCATCGTCTGACTGCAGGAGGTGCCAGGGGTGCTAAGCCTTTCAGAGAGTGGATTACAGGCAGACTGCACAGGCTTTGGTTGGGGAGAGGTTCTGGGCTGCTGTTTGCCCCCTGTGTTAGGCAAGGAGCCCAAGATCTGGAGCAACAGACTGCACTGGCAGTCTCTCCTTCAGTACTGGCAGCAGTGTGTGTGTGTGTGTGTGTGTGAGAGAGTGTGTGTACAGTATGTGTGCATACTGTATGTGTGTGTGAGTCTGCGTGTGTGTGAGTATGTGAAAGTGAGTGAGTGTACAAGCACAGACAGAGAGAGAGAGTAAATGTGTGTGTTTGTGCCTGTGTGTTTTGAGTGCGCGTGTAAAACTCAGAGTGTGTGTGTGCATGTGTTTTTTTTTCGTCGTCGACTGACACTCTGGCTGAGAGCTAAATCTAGAGCTCCTGGAGGAAAGGAAGCAGCTCTTTAAAGAGCATATTAACAGGAGCTGTTTCTTCCATTCCACTTGTCTGTTCCATTTCACGCCCGCCGTTTTGAAATGTGAAGAGGTGAGCGTCCCATTATTTATTTAGTTGTTTATTTATTTATTTATCCGGCACAGAGCTTCGTCCTACTCCTGCACGGTGGGATCTAATCTCATCTGACATCTGTCCGTCACACTGCTATTATCCGGGCAGGATGAGACTGCACCCACTGAGCATGTGAATGAACAGGCAGGTAATGGCGCTGTTAAAAGATGCCAGTGTGCCACAGGGGATGCCATGATGTGGCACATAATGCCTCCGCGAGTGCGACTCCAGCCCCCATAATGACACTCAAAGCGCCGCTTAAGGAGACTCTTATTTTGCTGCTAACGCTGCCGTGGCCGTGTCAGATGCCATTGTCTTGGCTGCTGTCACAGTCTGACATCACGGGAGACGAGCGTTTGCATTAATATTTATGAATTTCACATTTCTCACCGTGCTTAATGGGACACATTAAAACTAATGACACGCAACACGTGGAGCTCACATCAGCGGAGCTGCTATTTATCTCAGGGAGTGGATGGGGCCTCTGCCTGCATGCGCTCCGTGTCAAACCTTCACTCTCTCACTCGTGGGCAGAAGCACACAGTTGATGTGGACCCTCAGACAGATGACTGTAGGCTTGACCACAGCACTGAGATTGATTGCACTCCTATACGGCATGAGACAGTAGTGAGTAGTGAGGCTGGTGCAGGAGTACCACAAGAGAACACCGGGGAACAGTAGCAGGGGAACCACAAGAGAACACCGGGGAACAGTAGCAGTAGCAGGAGTACCACAAGAGAACACCAGGGAACAGTAGCAGGGGAACCACAAGAGAACACCGGGGAACAGTAGCAGGATAACCACAAGAGAACACCGGGGAACAGTAGCAGTAGCAGGGGAACCACAAGAGAACACCGGGGAACAGTAGCAGTAGCAGGGGAACTACAAGAGAACACCGGGGAACAGTAGCAGTAGCAGGAGAACCACAAGAGAAAACTTGGGGAACAGTAGCAGTAGCAGGAGTACCATAAGAGAACAGAGGAACAGTAGCAGGAGTACCACAAGAAAACACCGGGGAACAGTAGCAGTGACAGGAGTATCAAGAGAACACCGGGGAACAGTAGCAGTAGCAGGAGTACCACAAGAGAACACCGGGGAACAGTAGCAGGAGAACCACAAGAGAACACAGGAGAGAGAGAACACTGGGGAACAGTAGCAGAAGTGCCACAAGAGAACACTGGGGAACGGTAGCAGGAGTACCACAAGAGAACACTGGGGAACGGTAGCAGGAGTACCACAAGAGAACACAGGAGAGAGTAACTCAGGGGGAACAGTAACAGTAGCACGGCAGTTGCAAATGTGTGAGCAAGTGTGAGCAAAAGAGTCCAGTGAGAAGAAGATAAAGGGGCCAGAATACAAGAGCAGAGAGAATAAGGGAGCGAGAGCAGAGAGAATTTAAGGGAGTGAGAGAGAGAGAGGGGAAAAGATGGATGACAGAGTCAGGAATGGAATGAAAAGTGAGCAAGAGAATAGGGGAAAGAAGGACAGAGACAGTATGAGAAAGTATGGGAGGTATAAAGAGAGACAGAGCAAGACATAGAGAGAGAGAGAGAGTATGGAACTAATGTAGAAAGACATAGCAACTCAGGCAGAGAGAGAGGGACACAGAGAAGAAGGGATATGGAGGGAGAGAGAGAGTGTATGGATGTTCTATACCGTAGGGAGACAGAGCGAGATGAGAGTGTGGGGCTTGTGAGGTAGCCGTGTTATCAGAGAGCACAGCCCACAACCACTCTTGTTTACAGGCTCCAGCGCTGCCTCCGCACCCAGCCGGCCGCGCCTCAGACCCGCACATCGGCCCAGGTAATTAAGGAGGCTGGAGTGCTGCTGCAGACGATGGGGACTGTGTGTGTGTGTGTGTGTGTGTGTGTGTGTGTGTGTGTGTGTGTGTGCGTGTGTACAGTACTGAGGGGGTGTGTGTGTATGTGTGTACTGAGGGTACATGGACACATGCTGCACCTTCATTAGCATTCTCTTGACTAGCTCTTTCCACCCCTCTAAAAAAAAAGAAGCTAGCCAGGACAATCAATCGCTAATCACTCCTCCTGCTCCCCCTCTCCCTGTATCTCTCACTTTCTCCGAATCTCCCTCTCGGACACACACACACACACACACACACACACGCACACTCACACACACACACACACACACACTCACACTCACACACACACACGCACTCTCATACACTCTCTCTAGTAGACAGCTCAATCAACACTAAGATATGCTAATCGTATTCCTCTGATGATTACACTAAGGAGGCGTCATTGATCTTTTTTGACCTCCAAAAAAGCCCGGCCTCTCTAAAAAACACACAGGAGGTGTTGGCAGTCTTATCTCTCCAAATTAATCAACAGCCAATCAGGAGCAAGCGGGTAACGAAGGGAGAGGAGAGAGAGAGGGAGAGAGAGAGCGAGAGAGAGAGAGCGCGCGAGAGATGTGTATCGGACACCAACTGGTCCACTCGTCTTCACTCCAGAGGACGCCACTGTAGCAGAGCTGTTGTCTCTCCGAGTATCCTGCACGCGCTAGACGCCACCCAGAGCACAGAATCGGACCCTTCTATTAGCCAGCGCCAGGCCCAGATTGGTCCACTCTGGCAGGTCTCCTGCTGCCCTCGCTGTGGAGGATGAGTGGACCCAGCTGCACAGCAAGTCGGCACTCCCAGAGTCCCCCTGTCACGTCCTGTCTCGCAGTCAGGTGAAGTCCCACCAAGGCAACAAGTGAACTGCGCTAAACAGAGCGATTATTAGCCTGTCTGCAGGACCGCCAGCCTGTCTGCAGAATAGCCCTGGTGGCTAATGCCCTGTCTCTCTGCCTGTGTGTGGTGAACGCACTGGAGCAGAATGGCTACCTTCACACGGACGGCACACATGTCTGCAACACAGTAGCAATAGTGGGATGTAGTCCCTAGAAAGCGGAAGTAATACAAGTGGATTAATTCATTCATGTATTCTTTATGTACGTTAATGATTTGAATACATCCCAAGTTAAACAGCACAGGCAAGCTTCATGATATAAATGAAAAACTGTGGATGTGTGTGACGTTTAATCTCATAATTTGTCTTCAGTCGATCACAAGGACGTGTGATCTAATCTGAAGTTTTCCAGTTGGGTGATGCTGGGGGGGGCAGGATGATGCGTTTGTCCTGCATATTAAATGGCCTTTCATAAGGTCATGTCTCTGCATTCACAGGTGGTGATTGTGTGCCCCCTTAGTGATGGTAAAAACATGCTCAGAGCATCTGCTAGCTATGCTACCACTAGATGGCACTGTGACACTGGCATTGCCCTTCCTTGTAATTTCCATCAACCCCAGATACCTTTCCGACACACACACACAAACACACACACACACACACACACACACACACACACACACACACAGCACAATCAGAGCACATAGCGCTGTAGAAACAGCTCAGGTCTGTTTAATGGAATGTCAAGAAATGCCAGGGTGCACTTTGGAGTGTTGCTTGAAATAAGGAGTGAGTTTACGCAGAGTATTTGCTGGAGTAAACCTGTGTTGTTCTTGTGGCTACCGCTCAGCCAGGCTGTGTAGCAGAGTCTCCCAGGACTGCTCTCCACTCCTTGGGCATTTCGTTGGGTCAGGCCGTTGCTGGTGAGGTGCCGGCAGCCCTGTCCAACTTCAAATCTCTTCATAGGAGTGCTTCCACTGGGATTGTTGTTGCGTGTATAAAGAATGTCCTCATGGAGATTTGTCCCTCCTCCCTCTCTGTTTCTGCAGTAGCCTACACATATGTGCCCATGAATGTGTGTCCCTATGCATCTCGTATGTGTCTGTGAGTGGGTGTGTGTGCTAACATATGTAAAACTGTGTGAACGTGTGCTTTGTTATTGTAAGTATGTGAGGGATGAGGGGACTTACATGTCTAAATTGATAAAGCAACAGAAAGAAGGAGCAGAAGGAGCGTTTGAATGTGGAATGTGGCTCTTTAGTGTTTGTGAGTACACGCGTGGGTGTGTACATGGGAATGTGAGTGAGTGTGTGTGTGTGTGTGAGAGAGAGAGAGAGAGAAAGAGAATAGAAAGAGAGTTTTTATGGGAATCAGGGCAGTCCTGTGCTGTGGTATCACAATGGGAGGAATGGTTGTATGTATGAGTGTTTGAGTATGAGACTGATTTTTAACCATAATAATAAAAAAAGGGTTAGAGAGGTGGATACACACTCTCTCTCTCTCTCTCTCTCTCTCTTGCTCTCAGCGCCTCCTCCTGGATAGATGGCTGTTTGATGAAGTGCTCCAAGCTCTTTTTTCTCCTATTACTCGCTGCAATGACAGGCCGAGGGAGCTGTTTTCTGTGTCTCCTGAATCCTGATGCCACTATTGATCCGCTGCTTGTCTCAGGGGGGCGGTAATTTGTTTCTTTAACTCCCCCCAGCTCTGCGTACAGCCTCCGCTAATCGGCCCGCCGCCACTCCCCACGACCTGCGCTGCTCCCAGGGCTGATGAAGAGGCTAGCGCTCCTTATGGAGGATTAAACATGAGATACTTCAGGAGCTGGACACATCATGGCTGCCTGTCAATGCCTGTCATGAGAGCATGATTGATGTGTTGCAAGGACTGATGGGAAGAATTATTGAACAGAGTGGGGTGGGGATTGGGGGGGGGGATAGATGAGGAGTAAAAACAGATCTAGATAAATATGGGCTCTTCACTTATGTCCCATCCCTCCCTCTCCATCTGCTTTAGTCTCCTTCTCTCTCACTCTCCCTCTCTCTTTTCTCTCTCTCTCTATCTCTCTCTGTATGTTTACGTCTTCGTGCATGTATGTGTGTCTAATAACATTTCTACGGGTGCACTTCATTATATGCATGTGTGGATTATTGCACTCTCAGTCCCTCTGAAGGACTCATTGTCTCCGTAAGAGCATCGGCGAGGCAATGCAAACAGCCCTGGAAGACGTATCAGCATATCACCACTGAACTTTTATGACCTCCCTCTATAGGCAAGCAGTCTGTATAGGTGCTTAAATGCATATGCACAAGTGTGCTAGTGTGTGCATTCATGTGTGCAGGTTGTGTTCACATGTACGCTTCTCAATCATGCATAACTGCTGAAACATGCTTGCATGTGAATGCTCCCGAGGGGAGGGGGGGGATTATCTCTGCATCCTCTGAATTGCTGAGCGGGAGCACACATTTCTTGCCGCGGTCGAATTGAAGTCGAGGCCCGGTCTCCCAAAAAAAGCAGTGTGTGCCTGTGTGTGAGAGGAGAGGTCATTGCAAACAGACCCTCTTCCGTGATTCACGCAGCGGAACATAACTGCATATTTCCCCTCCCGGGCAACATGTTTGGTAGACTCCCGTTAACAATCTGAAACATCTGTACCCTCCCCCCCTCCACCCCCCCCCCGCCCCCGTCTCCATCTTCTACTTCTCCTGCTCGACTACACATCTGCCCTTGGCGCCGCATTTCATTTCCGCATGTCTCCAGGCATTGACTGTCTAGCGCGCGCGTGTGTATGTGTGTTTGATTTATTTAAGAGATCCGCAGCCGGCACTGCACCCACTGTTTTAGCAGATAAATTGAAACCAATAAAGAAACGCCTGTGCTGTCTGCTGATGGCGTTAGCGCCACTCCGGGGAGTCAATAAAAATGATGACTTTTCCCCAGATATGAGCGGCCTGTAAACACTCACTATTTTTTTTTTTTTTTTGGCCTCTTTAATTTATGTGTTTGGTCGACACGTCAATAGCTGACAATTCAGCGGCTGATTGATCCTTTTTGCCCTTTGGTTTTGAGCGTGAAGTGGTGGCAGCATTGGCATACAGCAGTAACCCATTGAACTGCATGACAAACCATACAAGTGCCATTCTGGCTGCATGAGAGAGACGATATGAGATCTGGCCCGGACTTGGTTCATGTAATGATTGTATCATTTCTCAGTGATAACACCTAATGCCGAGAACTCTGATTTCTCTCATATACTGCTTCAAAACGACATCTCATGGCGGAAAAAGAGATAACATCAATTCCAGCATCTCTACTTCAAAATAAGCAATTAATCCATGGACAAATGACAGGAATTGCAAGACAAAAAGAAAAAGAAAAAAACATCACAAAATTAGAAATGGAAATGGCAAATAATAAAAGTCTAGTGCTTTGCCTGGCTTCCGAGGGGGGAAATGGCTTTGCAGTAGTGCATAAAGAGCATCCAATTATACTCCCCTGGACGCCTGTAATTCACAAGCCGAAGCGACGGAAATTAGCCTCAATTTTCAGCTTTTGTTCCCGTCCTCATGTTTTGTGTCTTAACCACCGTTGCCCTTCCCTCACACTTTAGCTGGGAGCAGGGCTTGACTGGGATAAAAAAATCAGCCCTGGCATATTTGGTCCAAG
>NC_084999.1:24926124-24931124 GCF_963854185.1 Sardina pilchardus
AAGAGACACAGACATCCATTGGCAGTGGATTGTCAAAATAAAGTGTGATGTTGGGCCGTATTTTGACATCACAGCACATCTCTTACCTGCGTTATATGTGGTGATGGCTGCCCTTTATCCTATAATATGTGATTTTATACTGATCTCAGGATCCGATTTCCTTCATTGATCCATAGTCATGACCATTAAAAGTGAAGACTCAAGATTTTTTTGTTACTGTAAGCCAACAGGATTGTTATGAAAGCAGCTCAAATTGTATATGACACTGTAAGTGAATTTAGCGTAACCGCAGGTTCACAACGTCAACCTCGTTTTCGCGCTGAAAATGTTCAAAATGGCGCTCACGTGACATACTGTAAGCGAATAGGTGCAACATGGATTTAATAAGCGCACCTAGTCATTTTAAGCAATGGTGGGGCATGGTACTTGATATATTGATATATGCAAGAGTTTCCCCAGATGGCATCATGATAATAGGCCTCTCAGGAGAGGTGGTATCATGGGCAGTGAAGGATTATGGGATTACTGAGGTCATCCAGCCCTGACCATCACTGATGTGGAGATCAGGAGACATGTTCAGACAAATCAGACGCAATTAACCTTCATTAGGGTCAGCTCTGTCAGTCATCATTCACTTGTCTCTCTTCACAGCTCTTCCTCTGTCATACACTCACACACACACACACACGCACGCACGCACGCACGCAACACACGCAACACACACACACACACACACACACACACACACACACACACACTCACTCACTCACTCACTCACTCACTCACTCACTCACTCTCTCTTTCTCTCTCCTTCACTTTTAACCTTAATTAGGGGCAGCTCTGTCAGTCACTTGTCTAAACATGCCTTTCTTCATGGCTCTTCCTAGTTCACGCTCCTTCTCTCAGTCTTTCTTCCACTCTATTTCTTTCTTTCTCATTACTCTTTTTTCTGTCCCTCTGTCAGTCTCTTGCACTCGCAGTCTACCTCTCTGGCTTTTTTTCTTATATCAAGTTTGTTTTTGTCCTTTGCCATTTCATTCATTTGATTTATTCAACCTTTCTGGTCCCTTCCATTTTCTCACTTTGTCATTCTTACACATTTGACCCAGACACACCCGCCCATACTCACATACACACTGTTCAAACACACAGATACACACACACACACACACACACACACACACACACACACACACACACACACACACACAATGTTTCACATGCCTTCTGCTTCTACGCACACACTACATGATTTTGCCATCTGTCAGAGAAAGCCATTGAGGACTTTCTTTTCTAACATGCATTTCACATCTTCATTCTCTGACCCCTTGATAACCTTCCAAACCCCTTCAGCCAGTTCCATCAGTCTATAAATGTGACCCTGTAAAGCGGAACCAGTCGTTTCGGTAAAATTTATTAAATTAAGTTATTGTGCTCACGTGAACGGCCATAAACTAAGCTTTCCAACGATATGTATATCGAGGGTATTACACAAACTATCGCTAAGATAACCGCATCCAAAGTTGACATGGTTCTCCTGTCATGATATGCCAGAAGAGGAGAAATCACCTTTTTAAGCGGCGCGTGCACAACGGGAATGACAGCAAACGTGTTGAATCTTCGCCAGGTTTAACAGTCAAAACGTATGTTTTTCCGTGAAATGCGTTCACGATATGAAACTGTAGACTGTATACAGTCGAATTATGCGAAAACGTGAAATTCAACATTTTAACCCGGAAGTTTGTTATTGTTGATTTTCTCAAAATAACGTGCGCAAAACGACTGATTTCGCTATGAATGGTCACAAATATCTGTCAATATTGAGATTTTATACAGTTTGTACGGTATATCCATTTAATGTGGAGAATAATTAAGCTAGGTAAGAAATACTCATGAACAGGTTGTACTCTGGGTTTCCTTCTTGGTATTCCCTTATATCTCAAAATGCGGAATCTGGGCTTGTGTAGCAGGAGAGATAAGTGTTGATTACCATGCAAATTTGTTCTCTCATCTCTCTCTATGAGTGAGTGCGCACGTGTGTTTGTGATTTTAAGACACCACTCGGGACCCCCTATTTTGTAAAAACTAGGTTGCAGCCAAACACTTGTTCTAACAACTCTTAATCAAGACAAACAAGTCATCTTCTGCCAACACCTCAGTCTCTATTTTCAGATCATGGACATTCTCTGTGGGCCAAAATGTTACTGACAAATCAGTAATAGCTCTCCGCCAAATACAGCATACAGTGTGTACAGCATGTGTGTGTGTATGAGGGGTGTAGAGTTGGGTGGACAGGATGTTGGCTATTTGTTTTCAACTTAACGTCAAACTAGCAAGTGCAAGTGCCAACTGTAGCTTGACGAAAGCAGGTAAAATATCCAGTTCAAAGATTATAAAAGGGGGTCAATCTGTTCTTACCCAGAATGCCTGACTAAGACTTTGAGTAGGCTATGAATTCAATCTGCGCTGTCTTATGTGTAGGATGGCCGTGCGAAGGGATTGGCCCTTTTACCTTTTGGGAACTGAATGGATATACTCTACCTGTCACCTCTAGAACACACTCAACGTTCCAGTTTGCAAGCTGCAAATCCATCCACTGAACGGGAGACCGCACATCTGCCCCTCGTAACTGGCTACTTCCTGTATATTCCTGCTCTTTATGGATGCAGTGATGTCCTCAGAATTATCATTTACAGTACATGCAGCATGACTGACATAACAGCTTCATTTTGAACTTTGGAGATCCACCGGTCCTCACAACTTCATTCAGGATTGCGTATGTGAGTGTGTGAGCATGCACATTTGTGCCGTTTGTATGTGCACATGCATATGTTTCTCTGAGTGTGTGTGAGTGTGCGTCTGTGTACGCGACTCGTGAGATGGGAATAATGCAAGCGTGAACAACAACGAAAAACAGCTAAAGCTGGGGGACTCAAAGAGGAAGCTTTTGAAAAGAATGACTACTGGGGAAAAGGCGAGAGCTTTTCTGAATGGGGCATGGCAGAACCACGGACCAAGAACCATGAATCTTTCATCGGAACAGTTTCATGCTGCAAGAAACACAACTGTGTCCTGTAATCTTATGTTCGGTGCAGTGCATGCACAAATGGTTGGTCTGCGCTTCATTGTTTATTTTCTTTGAGTTGCACATCGCGCTTACATCAATATTTCACTAATGTTCGACTGCGTTCAGCACTCAACAGCCCCTGACTTGACCTTTTCTCCAAAAGGTTGATGGAACATGACATTACTGGCCATGACACTGATTGCTACACCATTCCCATGATCTACAGTATGGGCTCTCATTTGTCAATGGCCAGGCAGTCAGCATCACAAAGACTCCTATGCAGGAGTGGGCCTGATTCTGTTGTTGCAGTATACACCACATTCGCTCACCAGACTGTTCATCAAGTGTCCTTTTAAATTCTTAATTCAAAGGACATACTATGGCATGGTAAAAATGTCCATCTTTTTGTTGTATACTCGGCCTACCTGGTGACTGGCGAGAGCCACAAGTCCACGGTAGAACACTCTAATATTAAGAATTTTGACAAAATAAGAACACTTCATATAGACTTCATATTTATAGTTCCCCGATGGTGGAACATCCGACTACATGCTACCAGAACAAGGGCATTCCTATCTATCTTCAAGGAGCTCATGATGACCCAACTCTTCCGAGAGTATCTTCTCTCCTAACAATTCAACAAATCTAATATGCACACACATACTGCATACTACCCTTTCTCCCTCCGTCCTCTTCTATCACCATCTCCTTCTCCTTCTCCCACCGTCTCCTTTTACCACCATCTCCTCCTCCTTGCTGATTGATTAGTGTTACCTAAGTTCTCCTTTAGCTTGAGTGCTATTCTTCATTTTGTAAGCAGCTTTGGATTAAATCATCTGCTAAATTAATAAATGTAAAGTAGATAAAAAAACAAGTCTGCATCCTTGGGCTTCAGCTTTCAGCTCCGGTGATACACATTGCCTCATTGTCCTCTTGTCCACCGCATCAACAGGACAGGACATCTGGTTATATTAGCGAATACAATAACATACCATTTCTGGGACACAGGCAAACAGACCCATAGAGAGAGGCCTATTAGAGAAACCAAGGATGGATGAAAATCTGAAAAAAATTATATAAAATAAAACAGAGCACTCTCTGTGGATGCCAAGCCTGATTAGCATGTGAATGATGTGTCACGCATCGGTCTTTTGTGTGTGTGTGTGTGTGTGTGTGTGTGTGTGTGTGTGTGTGTGTGTGTGTGTGTCTGTGTGTGTGTGTGTGTGTGTGTGTGTGTGTGTGTGTGTGTGTGCGTGCTCTCTGCTCAGCTCTCTGTGATATGTCAGCACATCACCTTGAACAGAGAGCGTGATGCTCTGAATGAGGCCCATCTGCCGGCTGGCTGCCCGGGCTCTCAGCCCCCTTCACAGGGTTTTGTGTGGCACCACTCAGGCCGCGTGATGGGGCTAATTGAATTCCTCCATGTGCTTGATTAAGTGGGAGGGTAATTAACCAGATGTGTGCGTTGGCTACAGACGGCGGCCGGAGCTGCAGACAAGGTTGTCATGACGAAAAGATGCTGAGGCACTCAGACCGGGGCGCCTGTGCAGTGTGCACACAAGCACATACCTGTGGACAAACACACATGTACTTGTGGACAACACTGCTTTCAGCTCCCATATTATATTTTTTATTTAAGAAAAACCCCAGCAGGGTTGAAAATTTGCCTGACCCACATATACACCCATCAGCCATAACATTATGACTACCTGCCTAGTATTGTGTTTCCCCCCTTTTGCCTCTGCCCTGGCCCATCATGGTATAGGATACTATATAGACCATTAGACCTTTGAAGGTGTGCTGTGGTATCTGGCACCAAGGCGGCAACAACAGATCCTTGTAAGTGGTGAAGTGGGGCCTCCGTGCATCAGACTCCAGCACATCCCACAGGTGCTCGACTAGATTGAGATCTGGGGATCTTGGAGGCCAAGTC
>NC_084999.1:24943624-24978624 GCF_963854185.1 Sardina pilchardus
TTGTTTGTTTGTTTTTTAAGATTCCTATTTTCTTCCTTCGGTTCATTTCAGGATCACTTTTTTTTTTTTTTTACCAAAAATGTACATTGTCTGGTAACATACTGTATTTACACATTAAAAAGGACAGATTACAAACTAAATCTCTCTGCTTATCTATGTTTATCTCTTCACTATTTAAGGTCAGAGGACCAGAAGAACAGCTTCAGTCAACCGCAAAGAGCAAATGAATGAACAACAAGTTCCTTGCTGTTGTTCAAATGATCGCTTACAGGCTAAATAACGGGAGGCTTGACCTTTTTATTTGCTAGTGTGATTTTGGTAAAATATCAGAATCTGACATTCAAAGGGCATTTGGTTGACTTGGCAAAATCTAATTGAGCTTTGGCAGTTGCGTCTGAATGCTGACAGATGCATCAGAACAGTGAACTTACACACGTCAGGAGGCATCCACAAACTCATCATCGATACATATCACAGGGATACTTCAGACTTTGTGAGTCAAGGCACATTAATGACTAAACATTGTTAACCTTGAACCAACAACCTCTTGCTATATGGGAACCATAATGAAAACAGAAAAAACGGAAATGCAAGCCTCAAAGGAAGCAATTATCAAACAGGCTATTAAAGGTATTTTGTAAGTGTGCATCATTATCGAAAATAGAATCTGTCATCGTTTATTTGAAAAAAAAAATATATATTCTAGGACTGTAGATGATTAAAATTAAATTTTAAAGTATCCCCCTGGCCAAGGAAGTGCCCTAAAGAAAGATCCCAATCATAAAGAGTACACCCAGAAATAGCCTGCATATGAGGCTTAGAGCTTACAAAAGACACCCTTCTGAACTGCGGACTTAGAAGAGCCACAGAGAGGGGAGGCATGAGAGAGTGGCTGAGATGAAATGAAGGTGAACTTCCCTCTAAGCCACAGTCTGGGCATGTGCATGTGTGTGTGTGAGAGATTGTGTGTGTGTGTGTGTGTGTGTGTCTGTACTGTACTGTATGTATGTGTTTGTGTGTGGGGGGTTGTACCCTGGACCCTATTTTTTAAGACTTTCTATAGCCTTCTCTACACTTGTAATAAAAGGGTTCCTGGGGTGTGGTAAAGAACCATGCAGACTTTAAAAACCCTTAGGGGTGCCATATATGAAGCAATAGAACCCTTTTGGTTCTATATAGCACTTTTTTGTGAGTGCAGCCAACCCCTTGCTATTTAGGGCAGAACTGCGCATGCGCTACGCTTCACAACACCAATCTCGCTTCAGCAGCGAGATCACAACATGTGATTGGTATAATGTATTCACAACACACCACATTATTGGCATGACGTATACACATTGTCAACTTTTGGCCGCGCAAGGGCGGGATATATGTCTGCCATATTGGTGCCATGTTGGTGTTACAAGCTAACCCCATGATTGTTTGTGGATGATTGTTTGAGTGCTGTGTGTCCTCATTGGAGAGTCTGTGCTGTGGCTCCCTGTGTTTAGCATAACTAGGGTTAGACTTACAGGGGAGCTACACCAGGCGTGGAACTGAAGTGTTCCGTTCGCGACTGAATGGTCTATTTTTTTCAAACGTACACCCCACTGTCGTGTCTGGTGTAGCAGCTTCCATTGATTATAGTGATTATTAACTGCTGCAGCATATGCATCACGAACGGAACGCTTCATCAGTTCCACGCCTGTTGTAGCTCCCATGTTAGGGTGGACACACGCTAGGTACTGCTCCAGAGCACGGTGGTTCCACTCTCCTCTCCTCTCCTCCACTGGCCTGCTCTCACTCTGCACTCATCGATCCGCATCAGAGCACGGTTGAGACGAAGCACTCTAGAATCGTTGCTTGAGAGCGTATTTTATTACCATAACAACCTTGCACTGGAGCAGTTAACGGAACAGTTGCGTTTATCACGTCATAATTCACATTCTGCACTCAGGCATGTTTGTGATCACACTAAATGTGTACTGTGCCCAAGACAGTGCCCCCTCTTCAAGCGGGCCAATGCACGGATCAACGCACAGTGCCTGGGCATATGATACACAGAGATCACACTAGTCTGGACTAAAGCTGGACTGGTCTTTAAAGGGTCAAGTGTACTCAAGCACGGTATGGATGGCTTAGTGTGTGAGTACCCCTTAATTCTTCAACACTGGAGAGAAGTATCTTTTGTTCAAAAGTTGTCTATATCAAGATGGGTCAATCAACCAAACCCTGGTTATTGTTCGAATCACACACATACACACACACACACACACACACACACACACACACACACACACACACACACACACACAGTCTTTCTCTGTGTCTTACTCACACCCACACCTACACCCGCACACTGCATGCATAGATACCACTGGGATAGTGCATGGCTTCCTCGGGAGGTATGGGGACTTGCAGTGAGGTTGTAGGTAAGTACATGAGTGAGTGCGTCTGACTCTGCAGTGTTACAGTAACATAGAGCAGTATGGGGGGAAGAGGGAGTTGATATAAATCGAGAGAGATGGATACATAAGAGGGGGCACCATTTCAAACGCAACTCAGATCCGGCTACACAATACAGCACAACGCAGCACTTTACCTGGAGCTGAGGAAGTAAAAAAAACTACAGGAAGTTCACTTAATGGCCTCGTGAAAAGAGATTGGACTGGAAACAGGAAACAGGAAAGCTTCTGAGAGGCAGATGAGATGTGCGAAGAAAGGGAGGAGAGCAAAACCTCGTCCTTTGGTGTGATTATTCCTCAGATGGCACTGTGCTCATTACGCAAAGTCTTTCTGTCAAAGCGTATATTCGGGCTCATACTGATCTAATCAGCATCTCCATAAATATTTGCATTTATTTGGAATCAGATTAGGTGACGGCGAATAGACTCCGGCCTGTCGCCTGGAAACGCTAACGTTTCAGAATTCCAAATGAGGACTTCCATGTTTGTGCCCCATCCACCCCACCATCCCCCCAACTGGGCGATAAACACCATCTCATTTCAGTCTAGTCCAGGTCTGCCACTATTAAGCCTTTATTCCAGATTGTGTTTTTGTCGTTCAGGACGAAGTGCTGATTTTCAAAGTGTGGTCTTTTCCCCACTGCAAGGGGTATGAAATAAGGCCCCCAAACAAACACAATCAAATAAAACCCAATTCATTACTTTTCATTACTGAGGCTCACAGACACAAGCACAGGGGAGGCAGAGAGCCCTAAAAAAAAAGAAATAACAAGCAAACAAACATGAATGAATACTGGCGACAGGAGCTGCATAAGACCAAACCAATAAAAATATGCTGATGAGAAAACACCCAACAATCTGCTTCCGATTAGCCTTGACTGCTACTCTTCTCTCAGCTCTCAGATCTTTTCAGCGTGAGTTTTTCTCAGGCCTGCGCTGCCTGTGCAGGAGCCTGGGCTTGCTGACACAAAGGGGGAAAGGATGCCGTGGTGGAGGGCTGATAAAGGGCCTAAGCCGAGAGAGAGGGGGATAGAGAAAGAGCGAAAGAGAGAGAGACGGTGGTGGTAGAGAGAGAGAGAGAGAGAGAGAGAGAGAGAGAGAGAGACGGTGGTGGTAGAGAGAGAGAGAGAGAGTGGTGGTAGAGAGAGAGAGGGTGGGGGTGAGAGAGAGAGAGAGAGAGGGTGGTGGTAGAGAGAGAGAGGGTGGGGGTGAGAGAGAGAGAGAGAGAGAGAGAGAGAGAGAGAGTGGGGGTGATAGACAGAGGGAGAGGGTGGTGGTGGTGGTAGAGAGAGAGAGAGAGCGCTTCGAGCCCCATGTGGAGTCCAGCTCAAGGCTACCACTGGGACTCACGGTAAGCAGGGGGGGAGGGGGGGGGATGGAGGGGGGAAGATGAAGAAGTGCAGATAAGGGATTATGTCCTCTTAGCAATCCTCTCACTGTTTGAGACCCCTCCACTGTCTCTCTCTCTCTCTCTCTCTCTCTCTCGCTCTTCCTCAGAGCATACTTTAAACCAGTCTTAATTACTCCTTTTGTTGTTTTAATTTTTGTGCATTTTTTTGGTAAGCTGTTGGATAAAGACTGATCACAAGCTTGTCTTATGAGGGAGAACAAAGCAGTCCTCAATTATTGACTAATCAACAATCAGTGGTTTGGAGGGAGATAGGAGCAGTTTTGTTTTTTTTTCATTCGTCTGTCTTTGTGTTCCATGCTTATTTATCCCCGTCAGAAGAACTAGGATGAAAGTTATGATATGTCGGAATCTGCTGATTAGTTGCATATAGTGGATCATTCATTATCTCTTTAACCTACAGAATATACTGGAATGAGAACACAGGAACCCATTGCGCCATCATTACATAAAAAGGTTAATTAGCTTACAGGTCAAGTCACCCTGAAGAAGTGTAAATTGTACAGGCTGTGTAGTTCATTCTGTCCTCTGAGGTGGGCAGATGATGAAGGGATATGGAATTGCAGACGCTGATGAATTGCATAAAGAACAATCCAATCAATGGAGCACTGACAACAACAACAACAACAACAACAACAACAACAACAACAACAGCTATAATACTGCATTAAAACTAGGCATTAGAAACCTTAGTTGCACATACAATCAAACTGCTATATGCCAGAGATATTGTTTTCCTTTAGAAAATGGAAGATTGACTGGGTGAACTGACATTTCTGGCCATCACTCCAAATGCAATTTAAAGATCTTGATCATGATTCTAATTCAATCTTTTTTTTTTTTTTTTGGACAAATTCAGCCAATGTCCTCTCAAAGTCCTCTAGCTGTCCTTTCGAGAGTATGCCCTCAAAAAGTGTGCAGAAGCCCCGACACTGCTAGTGGGGAAACAAACTCTGTAGACTAAACTAAGCCATGAACCATACAGATAATCAATACAGAGCTCCAGGAGCATGGAGGGGATTGGTGTAATTTAATTTGAGCACAAATAACACAAACAACACCTCACAAAATCGAAACCCAAAAGTATACTCTGAGACTGGCCTGAGCCTAACTCTGACCTCTGGCCATACGAGTAGACACTGACTGTAGAGACTGGGCAGCTCATACCAGCAGTAGAGTTGGGCAGATTACACTCTAAAAAATAATGGAGCCAGAGCGATGGCATAGACAACGCTTTTTCAGTGCTTTAAAGAACCATTTACCAAGGCAACAGTTATTTAAAGAACCATTTAATGAATGGCATAATGATTTTCCATAATGGGCCTTGCCCTTTATGATCTGAGGCTCTGATGAACCATTGTGAAGAACCTTCCGCCTGATGTAATGGAACCATCCAGAGATTTAAGGAACCATTTAGTGTAGAGGGAAATTCCTCCAAGAAGCCCTCCAGCAGTAACTTTCTCTGTGGATGCAGACAGGATGTAAAGGCATACACAATGAGAGTGGTGGACAGTTGGTATGGTGGGAAGGGTGTTGTGGTCTCAGGGTCATTCATTTTTTCCCCCTCATTATATGTGTTGAGTCAAAGGCACACACCCTCTTCATCCTCTGACATTTTGCTACAGACTTTACGCACACATGTACAGTATATGCATTACCCTTTCACCTTACAAATGGCATACATGTCGGCGACACATGTGAACCTATGAAGATCATTACCCCGCAAACATGGTGGGAGCACATGCTGTAAAGATCATAATAAATCCCTTTTAACACACACACACACACACACACACACACACACACACACACACACACCACCTACGTACCTACCTACCAACCTTAAAATGTGGCAGGTTTGAGGGAGTTCTGGTATCATCTCTAAATTAATTTGAAATGATTATGTGAAGAACAGACATGCAGGGCATGTCATTTGACTGTTATAGAACCCTTGGCAGCCGTCACCTTTCTCCTGTCTCCCTTAGCAACGAGGCGTCCAGGCCCAGACCCGGCGCCGACAACAGTGTTGTTTTCTCACGGTGCAGGAAAACACCAACTCCTTTAAATGACTGAAATTGTTTTTAATCTCTCTTTCCTCCTCCTCCTCCTCCTCCCTCTCGTTGTCCTTCTTTTCTCGTGCAGATCAATAGCTTATTATTGAGGAAAGAGTGAGGGGTCAATCAATAGCTGCACTTTTTTTGCACAATAATCATGTCTCCGGCCAGGCTGCTCTTATGAACAGTTGATGGTTTTGTTAGCGATCACATTCATGTGTCACTGGCCATGTGACGCCCTTAGGATTTTCCTTTAGAGCCACTCAAGCCTGAGACGATCAAACCCAGCACATCAGCCTGTCATAGAAAACCCATCAGGTCCACGCATGGCAGGGGATTGTGGAATAAAGGCCATTTATGCTCACATATGATTACTCGATTTCTTTTCCATTTTTTTTTTTTTTTTTTTGAAAGCTTCACCTACAGGTGTCCTTCATAAAGCTGAAAGGTAAAATCCATACTACACCACATGCACGGGCGTAGAGGTATTGATCAAGACTTTACTGTTGCAAAACACTTAATGATGTGCAGAGGGGCGCAAATGACAATAATGGCAATAACATGGCTTTATCATCGGAGAAAGTCCCCACATGAAGAAAGACACAGTATCCAGCATTATGCTGCAAGGGCGGAGTGTGGTGCTACAGTAGACGTTTAGGTAGTCGCTAAAGTAGACTATTTTTAAGGAAGGACACAGCCTGTCATTGTATTATTAGTCTGGGCCTCTGTATTCTGTAATTTGCCTTTGGGGATGAATAAAGTCTGTCTGTCTCTCCTTCTTGGCAAATAAAACACTGCTGACATATGAGGGCAGGCCAGGCAGACTCATGATGATGCTTCCCATTGGGATTATAACAACACGTCAGCATGGACAGCTGCTTCTCTTCTCATTTCTCTACACACCGCAGCTCATCAAGGTGCTCGCACACACACACACACCTGGATTTTATGCCTTTATTGACAGTGACAGTGGAGAAAGACAGGAAGTGAATGGGAGAGAGAGCTGGGGTGGGATCCGGAAAGGACCACGGGGCGGGAATCGAACCCGGGTCGCCGGCGTGCGGTGCAGGTGCCCCAGCCAGTTGCGCCACGACTGGGGCCCATGTTCCACTTCTTAGCCTCAAGGAGCCTCTCGTCCTCCTCTCGTCTGGTGATGTAGTTCCCTCTTCTGACTTCTGAACTCCTAACCCGCAGTTCATGAAATTCTTACATCCCTGCAGTAGAAAAAGATAGCATCATGAGAAGGACTAACAAGTTTCAACTCTAATTGGACAAAAAAGCCAAGGACTTCACACATGGCTTGTCAAAGAAACGCATCACTGCAGGACCACATTCAATTCACTTTTCTATTTCGGGAGTTCCATAGCAACCAGACAGGGCATAATTTGACAGAATATTTGAATATTTTTTTTCTGTTCATGTTTTAACATTACAAGTATTTTATTTAACTCCTAATGTGTTTCTACCATACAGACATGCTGATATTCGTAATGAGAGACTCTTCTTGGTATGTGGGAGGCACAACCCTTTATAACATTTAACCATGATTGTGTTATTAAACAGTAATTTAGAGAGCCCATGGGTGTCATGGCAACACTCCAGGCATTTTCTCTGGTGAGAGGCTGGCCTCTCCCTCTTCAGCTTGTCTTTTGCTCATTGCTTCTCTCCCTCTCTCCTCTCATCTGCTGAGCTGGTCATATCTCAGCAGAAAAGAGGCGATGTTAAAAAAAAAGCTTGGCTTGCTCCTGACCGTTGACATTCTCCTTTAGAGTCTCTCCGGGGCCCATCAAACCTCTAGCTCTCCTCGCTCAGACCAGATGAATAGTATGTGTGGGCTACCATTCCGAGGCTAACAAGCCATAGCAACAAACTATGTGATAATTTGTAAATGCTTGAAATGTCTGACATTTCTGAGACACAAAACTTGATCATAGACCTTCGTGGTGTAGTCAAAATTGTCCCAAATTGGGTTTGAAATTACAAGTGCAAAGCTGTAATCTACACAAGGAAACAGTCTCCCAAACTAGAAATGCTTTGTGGCCGGGTTGGACATCTCCTCAGTGTCATGTGAAAGTGAGGCATGGCAACGAGATGGCAGCATGGCTCTAGGCACAGGGATGGGCAAAAATACACCAACATGTATTTGGAAATAAAATAACAAATACCCGACTTATAAATATATATTTTTAAAAAGAAACTCAACCGGCATCGTCCTCAAAGCTCCCTGATTTCCCTCGGCGACCCTCACCGCACCCACGCAGGACCACTGACACCGACCGCTGCAACTGCAGTGAGGAGCTCCCGAAGTGGGAGGAGCTACTGAGGTGGGAGGAGCTCCTGCGGTCGGAGGAGCAGAAGATGGCCGTTCTGAGGGGTACTGTACTGATACTGTACATTGGTATACTGCTTATATAAAGTAACAGTACATTTTTTCCCCATCTTTTTACAGACACAAACCCCGAGTGATCCCTTCACCTTGTGTTGTTTTCTGTTACAGTGGTTCTCACAGATGACAGTTCACATACCACAAATGTTGGAATGCTGAAAGGGTCGAAGGATCTGCAACAGCTGGGCCAACGCAGCCACACACACACACACACACACACAGAGAGAAAGAGAGAGAGAGAGTTAGGGGTTGCTCATTGTGTTGCTTTTTTGCTGCTAAGTAGCAAAATCCATACTGTTGTTTTCAAAAACATGTCTATATTCTCTGAGTGCAAAGCCATTTCAAGACCCACTTTATTCCATCAACCCCCATATGATAACACAAGTATGCTCACTAAATAGTCTTGAATTCGGAAACCTAGATGAGGATACTGCATATTGTATGAAGTAGAATAAACCATGTAGCACAGCATAAGATGGGCCCCTGCAGAAAACAACAATATCAGAGTGTTTCATAATTACCAGATACATCATTAATTCCTTAAACATCCCTTGCCTCCTCCTTACACTGTACTGTAGCTCATAATGATCATTCACAGTCCTGAGACATTATGGACTACATACACATGACAACTAAGACATCTGAAGCCATGCCTTGGTTTTTAGAACAGGTGTGTGAAATCAATGAAGGGTAATTGCAATACAGCGAGAACATATTGATCATTATCTTTTAACTGCAGCTCAGATGTGGACGGATGGCAACTGGCAATCAATTCATTCATTATAAGTAATACATGGGCCATTCCCTGTTACTCATAAAATATATGGCAACATGTGTTATGTGTTTAGCTTTCCACTGTACTACATAATGTTCTCCAGTAACGTGCGCTCGTAGCCTCCAGCAATGTTATGCGATCGCATCCTACAACAGCAATGTTAAGGTTACATCTCCTCCATCTGTCCGCTGCATGTTCTGTCATCTTCAGGAACTAACCACTAGGGCCTTCTTTCCACAGGTCGAGAGGTTGTGGTTGTAACTACACAACTTTACGATAGTGGTCGTGAACGTTCGTTGCTACTGTGCTTTTGGGAAACACTGATGTAGCTTAACAATGCATCGTACTATGCAAGTGCCAACACCATAGTTCAGACTATCGTTTCGGGAAATGTCAAAGTAGTTAGGAAATGCACTCCTGTGAAGGAAGCTGGCACAGGTCCTGGGTACAACATGCAACTGCGGCATGCAACTAACTTGTTGTATCCTGTGTCTGTGGGAAATCCTAGCAGGGAATCTGACATTGCTCCTTTATATATCTGAAATCACTTAAAAATGCAAAATAAAAATGATTTAGGAACAATAAGTATTGCTGACCTTGGACATTTCAGCTTATGTGTGTGTGTGTGTGTGTGTGTGTGTGTGTGTGTGTGTGACAAAAGTGACATGATGTCACCTCCCACCCTGCTGTACTCCCACCCTTTGTGCTGGATAAAGCCAGACAGAGATGTGATGAATAAGGATGAGCAACGTTCTAAGTCCTCATTGTATTCCGTTTCCATGACGCAACGGTGTGTTCATGAGGTGCTCTATGAGGCCCCCCAGCCATTAGTCACTGTGCATCGAGACTCTGGGCAGGAAGTACCTCACTCCCACAGCATTCAATTAATAGCTAGTTCCTCCTGACCTCTACAAGCTGGAGCCGCCCACCAAACTTAATAAACATAAGTGACTAATTCCCTCCAAAAGCCTTTTATTCACCTCTGCCACAGCCACACAGGGGGGAGGAAACCACATCCGCAGAGGGTGTTGCAGGAATACAGCCAAGCCTCCACTTCTCCCAGATTTCCTGACAAATTGGGGGAGATTTGCTGGGGGAAAAAATGTGCTGTGAAAGCTATCAAAGGCCTTAAAACCTTAACCCACAAAAAAGAACCTTGTAGTTTGCAGTTGTAAAGATCCTTGTAACAACTACTTAATTACAGGCCTGATATCTCACACACCCTCTCTCTCTCTCTCTCTCTCTCTCTCTCTCTCTCTCTCTCTCTCTCTCTCTCTCTCTCTCACTCTCACACACACACACACACAATCCACTACATATGTTAATACATTATCTGTAACAGGGGTGATTAATAGAACTTCTTTCAATTCTGTTTTGAAGGTGATGAAGCACAGGACAACTTTATGGACAATGTTACTCCCATTGACATTGGACAACATTATTTCTATCTTCTCTCATTAGTGGTGTATGTTACCGGCAACATTGTCCAAAAAAATTGCCCTGTGTGTCATCAACTTTACAGTCAACGATCACAGCTTGAGTTTGGATGCAATATCTCATAGCCTAGAGAGAAGTCGTCCTGAGTGGCATTTGCATTTGGTGGACCCCCTGCAGTAACTCCGTGGGGATTCTAATTCGAAGTTTCCTCAGTAACAGTATTTGAGTTGAAAGTTGCCAATCAGAAGTAAAAAAAAGTTGTCAGTGGCAGTGGGTATAGTCTAAATAATGTCTGACCTTCAAATGGGCCATTCAAATTCAATTCAATAGCACTGAATGGACCATGACCTTCTGCCTCGTATAGCCGAATTGTGGTCGTGGTGATACCCTTTACCAGCACCACTCCCACTTGTGTCATATTGCGCAAGTAGCACGTGTCCTGTTCATGATGCTTTCCAGTGGTATTTATTTGATGCTAATAGTATGAGACAAAACTCCTAGTGTGTTGAAATCAGGATCTATCCATTTCTTCTGATTATACAGTTACAGTCCTTTGGAATAATACTGTAAGATGTTTGTCATAAGTTACAGTCCCCTGGAACAATAAAGATGTCTGTCATAAGTCATGACTCAACAGCAAATCTGTTGTGCTCTGTTGTAGCAAACATTCTCCCACTGTGTGCTCTACATCAGCCAATAAACACAACTATTTTAAGGCCTTACTTTTGACAGGAAACAAACCAGGCAAATGCATTTCTCCTGCTGCAATTTATCACAAATTTGTCAAATCCGAACAAGGAAAAGTAATTTATGCTTTCGAATGACATGTGGCCATGTGCCGCATCAAACTCAGGAGCGCCTTGTTCAGCTCGACAAAGTGCTTTTATTGACTCATCAACACCCCCTCTCCAAACACTTTAAGATAGCTATTAGCCGAGTCAACAAGAGCTAGTTGCAATGAGAAATTGAAATGGGGCAGACCTTGATGTAAAATATAACAGAGTGGTGGGAACGCCATGTTTCAGCCCATCCTGCCGGTTATTGAGCAGAGCTGGCATTCAGTCCCTGACACCCCAAATAAACACAAATTAAAGGCGAGGCCAGCAGAAATAGGGGAGAGAGTAATGTGCTGCCTGATTAAAAGTAATGCAGACCAACACCAACCAAGATTTAGTGCCGTGGTCCTCTGCCATAGTGATGTAGCTTTTATATTCAGCCGTACCAACAAGGCTGTTTATCAAGTAATGATGATTTCAAGTGATGGATAATAGTTTATTTTCGCGTGTCTTTGGCCCTACTGACAAATATGGCTATGCCAAGCAAACTAAGGAGCTCAATTTGTGGAGCCCATTTTTAACATTAAGTGTTGTGAGAACAAATATTAGCTCTTTTGTGCAATTGATCAGTACGTAATACAGCATTGTGTTCATATAATTGCTCTTCTTGGGGTTTATCATGTGGTTCATTATAGGGTGAATAAACATGAGGCACACCATATCCTGACAATTAATAACACAGATGCACAGATCCTTCTTCCCTGCCAGTCTCTGCCTGAGAGTGCCATGCTGTGTGTGTGTGTGTGTGTGTGTGTGTGTGAGACATCTGCAGCTGAGGGGATGTGCAAGACCGAGAATGGTGTGTGTGTGCGTGTGTGTGTGTGTGCGTGCGTGGGTGCGTGCGTGCGTGCGTGCGTGCACGTGCGTGCGTGTGTGTGTGCATGTGTGCGTGTGTGTGTGCATGTGTGCGTGTGTGTGTGTGCGTGCATGTGTGTGGTGTGGGCTGGGGTAGGATGGGTTGAGGAGGGGGGCAAAGAGGACAAAGGCATTTACAGTGTCTGGCCCTGTGCTCCCGGGTCTGAGAGGAGGTTAGATGGCTCTGATTGAGTGCCAGCGCAACTGAAGGGCGTTTAAAGTCAGCACTGGCTGCTCCCTGACCTGCTGCTGCTGCCTATTACACTGATGGGAGCTAAGAAGTCATTTCAGAGTGCAATTCATGTTTGATGACTTTATTGATTCCCCCAACCCCCCCAACCAACCCTTCCCCTTATCACCACCTCTCTGCCCCCTTTACTCTCCTCCCCATGTCTCTCTCTTCATCCTCTTTTTTGTCTATTTCTCCTCTGTCTCTGTTGTTTCACTCCACATCTCTCCATCCAGTTCATTCTCTCATTACTCTTTTTACCTCTCTTTCTTTCTCTTGTTCTCTTTCTTTCGTAAACCTACATCTCTTTCTCCTTTAGGTCCAATTGCATCTCTATCTATCTATCTATCTATCTATCTACAGTATATATATATATATATATATATATATATATCTGCCGCTCCGTCCGGCATTTTTGTCTTGTCTTGTTTGTTTGTCTTGTTGTCACGGGTACGCATCGCGACTACACTGCTCCGTTTCGCCACTGTCTTATGTGTTATGTGTGAAGCGCTTTGGGTTGCACTTGTGTTGCACTTGTGTTAAAATGTGTTACACAAATAAACATTACCTTACTTTACTTTACTTTACATTACTTATCTATCTATCTATCTATGTGCATTCTCTGAACAGGTCTGTTGGTTTACTCAGCTCCATATACTCAAGGAGCTCCACTTTAGTGATATTACAGCTTTTCTCTGTCACTTTGGTGCATTTCTCGAACCATAAACATTTGCACAACAGTTATTGCATGTCTCAAAAGAATTAGTGCAAATGATTTATGCCAACAATAGAGTCAGTGCAATCTAAATACAAGTCATAATGCCATTGTTTATGTCAAGGTAATCAAGAGTCTTGTTGTCTTTCTGTACATCTTGATGTTCCTGTCTGTCAGGTCACATATACAGTATGTATGCTAGACAGAATATGGCAACTAGTTATGACAACTTCAGCATGTAGAAGAAGAAAAATCGTTTTCAGTACAGTACCTTAAATAAGAACATGACGTTCAACTTTCTATTTTCTTTCTTCACTTATGCAGTTTCCTGCAGTGTGGGAAACAAATGGAAATGCAGAGCGGCAAGTTTTCATCATTGTCATTTGTCAGATAACATCTGAGAGCATGTTCAAGCTGAAATGGTGCTGAGGAGGCACCAAGTACCCCATCCCAATGCTGCAAAGAGAAAGGCACCTCAAGTTGATGTTTTGATGAGGAATGTTACAATGGTACGCAAAGCCACACTCACATTATTTCAAACATTCATTTAATGTTGTTGTGATGAATGTCCATCAGTTGAGGCTTGGCAGATCAGAGAGGGCAGCTGTTTGCCAGTGACCTGACTTCAGCCAACACCTTTTTATATTTGTGTGAGTCAACTGACTCAGACTGATACACACCTTAACCTTATCCTGTGCCATCATGTCTGTGCCAGGTAAGCATTTGATTTGGGCACAAAAGAAGCTTTTTTTAGGTGAGGAAGCCACACAGAGATCTGGCCAGACTTTGGAGATCACAGCAGTCAGCAGCCCTCTTTCTCTTAAAACCACATATGCCATCACCGCAAGGACATCACAGCAGCCCCCTTTCTCTTAAAACCACAAAGAGAACACAAGCCCTCTTTCTCCTAAAGCCACATGTGCCATCACCACAACGAGAGATAGTCCATGGAACGCGAACAGCCCATGGCAGCCGACCCCATGCCCACACACACACACAATCACACACACACACACACACACACACACACACACACACACACACACACACACACACACACACACACACACACACACACAGACACACACACACACACACACACACACACATGCTTTAGCCCCTTGAGTGTGCCATTCCAGTGTGGATGATGGGTAAATGGCACCATTTCATGCACAGGGAGTAGCTGGGGGCGAGCACTTAGCGCATGGGCCACTCATGTCCAATTAAACCCCACTGGAGGGGCCATTGTGTGCGGCACATCGCCATGGGTAACCCACGCCAACGGCAGGTCCACCTTTGCACACCAGATAGTCACCAAACACACCTCAGTCCACCTGAGCACACCAGATAGTCACCACACACACACCTCAGGAGAGCATCCGTGCCAAAGCTTCACACACAAGTATACACACATACATACAAGCACGCTAACACACGTACTGTACACAACAGCGCATGCACGCGCATACACACACAAGTATACACACGTACATACAAGCACACTAACACACGTACACAACAGCACACGCACGGGCATACACACACAAACACATTGATGCGAACCCATCACTTCACTGACACAGGAACACAGCTGTGAATGAATGAAGCAAATGACACAGAAACACATGAACAGACGTAAACAAATTCCAAAATCATTGAAGCATGCACACACACACACACACACACACACACACACACACACACACACACACACACACACACACACACACACACACACACACACACACACACACACAAACACAAACACAAACACACACATACACACACACACACACACACACACACACACACACACACACACACACTGACAGAGCTATAATACAGTTTTTTACAATCACTTTGCTACTATTTTCAGAACCTTGATGTAATTTTTCACAACTCTAGACACAAAACTCACAACCAATGATCAAAATGCACATTTTTCAAAACTCTAACCCTTTTCTCAATTGCTTGGATACAATACACATACAACTTAGATCATTTGTTCATTCAACAAAACGCACCTGTTCAATATGATACAACTTAACATCAAAGTACTACTATTTCAAAAGGCAATTCACACATTACATTTCAAATGAGCGTCTATTCATTTCCTTACAATGATCTAACTATCAATTGATACAACTGCTCAAAATGATAAGTAACTGTTGCATTACTCTTATGCAGTTGTATGGAAACACGAAACAGACACACAATCTTCCATGTTTACTGCAAATCATGAAAGTTTCAAGATACGAGATTCACTGTCACCAATTAGCGTGGAACATGAACCAATTAGACTACAATATCCATGCTGCCCTACAAAGGCTAAGAGCAGTATCAGCAAAAATGGCAAACTGAGAAAAACAGCTTTTTGTGTTTTTCTTACATCAAGTATAAGCATACAATTATATTCAACAGCAAAGGGTATCATTAGATAGATCAAAGTGAGCTGAATATTAAACCATTTGTTTTTTGACATTCATGCAAAATTTGGTAGTGTTATAGGCTATACTGCGCTTTGCCTTTGCATTACTGCTTATACTTGCATGGCCATTCAATAACATTTTGCAGTAAGTGTAGCAAGTGATCATAATCACTCAGTTTTTATATTAATTGAGGAGGTATTTACTACATTTTTAGTGAAGATATGCTTCTTGATGCCTTAACAATGGTATAACTCTGTCATTTATACACATTTATGTAAAAATAGAACAAAGGCAAGTGAAACCAAGGCAGAATGCAGTAATGGCAAAGGCAAGTGAAACCAAGGCAGAATGCAGTAATGGCAAGTGAAATCAATGCAATTTATGTGGATACTGCAATCTGCCTTGGTTTCACTCTACTTTTCTGTACAAACTGCAAACTAAAAATGCAAATTAATCTAAGAAATGTATTAGGTAGCCATATGAAATTTTAACAGATCGAAGAGCAGATCCGGCACTTCTTATTAGTGCAAAAATTTTTTTTTGGAAAAAGTGCAGATACTGCTCTTAGCCTTTGTAGGGCAGCATGGATGTAGCCTAATATTTTATATCTTTATATATAAAAAAAAAAATATATATATTTTATATTTTATATTTTCATCAGGCTGACTTTTCTTTTCTATTTCATAGCTAATTATTTTTACTTTAATTCAAATAAACCTATGTTGTGATTGTACAGTACTGTAGTGTTTTGCATCAATATATTACAAACTTTGATCAATGATTCCACTGTGTCTGTAGTATTCTCTTTACTACTGCAGTACTTTTACAGAGATGTGTTTACTGTACTGTTCCTGTAGCACCATAATGAAACCTGTATCACCTATTTTGTTCTACAATGTCTAATGATTGTACGAACAATGACACAATGAAACTATCGGTTGCTTGTGTGCGGGTGATCTATAGTTATGTTTCAGTGGTATTTCACAGTAAATTTGTTTTTTGAACCAATGATTGTGCAATTGCAAGATTTCTTTGAAGATGTGAATGTACAATCCAATGTTTTGAACATTAGAGGGCCTGTGTTACAAGTGATAACCGTTTTGAGTTTTGTGTCTAGAGTTTTGAAAAATGACATCAAGGTTCTGAAAATAGTAGCAAAGTGATTGTAAAAAACTGTAAGGGCTACAGTTTGCCCTGCTAGACCATCAGGAGGAGAGGTGAGGTCTGAGATGACGCTGCAAGATGCTGCTCCTCTTTCAATTCCACCCACCTGACAGACCTTTGGTCCCAGGAGAGATTCAATATCAAAATGTGTATTATTTACCGTACATGTCATTTCCACAGAGGGGTGTGCAGTGAAGAGATATATGAGACTTATTTCTTTGCTGAAAGGATGAAAGGCATTAAACACCCACCTGTCTCTGGCCACTCTTCCTGGATATCAAGAATAGAAAGCAGAAGGTATCAACCATGAGGGGCACATTGTGTTTCCAGGCATTAGAGAGGTCAAAGCACGTGGACATCAGGTTACGTATCACACTGTCTCAGTAGGCCATTGCAAAATCAAGATCAGCTGAAATGGTTCAGCTTCAAGAAAAAAGATGTACACAAACATGTAATAACATAACATAACATGTTCAATTTGTTCAAGGAAGGACAAAAAAAAGGACAAAAAAACCCCACAAATGAACAAATGAATCTATTTAGTTTATAATAATAGCCCTTGTATGGAAACTGTTTTTGTTTTTGGCAGGCATCCAGACAGAGAAAAACAATGTTTCTGAGCTTCTCTGCATTTAGAGCTTTCTCCTCGTCACAGACGGAGCCCCTTATGGCATGAGCAACTTTAAGTGTGGGAGAGCTTCTGCTTCCTCTGGTCTATGCAAGGACAATCACAAGGTTACAGCTGCTACTGAGGCATGCATGACTTCCTCTCTCTCTCTATCTTTCTATGTCCCTCTCTTTCTTTCTTACTTACTTACTTTCTATCTCTCTCTCTTCAGCTCTTTCACTCTGCCCCCCAGTCTTTGTCCCTTGCCCTCTTGTTCTTTGCCCTTCTCTCTCTTTTGCTCATGCCCTCTCTCTCTCTCTCTCTCTTTTGCTCATGCCCTCTCTCTCTCTCTCTTTTGCTCATGCCCTCGCTCTCTCTCTCTCCTTCTATCTCTGTGTGCCTGTCCTCAGCATGCTCGGTCATATGGCCACGCTTGATCTCCACCTTCCTGATTTGCTCATGTCTTTTACTGTGTCCTCATTTGCTGTGAGGCAGGAGAGAACAGGGGAGGTGAGATGAAACAGGGGCCATCACAGCATTCTCTTGCCAGCATAAAGCGCTCACCACTGGGGCGTTGTGTGTGTGTGTGTGAGTGAGCATAAAGCGCTCACCACTGGGTCTGTGTGTGTGTGTGTGAGTGTGTATGTGTGTGCACCATGTTGCAACCAGGTGTCTTCGCCGTCTCTCCAAGGTCTCGCTTCGGTGGGAGGATGGAAAGAGATGGGTGAGCAGATCACACGGTGTCGTGGGGACCGAAGAGATAAGCCTCTATCGTCTTCAGAGCTCTCGCCCGTCACCTCTCTCTCTTTCTCTCTCTCTCTCTCTCTCTCTCTCTCTCTCTCTCTTTCACAGACACACACAGACAGACATGCACACACACACACACACACACACACACACACACACACATGCACAGAGTGTGGTGATACAGAAATAGAGATAGATAGAGAGAGAAAGGAAGAGAGAGAGAGAGAGAGAGAGAGAGAGAGAGAGAGAGCAAAAGGTAAAAGGTACAGAACTTGATAATAACTAGGGGAGGAGGATTAGTAGAATTTGCAGGGTGGCAAAAAGATGCAGGTTAACAGCCACCACTGTCCACCTCTATCAACAGTCTCACTCCCCAATCGCTCTCTCCTTCTCTCGCTCTCTCCCTTTTCCTCCCTTTCTCTCTCTATCCATCTCTCTCTCTCTCACACTCACTCACTCACTCATTCACACGCACACACACACACACACACACACACACACACACACACCCTCCTTCTCTCTGCCTGTCTCTCTCTGTGCTGTGTGTGGTGAGATAAGCAAGTTAACAATTGCAGCAGCAGGTCTGCCTCTGCAGTAACATTGGGCTGACAACTGGTGGCAGTGCCTTATAAGCTATCATCCATGGGAGAGCCAACTGCTGCGCAGATAAGTCAGACAGACATACAGACCGACAATCAGACAAACAGACAGAGACACACATACACACACACACACACACACACACACACACACACACACACACACACACACACATCTCTAGCCCCTCTATCTGTGTGAAGAAAGGAGACCCCCCCACACACACCACCACCACCACCACTACCACCACCATCATCACCCCGCAGGGTACAGCTCGGGAGCTCGGGAGCTGTGACAGCACAGATTTAAAAGGATCATCGACACAAAGCTGGACACATGGGCCATTCGCAGGAAGTACACATTCTCCTTTGAAAGTGCCAACCCACCAAAAGTGCACAATTGCCACTCAGGAATTGTGGGGATCGGGAGAGGAGGACCGTAATGTTAGTCATGGCCTCCCTCTGCTGCAGTCCATTCCAGTCCATTATCGGTCTTATCTGGCCAGTTTTTTGTTTCACACTTTGGCATAGTTGGCCCACGCAATTGCTCTGGGCTTTGTGTACAAATAATGTCTCAGTTCTCCTCTCTTTTGACATCAACCTGCCAGGCAATACAGATGAGAATGAGCTTGAATAGCTGAATCTGGTGTATTCACATCATCGTACGTTAATGAGCATGTGTTCATTCATGCCTTTAAAGACCTCCGGATACAGCATCTGAGCCCACAGTGTTCTGGGCAATGTGTTTGTTCTAGTCTAAATTATGAGAATGTATACATTACATTAGTGCAGACATTATAGGGACTAGTAGGAGCATGTTGAATTGTTTTGATGTCATTGTGAAAGTGGTGGATGTCATGTGCTGTATGATCAGAGACAAAATAAGGGCCATTTAGTCGCTCGCTCCAGTATTCTCCAGTGATAGAGAGGTGTCTGTGAAACGCTGTCAGCCCAGTCTGCTGCTCTCCTCAGAGGGAGGATCAGATGACTTGTGAATGCACCGCTCGGATCAATGGCCCTTGTGCCCTGCCGGCCCAGCGTTTACATTATTGACTGCCAATCGTTGGCGAGGCAGGCAGGGGCTATTTCTTTCGACATCCACCCTTTGTCTTGCTGTGGTGGTGAGCGGAGCGGAGTGGAGTGGGATGCTGTGGAGGTTCAGAGGGCCAGCGTACCGCCTGGGGGGGTGATTACATGTTTCACCTCAGACCCCCCACCCCCACCCCACCCCCAACACCTCAGTCCCCTGATCATTTCTGCACCCAACATTATGGGATGCAGAGCCAAGTTCCCAGCGTCAGTGACCTCACCAAATCTAATTTTGGTAAGGGGGACATTTTTGAGTGACGCACATGGAAGAGTGTGCCATTAGTACTTCCTGTTGTGACTCAAAACATGCCAGTGGTGTAAGGAAGTACAGTCATTTAGGGTGGCATAATAAATAAAATAACAAAATAATAAATTAACTGCTAGGAGTTTTCCTGTTTCATGTCAACACGATTTATACTACGATCTTTTTTTTATGTGTTTGGTGAAATAATAATATTTTCACATTAAACATGTAAAAGAGATCATGGATTTCAATTACAATATTGCATTAGTCTTTTTCCTCTGAATGTGAATTATCAGATATATGTCTGAAATGTAATGGACAATTATTTAATCCTTCTAGTAGTATCAGCAATGACTGACTGGCACATTGTTTTCCAAGGTTAATATACTTGATCCTTATGCACACACACACACACACACACACACACACACACACACACACACACACACACACACACACACACACAGACACTCACACACGACAGGAATAGACAAATGACTGAAAAGAAGTGACTGAAAACAGTTCCTCTGTGAATGCACTCCATCACCTGGGTTTAGCGAGCGGTGTGTGTTTGTGTGTCGGCGTCTTCTCTCTTGGCCCCTGGGGGCTGTGTGTGTATCATCAGCTCACCTTTGTACAAACACCGCGCCCTGCCCACGGCCTCAAATCCTATTAAGTTCTTCATTTTTTTCCGTGTTTTTTTTCCTGGTTTCCCCTTCTGCTGCATGCCATGCCAGCAGGGCTACATGAATATGGAGGATTGAATCCACAGCCACATCATCCCCTCAGCTGCAGAGAAGAACTGGGGAAATAAGAAGAGAGAAATTTACAGGGCAGTGAGAGGAAGAAAATCATTGTGTGTGTGTGTGTGTGTGTGTGTGAGAGAGAGAGAGAGAGAGAGAGAGAGAGAGAGAGAGAGAGAGAGAGAGAGAGAGAGAGAGAGAGAGAGTGGGTGTATGTGTTTTGCATATTTAGAATAATGTGGTGTGGCAGGGAGCTGAGACCGTGGTAACTAAGCCATTATTGGACCTTGTTGACATGATACAGATACATACTGCACTCAAAGATCTCTGATATCTGTCAAAATCAGCTTTAAAGGGGAACAATGCAGTTTTTCATTGGGATGGTTATATTACTTTTTCCAGGTTGAATGGTGGCTCTCGCTTCCCCTTACATATGTCAGCGGAAAAATAACAGCCTTACAACTTACTACTGAGGAGAGATGAAAATTGAAAATCGGAAATACGCAGGAGGGTGGAGCCAAGTTAGCACCGGCTAGCACAGCATCATGGCAGAGCACAAAAGAAGTAGAAACAGAGAAAACAGAGGAGGAACAGAGAAAAAGAAAATCGGAGGAACAGGCAGGAAATGGCACACTGACCGAGGGAGGAGTTTTGTAGGGGATCTATCTATCTATCTATCTATCTATCTGTCTATCTATCTATCTATCTATCTATCTATCTGTCTGTCTGTCTGTGTCTAAAACAGCAAAGAAATCGCAAAAAACTGCAAAGGCCCCCTTTAAAATGGGGACTATACATTTTCTCTGTATTTATCTATTGCACTATTCATACACGAAGTGACTTGCTTTTCCATCTAGTGTAGAAAATGACGGCAAAGGGGAAAAAAGCCACACACATGCCACACACACACACACACACACACACACACACACACACACACACACACACACGGCACACACACACACGCCAATGTCCATTAGGATAGGTAATGGATCAAAGCCGTCTCACCAATGTGTGCATCGTCCAGAGTCAGGTACTGTACTCTACAGTCTATACCATTCCTTTTCTAGTTGAGTTTCAGGGACAAAGTTGTTGCGGAGGTGACAAGCTGAAGCTTGCGGGCAAAGATACAGTATATGGGAAGCAGGATGGCCAAAGATGAGAAAAGGAGATGTGAATACTGGCGAAAAGAGCAGGGATTTTAGACCAGACATATCCGTGCTTTGGGCAAAGTGAACGGTCATGTTGTGTTTGATGTGGTAGTCAGCGTGGAGGTGTTTAAGATGACCAGCCCTATAGGGGGGAGCACAGCTCTGGGCACCAGCTTAATAAAGTCTCCGCTGACACACCCCTCGGCTCTTATTCCCCAGATAAAAATCTATATTTCATTTCCCGTCCACACTAAAACGACAAAATAAAATAAAAAAATAAAATAAAATAAACACAGAAACTCTAGGGGCATGGAGGTGCAAAAAGTCTTTGACAAAGTTGCCACTGATTAAAAAGAAGAAGAAAAAAAAAAAAAGTGTGTTACAATCGTCTAATCGACACAAAAACATCTAACCTTAGATATATTTCTAAGATGATAAAAGGCAGTCTTGGAAATATTAGGTATGTCCTTTCTGAAAGTTAAGATCAGCATCTAAGATCACATCTACATCTCTGACATTCTCACATTCTCACTTTTATAGACGGGAGTTGGCAATGAATGAATAAGATGGGAAGGAAGGTATAATCTCTGTTTACAGTACTGTACTCATGCTGACCACCCCCTACCACTCCATGTCATTAATCTCAGCCTGTGCCCCTGTGGAGAGGTCAAACAACTGAATGCACAACTAAAGCTTTGTAAACGTTTGTAAAGCGTAAAAATAGTCCTTGAAGAGTGGTGTAATTATTTTGAATGTGTGCGTCACTACGGCTGGCGAAACCAGTTCCAGCGATTACAAAGGAAGCAGACAACACACACTCGGCAAACAGACAGCTGCGTGCACTGACCATATGGACCTGAGGAGGATGTGGACACACATGATGACCGTATGGACCTGAGGAGGATGTGGACACACATGATGACCATATGGACCTGAGGAGGATGTGGACACACATGATGACCGTATGGACCTGAGGAGGATGTGGACACACATGATGCCCATATGGACCTGAGGAGGATGTGGACACACATGATGACCGTACAGTATGGACCTGAGGAGGATGTGGACACACATGATGACCGTACAGTATGGACCTGAGGAGGATGTGGACACACATGATGACCATATGGACCTGAGGAGGATGTGGACACACATGATGACCATATGGACCTGAGGAGGATGTGGACACACATGATGCCCGTATGGACCTGAGGAGGATGTGGACACACATGATGACCGTATGGACCTGAGGAGGATGTGGACACACATGATGACCGTATGGACCTGAGGAGGATGTGGACACACATGATGACCGTACAGTATGGACCTGAGGAGGATGTGGACACACATGATGACCGTATGGACCTGAGGAGGATGTGGACACACATGATGACCGTATGGACCTGAGGAGGATGTGGACACACATGATGACCGTATGGACCTGAGGAGGATGTGGACAGAGATAATGACCATATGGACCTGAGGAGGATGTGGACACACATCATGACCATATGGACCTGAGGAGGATGTCCTTGGGTGGCCTGTAGAGTGTCAGTGCTTTTTCCATCTTTCCGCCCTTGCTGCACACGCTCAGTCCATAAGCCTGAACAGCTTTGAGACATTCACCTGGGTGCTATTAGACCAGTTAATTCACAATTGTTTATCTACATCAAATCATTTTCCTTAATGTCATTAATTGTCACTGGAATTCGTTTAGCAGCCAAGAAATTTGGTCCATATAGTGCCAGTGCCTATAAAAAGTGTTCAACCCCCTTGAATATTTCCACTTTTGCTGCTTTTAGAAAGGGAATCTTGATCAATTTAATTTGGCCTATATATATTATTAATGAATTAACATTACTTTGTAGAAATGTGCTTCCATTTTGACATTGACAATGGGATTTTTGTAAATTATTATGAAAAAAAGAGCAAATTAGATTGATAAAGATTGAATTTATTAAGGCACTAAAAGGGGGCACGTTTTTGTTCTGTATAATGATGGCTTGTAGGATGCAATGCAATCATACTCCAGTGTTGCATTTGTAGCCTGTAAGTGGATGTAAAATAGCAAATGGAAACAATAAAGGAAAAAATCATTTGCAGCTGCCAAAATGTCCCGAAATTGATTTTTTGGGGACCCAGCATCAACATAATCAATTCTATATGTCATATTTTGTTACGAAGACCGGATTTTGGGTCAATGCTCCACCTGAAAATATCCTTATAGCTCATCAGAGACATTTAGACTTCATCAGAGTCATTTACTGTCAGGTTAACGCAGCCCACACTTTGTACATCAAGTATATAAAGCGACAAAAGAAAAACAACGAAAGTTTCAATCCCGGCGGTCTGCCTCAAGGTTGCCACAGACTTGTTATTTTTCTGTCACGAGTTTCTATCTGACTCCTGAACACAGGTTGACTCAGGCTAGGTAGGCCTGGGCACTTAATTAACTTCATATCTATCCCAGCCTAGCTGCCACCAACGCTGCTGCCACTGCTGCCACTTTTGCGCAGGGAAGCCCCCTCCCAATGCACAGAATAATATGTGGAGCGAGATGGACTGCAGACGCCAAGTCTATATTGGGAATGCGATGAGGAAATCTCTGACATAGGAAATTCATTTTCAAGTGAGCAGTCAGAGGAAGTTTTAATAGAGAGGCGAACGACAGTTATTTATTTATCTATTTATTTATTTATTTCAGGACAGGGGACTCTTATCTCATTGCTATGGTTCTTTGGATGTACCAGGAGGACAGATCGATGCAAGGCTCTGAATCATAATGCTATTAACACTAAATCTCAGAGGTTGAGTCGATGGGAAGATCAGGGACAGCAGGCAATGGGACATGCAAATATTATCAAATACAGTACATGCAAAACATTATGCACACAAGCCAGTCACATGGATTATTTGGGAAGACAGGACAGCATACTGGGATGAAGGGGAAGAACAGAGAGAGAGAGAGAGAGAGAGAGAGAGAGAGAGAGAGAGAGAGAGAGAGAGAGAGACAGAGAGAGAGACAGAGAAGAGAGAGAGAGAGAGATTGCAGAAGTGCCTCTGATGAAACATAGTCTGGATCGAAGCTGGACAAAAAAATGGAACAGTGGGGCTCAATCCATCAAGTGATATTGCCCCAGTCTAGCTGAAAACAGGCCTTCTTGATGCCCCATGACACCAGACAGAAGACATTGTTCACTGAGAGAGAGAATAGCTGTAATTAAACCAGACTGGCTTTTTAATTAAATCTTGTGTAGGTTAATTAAGAAAATTATCTTTAAAGCAAATTCCATCTTTACAGATGTTCTGGCTGTGCTTTTGTGTGAGAAGTAATGTGTGTGATGTCTGGAGTGCATGTGTGTGTGTGTGCGGTGTGATCTGTGTATGTGTGCTGATGGTGAATCTAAAGGCTGGTCATCCATTGCCCAAATGTAATTTCCTCCCATTGTCCAGCATGGTAGATTTCATTAAGCAGAATTGAAAGTCTAATGCAATAAGAGACAGCTTGTTCTCAGTCTTCACTCTCCTCCCTCAAGCATAGGGACAAGGTACTAATCTCACAGCTCAACGCCTTTAGTTAATACTGCTGCCCTCCTGCAAAACACACACACAAACACACACACACACACACACACACACACGCACGTACGTACGTGCGCGCATGCACGCACGCACTCACACACACACACACACACAGGCGCACACACACAGACGCACACATGCACACACACACACACACACACACACACACACACACACACACACACACACACACATGCCGCACATGCCACACATACCGACCTCACACAAACCAATGCATATTCCCACAAACTACAATGTAGAGTGTAAAAATTTGTCACCACCACACACATATGTAGACAGCAAACTGTATGTACATCCCACTAAGTGTTCACATTTTAATGCAGTTGTTTATTCTTTTCCAGAGAAAATGCACATCTGTCATCTACGTATTACTGAGGGCATCAGAGCAGTCATGTGTGCAAAAGTGGTGTCCAGTGGTATTCTTCTGTCTGTCATGATATAATGCCTAAAGGGACTTCACGTGGCATTTACTGCGCCCACCGCTAGGTTGCTCTTGGTTGAGGTACTGTGATGTCCCAAACATTTTTGTTGTGCTTGCTGCCGGGCTCAGTGCAAAATACCTATGATTTACAGCAGGCCTGGGTCAAAGTTCAACATGGCCGAACTTTTACCGCGGCACACGCAAGAGCGGCAAAATGCAGTTGTAATGCAGTTGTGATTGGTTCCTGGGATTTCGGTGACTTAGAAATTGGTTTCGATAGGAGAGTGTCAAATTCAAATGTTCTGAGATGTATCAGGCTCCCAAGCTACAAATGAGAATTACTGTAAGAGCTTGAGGATAACAACTGGCTTCCAATGAGGATCTGTAATTGTACGCTACCAGTCGGGCCAGCTTTTAACACTCAGCCAACCTGTATTTAAATAAATGTCATGATTGGACGCAAAGCATTCAAATAGCCTGAGTGTAAAATGGCTTTGGCCTTTTTTGGTTACCTGTAACTGTCAATGACAAGTTTCTCACCCAGGTAAATCTGAAACATCAGCCTTAATCTTTGGCCATACACTTTCTGGTTGAGAATGGCCCCAGGCTGCCTATTAAATTAGAGCCTTTTAAATGACTCATCTCTCCTGATTCATGTGTCACTATGGGAGATGTTGTATCCTGGCAACTGCAAAAAAAAAATCTAGCAACAAAAGGTCATTGTGATACAAAAGAGTGACTCATCGACATAAAAAGGGTAACATTTATTTTTTACTACCCACAACGATGACAGCGGACTGGTTGACTCCAGTTATACCAGTTATACATGAAAGCCATATTCTCAACAAAAAACTTTATTTTCAAATATCATTAAGACCATAAATAATAATTAAAAGAAATGTGTCATATTTAGTGTTTAAAAAAAAAAAAACACAATCTGAGATCACCAGCGATCAACCATGAATTTGAGTGCCACCGGAAAAAAGTCACATCAGTGTTCCCCCTAGACATTTTTCCAGCAGCTGTGCTGTTAGTCATGGGATTTAAAAAATATATATTATTCGTATTAGGCTACTGACAATGTGGAATGACCTAAAATGAGTGTTTCTGTCCATATTGTCAAATTTCCAAAATAAGTGATGTCTGCACTGTAAGATTTAGCCAGATATGCGCAGTGCTGTACAAAGTCGAACACGCCCACTGATTTGTTGGTACAATGTGAGGCAATCTGCTGTCTTCAGAAACACTGCCTTCAGTGTTATAAGCACTCTGCACAGTACCACATAACTGTAAGGCTATTCTGAGTCTTGTCACTGGAAATAGCGATTTACGTTGACTTGTTTCCATGCCCACTGATGCAGGCTATAAATTATTGTCTTGTTAATGCAAGCAACAGTTTAGCTCACATAATTTTGCTTCCAAATGAAAGTTTGAACTTGTTATCATCCATCACAAGAGGCTGTTTTAACTCCAGATCTTTCCTTTAAATCAACAAAGGAATTCTATTCAGTTCTGCTGTGTCTTTCTCCTGCTGTAAAGGTCCTAAATAGCAACAGACATGAAAAGGGCCCCACTGCCCCTCTGTAGAAAGTCAGAAAATTTATTTTGATTTATTTATTCATTTAGCTGACACTTTTCATTCAAAGTCACTTGCATTATGTCAATTCTGTTGCAAAGGACTACACTGACTCCAGAGAGATTTTATTTTTCAAATAACCCCTTGAAGACGTCGAAGGCGAGTTTGTGAAAAGAAATGGACAAATTGAGACTTACAAATATGATATATGGTAACTCAAAACAGTTTTAAGGCATCTTGCTGTGAATTACAACGCGCAGTGTGACCTGAGGCCTTATTCCGATATCAGGGGTGGATAACATAGTAGTGAAAAAAAGAGCTTCAGGGCCCCCTGAGCCCTTGGGCCCGGTTGGCCCATTCAGGAACCCATTCCTGCTGCGTGCAGTGCAGCTGTGGCCTAGTCGTAAACCTACGCAAGTCTGCTGAGGAAACATATTACAACATCCAGTAGGCTATGGGCTATTGGAAGTGTTATTCAGTTATATTTATTTTTTCAATACCCATATTTTTCAAATCTTAATGGATAAACATTTGATAGCATACACACCACTACCTTCAGTGCCATCACAACATTGCAAACATAACGTTTTACAACCTGTTGAATCATCTGATTTTATTTCCTTTATTTCTTCAGAGACTTCTGCAGGAGATGAGCTTGGAGGAGCAGGAATCTCACCAATCAACAGCTGGAGAGGCAGATAGGTCTAGACTTTAATGGGGCACCAGCCTTCTGCTGGGCTAGGCTTTCTCAGTAGATCAAATTTATTTGAGAATTCAGTGTAGAACTGGGAGGACATTATGACTTTTGACCAGCGATCTCCAACCTTTTGAGAATGAGGGCTACTGAAACAAACAAACAATATGTGATTTTTACATTTAAATGATCAATACAGTATTATTATGTAGGTAGGCCTATTAAGCAACTGTATTTCCATCTGATTCTTCAATACTTCAACATCAATATGCAACATTACCAACCTTTTTGTTCGGTTTTAACATTTCAACAGCAATCAATAACCAACACCACCCTAGCTTACGAGGACGCCTTTCACAGTTAATGCACATCTGACATCTCTTCATGATCTGACAAACCGTTTTTTCGTTAAGTCATGTCACCAAACGGGCAAACTTTTTTTTTATTTTGCTGTCTATGCTAGTGGGCAGTGTACTGTGCTTCACTTCCGGTCTTGTTGTTGTTTTTTTTTTTCACTGTTAAAATCATTGGTGGCTCGAATACAAATTTTAGTAGTGAGAATGCGTACATTTAGTAGGAAACCCATAATAGCTGAATGCATCTGGCTTTAGAAGAATATGCAGAGGTAAAGAATTTTAGTTGGATTTCTAGTTTTGAAATTGTCGCTGCTTTTCACTATAGGTTGGGCAGATATCAATGTTAGAATAGAACCGAAGTGCATATCAATTCTTGAATTTCCCCTTTGAGATCAATAAAGTCTACAGTATCTATCTATCTATCTATCTATATCATGCTATTACTTGAAAAGCTGTTGACGTTGACGCAGGGAACAGACTTTCATGAGCAGTTTGTCCGTTTTACTCGGGTGCGGCTTGTTAGTAGCCTACATACCATGCCATGTTTTTATGTGCATGTTGCAAAGAAAATATTGAATTTGATTGTATAATAGTATTGACGTGACTTAATCTTCACTGATTGACCAGCAGCCTCTTTTGTCTTTGGCTTTTGGTTTACATTATCAATAAAAGCAGCCCCTTACAATGCACACTGAAGATGATGGCGGGGAAAAAGGCAAGAAATAAGAGAGCACCAAGCTTCACAATGGATAACGGAGGTGTTAACGTAGGAGGTGAGTGAACAGGTCTTAAAAACACATGGCTAGATATAACCCTTAAAAATGGCAGTCTATTGCCAAGAGACTGGCAAGAGGTTTGAAAGAAGTGGCAGGATTTTGCCAGCAACACAAAGAACCAAGTTGCTACAGTCTGCAGAGACAGAGAAAGGACGGGTGCTGGGCCCAGTACCATGCCGTAACTAACAGCACTCAAAGAGAAAACTCAACTCATGGGGTATCTGGGGGATTTGACGTGCGAAGAGGTGATGCGGAGTGCGAATCTTGCTCCCAAACCAGGCCTCGACCTGAAACTTTCATATAATCCAATTCAATGCACATCAAGTTTCATGAAACATCCAGAATCTCAAACGATTAGAATAAAAACTTTTTTTAGAATTGTCAACCTAAAACAATCTCTCATGAACTAATTAAGTCAAAACACTGGCAATGGTTTCCTCTGGGCTAACACATATTGGGATTATAATGAAGAGGTGAATTATTCTTCAGCTGAACCAAGCCATGCTATCATCAGTGAGAATGCTCTGTCAACAACTGCAATCATATCAGCTTGGTGTCACTAGTCATGCTATGAACTCTAATTTGGTGGGAATATGACTTGAAATTCTCACTGCTTGAGATTGCTTTGTAGCCTGCTTTCTGAAATTTGTCTCAGCCTGTTTAGACATCAAGCACTCAACAAACCCAAGGCTACAGAGATGTAATTTGAATACATTTTTGCCTTATGTGTGATTTATCAGTAGCCTATTGCAACCAAGCATCTTTGCTTTCCTCATTTTGCTTATAATGTTATCACCATGAAAGATAACGTCTTATCACGTTTATATTATTGTGTGTGTATGGTCCTCACATACAACTATGCATTTTTTTTTTAACCTTATGTTGATTCATGTCTCCAACTGAGTTAATTTCAGTTTTTACTGGTTGCAATTTAACAAACACACACACACACACACACACACACACACACACACACACACACACAGAGTAGGCTACATTTTGGCCTGTACCATGACGGGAAAGCTAATTAAACTACCTAAGCTATATATTAAGTACATGCGATTTGGTGTAGTGTGACATGCATCACTTAATGACACCAGTTATCTGAACAATTGTGCTTTGCACCCCCATGCGCACCCAGTATCTGTACTATGTATTATGCATGGACAGCATACGCATGAGGAGGACAGGACATGTCTCATGTCATGTTACTGTAGATCACATCCGGAGGGTCTACGCTCTCAGAAAATACAGAGTTGAATCAGTTTTCCCTTCATTAGTGGTCTACCAGGTACAGTGAGGGAGGGGGGAGGGGGGGCATGTGGACCCCTCCTAGCCCGTAGAGTAATACAAAACTTCACATTAATTTGTGGTAGATTCATGCCACTGAGTCAACAAGGCACAGGGTTGACATTATTAGATTACTTCAAGCACAAAGTTGCAAGTCACCTCTACCTTTTCCCATTAACCTATTTCAGTAAATAAAATTCAGAATGAAAAGTCAGAGAGATAGCTAGTGAAAAGCTCCCTTTGCGAGTCATCTCGTTGATGTTAGCCTAATAATATTAACCAACCTCAGGAAACTGCATTTGCAATGTAGCCTGAAATTAGGTGGCAAAGTTTTCTAATTAGCTCACCAATAAAACACAATCTTGGGTACAAAGTCATCACAACTAATTGTGGATGATGCTACATGGCTTCACATGCCAGAGAAAATAAAGTTTGTTGAAGAATAACTGGGAAAGTTTACTCTGATAGGCTACCGTATGGAATGATACAGTTAAAGGTCAATTAACTTACAGTAAAGGTGTAGCATTTAGACTGGACTCCTACACATACACTGTTCGAAATGTTACTGGCAAAGATACATGTACATTAAAGGTCAATTAACTTAAAGGTGTAGCATTTAGACTGGACTCCTATACATATCTCTAACTTACCTCTTTTTATGGTGATAAGGCCATTCTGACATACTGACTATATCCTAACATTTTTTATGTCTCTTTATTGCGAGAATGAGTCGTGGTCTGCATGATCACAGAATCAATAGTTTTCCCACCTCTTTTTTTAACCACTACACCCCTGAAACCAGTACCCCCACCACCCCCCATCACCCAGCCACACACACACGGTACCTGTGCATTTATTTACAAACCAACAAAGACAGTTTTCAAAGAGCCATGTCGACTGAGCCATGTCCCGGAGTTGAACAGCTAAGCAACTCTTTTGTTTCCACCATTTTGCTCACCTGTCGGTTGCTCACCTGTCACTGTCTCATTTGTGCATATGGATCACTGCTCCCACTCACACACACTTACCAACCAACACCTGTCCTGTCCCTCACACACACACTTACCAATCAACACCTGTCCTGTTCCTCACGCACACACACACTTACCAATCAGCACCTGTCCTGTTCCTCATACACTTACCAATCAACACCTGTCCTGACCCTCACACACTTACAAATCAATAGCTGTCATGTCCCTCATATACACTTGCTGTACCAATCAACCCCTGTCCTGTCACTCACACACACTTACCAATCAACACCCGTCACAGATTGATTAGTCTTCATTCATGGAAATTTCCAAGAGAGACAGAACACTGATATGACATTTTCTGAAGTTTTCTGAGAACTAAGTAAACATGTGTTGGAACTTAGATCTCATACATTGTTTTGAGCTGTAATGTTGTTGATAGACACACAAAATGCAGTGTGTTTAGCAGTTATTCTTGGGTTTAACCTTTTTGAAAATAACAGCCTTTTGCATTGCATTTTTTTTAACCTATAGCAGTATACACCCTAACCTTTAAACTAAATCCTACCAACACCACCTACCGTTCAATGTCTTTTTCTTAACACCAATCATGACCTTTGAAATAAATGGTAGTCTCCAACAGATACACAGACATTCATATTTAATGCACAATGATTAATACAGCTCTCAGATGGGAAAACATTACTTCTGTTTTCTTTTTAAATGTATTTGTTGTATTCGTTGCTTGTGCTCATACAACAGAATGCTTTTTTTGCTCTCTAAATCTGTGAGCGTTGGCTGTGCAACATCTGTTGGGATTACCTCTTTCCCCTATTCATTATTGTCCCTTTTCAATTCATTAGGTTTTTTAATCCTTCATTTTATGTGACATCAAGCCACGCACAAGCAGTCCAAAACTAAATCTGTGTGGAGTTGTTGTTTTTGGTTTCTTTAAATAATGGATAAAAAAAATGATAGCAAATAATATAAAAAAAAATACATAGAATGCACAAACTCTCTTCTGCATCTGGGACATACATACACATACACACACACACACACACACACACACACACACACACACACACACACACACACACACACACACACACACACACACACACACACACACACACACACACACACATACACACACACACACACACACACATTGTTGTCACATTCAGTCATTAAGTGATCATGTAGATTATGAATGACAAAGGAAAGAAAGAGATTTCCATCATTGCCATCACACATCTTTTAACAGGGCTCTAAAGATCTGCTCAGCGTACACTTAATATATTTTTTGTTTCGTTTATGTTTCCGATGACATTGTTAAAGTTATCACTGTTTTTATTGGCTTAATGTAAGCTGTTAATGTAGGTGTCCAGCATGAAGAATGAATGTTTTTTTTTTTTATGTTCCCAGTCAGGTTCGATCCCACAAACTTGCCATTGTTAGTAATATTCATATTAGATTAAACTAGATTTTTCAACTGCATTGTCATTGTGCAAAGTACAAGTAGGGAGACAATGAAATGCAGTTTGATTCTAACCAGCAGTGCAAAAAGCAGAGATGTGCAACGTGATATATACTGTACTGTACACACAAGCACAGGTGGTGCAGTGTAAACACAACAGTTAAGAAACAATCAAGTATGGTTCACACAGTAATATCAATTAAATATAAAATATGTTAAATACAAGTATGTGTATTAACAGCTAATAAGGCCTAAAGATTCAGGCCTAAAGATTAGCATGGTTTTATTTCTCTTATAATAGTTGGTTAGATGTGCATTGAGAGATGATCTCATGGAGGGTACCCAGTCTCAGCTACAGTAGGTATGGTGAAGGGTACAGTATGTGATGATGTGGGGCTATTTTAATTCCAAAGGCCAAGGGAACTTTATCAGGATGCATAGTGCCATGGATCCTTTAAAAACAAAAATCTGTCTGCATCTATGGGAATGTAACACAGAGGTGTGTACAGTATACTAATGTCCCCTGTATTTTAAGGGAGAATATTAATTGATTTACGATACATGGAAAGAAAACTGGTGTCCTGAAAGGTTGGATTTTTTTCTCATTTTTTTTAAATAAGGTCAATTTCCAAAACATGCTGTATTCCTCTTTTCAGTCAACTTTAGTATGGGTTCATAAACTTATAAGCACAACTTTAGATGATTTAGTTTGATTCTTGGTTTTTTAAACACTACATAAGCAACAGCATGGACTACATGCATTCTGACAAAATGAAGACACTTCAACCCAAAGAATGTTTAAATATCACTTCATCTTATCTCATCTGAACACACCACACAGAATTGTTCACCAGAATACTTTTGACAAAGCCACAATGTCCTGCATGACCATTATTTCCTTCAGTAGACAGTGGAATTTAATTCATAGGTCCATATAAATCAAATTACTTTAATTAATTCCTCCACACTTAATTCGTACTGGTTCCCCCCCTTCACCGTGGAAAAGCTATTATTGCCGTTTTGTGAACTGCCATTTCGTGGGATTTCATTTTAGATGGCAAGTGGTGATAGTCACTAGATGACAATACAGCCAATGGGAGAAAGAATGAATCAAATAAATACATTTTTTTTTTTAAAAAGTGCAAAATTGAGTTTTCCCAGTGACATGGATTAGGGAGAGGATTTGAGCCATTTCAGTGGGCCTAATCACGCGGCTCTGCAAGTTCCACTTTTGCCAAAAAATAAATGTGAGGCAAAATAAGAGAAAAAAGCAAAACAAGTTAAGAATGTTCGACTCTAGCAAGTCATGCAAGTAATGAGGTTATGCCCGCTATGCAAGTTCTGAGATGAGGCACGCACGAACCATGTCGGAGTGAGAAGGAGGATGGGTGAACTTTTCTTTGTTGTTTGGAAGGTCAAATGAGTGCAGCACATGCTGAATTCCAGTGTGTTGTTGTTAGAAATCACGAAATAATCCTAAACAACAAAAGTCTGTGTGGTATTTAGACAGGCACATTCTAACTGATGATAGAGATCAGGTTCATACACAGAAAGCTTCCTCGTCTGGAACAGTAAGAGTAGCACATGCTGTAAGTCAAGTCAAACACAGTGGGATCAGAAGACCAAGCTAGTAGTGTGGCCGTGCTATTGCAATCAGTTTAAGGCATTGCTAAATCACACTTGGTGGATGGTGAACACATTTAGTTAGTTTGGTTAAAGATCTCTGACATTCAGTTGATTTCTTTAGCTGTCGGCCTGAGAGCTTGTGTAGCTTTCGACTGCGTATGAGGAAGACAAAGAACTCAGAGGCCAGGCAAGAAAGAAAAACTGCATCACGCAAACTAAATATCAGCGTATGTTTGCATTTTTAACATAAATATATTTTGCTATCAGCTTGCCCAATTTGGATTGTGTTTTGGGTTGA
>NC_084999.1:24983624-25038624 GCF_963854185.1 Sardina pilchardus
ATCCTGCGATTTGATTGGCTCCCAGAATCCTGCAATCTGATTGGCTCCAAGAATCCTGTAATCTGATTGGCTACCAGAATCCTGCGATTTGATTGGCTCCCAGAATCCTGCAATCTGATTGGCTGTTGGAATCTTGCAATCTGATTGGCTGCTGGAATCCTGCAATTTGATTGGCTCCCAGAATCATGCAATCTGATTGGCCTCCAGAATCCTGCAATCTGATTGGCTGTTGGAATCCTGCAATTTGATTGGCTGTTGGAATTCTGCAATCTGATTGGCTCCCAGAACCCTGCAATCCTATTGGCTCCCAGAATCCTGCGATTTGATTGGCTCCCAGAATCCTGCATTCTGATTGGCTCCCAGAATCCTGCAATTTGATTGGCTCCCAGAATCCCAGCAATCTGATTGGCTCCCAGAATCCTGCAATCTGATTGGCTGTTGGAATCCTGCAATTTGATTGGCTCCCAGAATCATGCAATCTGATTGGCTTTTGGAATCATGCAATCTGATTGGCTCCCAGAATCCTGCAATGAACTGGTTATGTGTGCTAAATTATAGCTCAGAACTCAGGTTTCAGTCTTTCAGAATTAACCCTCATAAACGACCCTGTTGTGTCAAATGGGCTTTGGTTAGCCTCAGACTCACTCACTATGAGGCTGCACAGCTAATGCTGGTCATAGCTATGCTAGTTAGCTAAGGACTAGCGTACCATGCCCGTGAAGTAGCTGGTTGTTGGTATCCAACATGGCGGCGCAATGTTAAGTCTATTTTTACAAAGTGTAAATTCTGATCTGAGAAAATCAGCTGAGAAAAACTAGCCTGATAAACCAGCCTAAATGGATTGGATGTCTAATTTAGTCTGGCCTCGATCAATGGATACAACGGAACATTGTTGATGAGCACAACCCGTTGTCTTTCAAACCGTGTCTGTGCCTATAGGCCAACGCTCCCTCAAAACCCCGCCCCAGAGCCCTCTGCCCCGCCCGCGTTGATTCCAAAAACATCTCTGCGTTGTGATTGGTTTAGTTGCCATCTGCCAGATTCAGGGCAGTGTTTTCAAAATGTTCAATGGTCCGAGGCCAGACCCAAATGCAGGCAAAACATTTTGCCGTCCAGCAGTTGGCGCTGGTTTTCCAGGCTAGAGAAAAACGGTAATGTGGGAATTTATTGAGAAATCTGTGGGAGCCAGGTCAGGTCTGCAGTGTACCAGAACAGTCATCCTTAAGTACAGTACATGTAAGTATCCTCCTCTTATGATTTGAGTTTGACTTAGTGAAGCCACACATTACTGAAGGACTGATGGTTATTAGGGAGGATGGCCTGAGGAGTGATCGTCATTGCAGACATAATGTGGAAACAGGGTTTAACAATAGCATATGACAGTGTAGTTAAAATTGGTCTAAAAGGCATTTGACTGAAGTTAGAAGTAAAACTTTATAGCAGATAAGTTAAAACACCTAGAGCCATTAAAGAAGTGGATGCCTTTTTAAGAGATATTTTATGTTGTGCCATGTCTTAGTGGTGGAGCTCAAGAGCTTGCATTCTGGAGGGTGATATTTTCCTATGTAGATCATTCTTCATCATGTTCCACCATTTTGAATTCATATCCTATTTCCATGTTTCACATTACAACATTCTTAGCTGCTTCAGTGATAGCATGTCTCACATGATAAGTGCCGTAATTGATTTGAAATATATGGATTGTTGATAAAACGTGTAACAATGAACACTTGTGAGTTCATGTATACCCATAAATACTGCTTATGTTACACATGTTTATATAGTACATACTCATGCACACACACACACACACACACACACACACACACACACACACACACACACACACACACACACACACACACACACACACACACACACACACACAATAATCTCGCAATATCTGGACCAGCATTAAATGTTTTGGAAAAAAAATTAATCTAAGGCACTTTCAACTTTAAGTATTGTGCTGCTCTGTCTTGCTTTGCATGTTTGAGTGCCCTGTTGTCAGTGTGCATGCCAATCTCGTTTGCATGCCTGTATCAGATATGAACAGTCAAGCAGATTAGAGCCATGCATATCAGAGGGAAGTACTGCATTAAATATGCAAGGCACTTCAGTGTTTACGATAACAGATAATGAAGGTTCAATGAGCTGCAAGGTCTGGGTTAATATGAAATTAAATATAAATGACAACTTTCAATCTAGAGATGAATGTATAATGGGGCTACACACAGTGCTCAAATGAATGCATGCAATTTTGTTTACTTTCTGGGGTCTGAGCATTTTTTATTTAGATTTGAATAACAAAATCCTTTTATCTGCATATGTTTCATACAATATGCTAAGGTCTGAAGTTACAATCTGTGATTCCAATCCCAAGCTTTTTTTTTGATCAAAGTCAGCAAATTGCTCTTTAAGGTTAAGAGCCGTAACACTGAGCCATGTCAGTAGGTATACCTTCCACCTTTACTGCCAGCTGTGCCACTCTTAAGCAGCTGTCATTCATCATAATATATACCTGGCGGTCTCAGTACCCAGCTTGTGTGGCACTAGAGGGTTTTCAGTAGCCAACCATATCTTACCGCTTATGGACTCTCCACATAATCATACGAGTTCAAAGAAATTGTTCAACTCATCTCGAGTCCAATGTAATGTTACCCACTTCAATTCCATTGAATTTTACCATTTCAGTCTAGTTTAATCCAATTCCTTTCTGTTTACTCAGTTGGTCTCTGCCACAGCCGCTGGTTTGCTGGGAGAATCTAGAACCTCTGCGGGAGGCATCTTTCTGCCTTTGGCTCACCAACACACCCACCCCAGAACCTGCCCAGCAGCACATGGACGCAGCACCAACATCTGGTCCTCGGGCTAATCTGCTGAGCACACAAGCAGACGACTGGAGATTGAACGTGATTGATTGTATTATTAGTGAATTGCTTTTAACAGTCATTTTTGTACTATAAAACTCATACTTTCATACTGTAGGACAGTAGGGGGATGAAGGCCTATCCCAGACAACTTCTCCCTTCCATCGTCCAACTACTCTGCTGATGTACAGTGCCCTCCAAAAGTATTGGAACACATGCTTAAAGTTAAATATAAAATCATCTTTTGGAAATTGATCTTAATTCCTTAAATGAAACAACGAGGAAATGTTCAACCTTTAAGGACATCAATTTTCTTTGTGAATGAATAATGTATTGTAATAAATGTTTTCCTTAAAATACAGGGGTCATAAGTATTGGAATGCCCATGTTAAATTCCCATAGAGGATTTTTATTTGTATTTTTAAAGGCCAGTTATTTCATGGATCCAGGACACTATGCACCTGATAAAGTCCCCTTGGCCTTTGGAATTAAAATAACCCCACATCAACACTATACCCTTCACCATACTAAGAATTTGGCATGTTTTATGTCAGCTATTAGCTGTTAGCTAGTTACCGGCTCGGCACTCGGGGGGATCTCACCCGGGGAGTAATTCAGTCTAGAACCGCTACTGGCTCCATCGGAGAGGTGGATAAACGGTTGTCTTTCAAATTCCCTTGCCACGCAATAGGATAGTGCTAAACAAATCATCTTCTTGTTTTCAAGTAGCAGGATGCTTAATGGTCGCAACTTCTGGTCGCAACTTATTATGTCATTATGTTAAGCCCACCTGCCGACTCTGCACGATGTGATTGTCCCTGCCCTCTTTGAAAATGGCAAGCTTCCAAGTTGGAGAGTTACTAGACTGCCCCGTGTGTTGCTGTGTTGCTGCCGCCAGAGGCGTCTAGATTTCTAGGCTACCGAACTGCCAGAAGAGATCATAAACGCTCAGATCTAGATTCCATCTAAGTCAAGAGCAAAACCAGGATTTACACCAGGTTTACTTGCTCTAGCTCAACGAGGGCACAGGTAAGAACACACAGCTGAGGAGCTGCAGATTTGTTTTTGTGTGTGTGGAAGGTATCAGGAGATGAAAGGAGGGAAAGGTCACTGAAAAGGTTGGGACCTTTGGAGACATCTGAGCAGTTAGACAAGGCTGACATCTGATCCTTTTGAAGGCAGCTAGTGTGCAGTACAATCATGTGTTGTCTTTTTGCCAAGACAAAATGAACTGTTATGGACTACGCTGAATGATTTATATATTGAAAATGTTTCTATGTGTACAGTGCCACAGGCCTAATATAACACACTAACAATGTCAGTGGCATGCACCTGATATTACATTGACACAATAATTGGGCAATGTTGGGTCATGTTGGGATTTGCCATGTCAGGGGTATCCATGTAATGCCTCTCTCTTACTTTTATTCAGTCATCAACTGGATTCTCCATACATGCTGAAGCCCATCAGGCCATGTTTCTGAGAGGCCGCTCTGCTGAATAAAGTGTTACTGTGGGGAATCAAATAGGACTGCTGAATTGATCTCATGCCAGAGTCTGAATGAGATGTATGGCCGTGTCTGTGTTGTCATTGCGTGGTGGCGGCAGGAGAGGCTGAGTCCTCCACCCCTCTCTCTCTCTCTCTGGGGACTGGGCTCTGGGTTGGAGACTCTCACGTTAACTCGCGCCATTAGATACTGTGACAGGCTTTATAAATCTTTTATTCAGTTCTTCGGGAGAGCCTCTGTGATCTTTAAAGACAAATTGACTTTGGGAAAAAAAGTCAGATTGTATCAGAGACTTTTACTGCAGTCCCTGGCAAATAATCTTTACAGCTCAGTCTCATAGGTCTGCATCCCCCACACACAAGCACACACACGCACACGCAAGAACACACACACACACGCACACACGCACGCACGCACGCACGCACGCACGCATGCACGCACACGCACACGCACACGCACACACACACACACACACACACACACACACACACACACACACACACACACACACACACAGAGAGAGACACACACAGACACACAGAAACTCACACACACATACAACTTGGCAACAATAGACTAATACTTTAAAAGGAAAAGGTATCAAGGTGAGCATGGTAGGTGTAACAGTCACACAGAGACAGACACACACACACACTCACACAAACAATGCCCTTGATTTCCCCCCATTGGCTTCAGTTTAAATGACGGTGTGGTGGGATGCTCCTTGTGTTAGAGATCAGTGAGAACAGCAATCAGCCCACCACGGGTGGCGTAGCGAGCAGAAAGGCTCTTTAATTGCTGGGACATGTTTCATTTGATGGAGCCCTGGGCTGTAACGGGCCCCCATCAGCTTTCCTTGGCAAGACCGAAATGTCATCTTTTCTAGCCTGTCTGTGGGAGTGAGGGAGTGTGTGCGTGTGTGTGTGTGTGTGTGTGTGTGTGTGTGTGTGTGTGTGTGTGGGGGGGGGGGGGGGGGGGGGGGGGGGGGATGAACTAAGAGATTGTGTGAGACATAGAGTGAACGAACAAAAAAAGTGTGAGAGTTAAAAAGAGCAAGGGAAGCACATCCATAGGTTGGGTGTTCCCCTACACCAAATTAACCCCAACAACTCCCACTCCACATTCCAACTCCATACATCTCAACAGTGTCCCCATATTCCAGCTCCACACATCTCAACAGTGTCCCCACATCTCAGCACTGTCCGTCAGCCCTAAATATGAGAGGCTTGGCGAAGTGATAATATATTTCTTTCTCTCTCTCTCCTTCTCTCTCTCTTTCCTTCTCTCTCTCTCTCTCTCTCTCTCTTTCCTTCTCTCTCTCTCTCTCTCTCTCTCTCTCTCTCTCTCTCTCTGGCACAAAGCCATTGTGCGGTTGTCTCTTGAAATTACCTGCCAGTGTTCTCAGCAGAGAAAATGACAGATAATTGTTGTGATGCGCCTATCTCGATGTCGTGCTGTACAAGGCATATAATCACTAGATTACTTTTAAAGAGTACTTAAAAACAGCTCTTGTTAACATTACAGAAGCAGTCAGGCAGAGATTGTTATTTTAAATGAGTAGCTGCAGTGCCACCTGAGCAAGACTTCACTTTCAGCTTCTTAAATTGCTTTAGGTCTCGCAGCCATTTTATTTGAACCAAAAAGATAATTTGAAACCATTGATTGGCATGGATGGGATTTACTACAACTGGATGATCAAACAATTATCTGTAGTTTAACATTTTGTTTTGCTAATAAATATGTAACAATTCATTTTGCCTTGGATAAATTGCAAGGGCTTTGTGTATCACCACACAAACGATTGTTTATCAAGCTTGAAGAATGAACGGTATTCATTTCTCTAATTATTTCAATAAACTAAACAACACACAAACATGAAACATTATAATAATAATGTTTGAATTACAGCTATGCAAGCTAAGCTTCTTCCAAAGCCTGGGGACATTGAAATCCTTTATTCCATTATGAATGCCTTAATGTACCTCTACAATATTATTGATCATTTTACCAGAGTTTGCGTGATTGTGTCTCTTTTATCTTTGTTACATGGAAGCAAAGACCACTGAATATTTTTATCTTGAGGAAAATGTTTACCACAAACATCCTTTTCGTCCTCTGTTCTCCGGACTCACCACAGAGGGACACTGGGCCGCTGGCTCGTCGCTAGCTCTCAGATCCTGACACTGATTAGACCCCGCAGCTGGCTCACACTCCCAGTTCCTCAGTGATAAGCGCAGGGGAAGAGGCAATAAAGCAAAAGCAGATCCCGAGCCTGTTAAATAGCTTTTTGCCTGCGAGAGGGAAACCAATTAGAGAACGCACCTGATAGTGTCCCGCACACACTAGCCCCTCAGACCCAGCGCTGCTGCTTATCAGAGGGAGAGGGTCCTGCATACCACGCTCCTCAGAGCGGAGGCTGACAGAAGAGAGGGGGGAGAATATAGGCTACCTCTGCTCCAGTTCGGCTCTGTTCATCTGAGCCATTCATCTGTTAAACTCATTTGGTCTATTCTCACATCAAATACAATATAGATTACGCTGGGTTTGCAGATATTGTTTGTGAAGTAGATCAAAATAAGATAGTAGGAAGTGTGTATGCAAGCTTTACTAAACGTAAATGATCCGTGTACTTTGGCGTTCATTCATTATTCTATTTTGGAAGTGAAATGGAGAATGGAAAAATAAGTGGTATACAGTATGATTTTTTTGAAGTTCTATTGTCACTTAAATGAAAATCATGCCGTATTTTAACCTATTTCAGGGGCTAGGCTAGGCCTACAAAGACAGCGTTCAATTAATTAATGAATAATGTAAAATGCAAAATGCAATAAAGAAAAATAAATGTCATTCTAACAGTGTTGACATTTTCTGATGTCAGCCTACAGTTGCTGAGTGACATTTGAATGATTTGACAGTCATATTCAAAATTAAGAGACTACTGCAAATTTGAATATGACCGTCAAATATTTGAATGTCACTCATCTACTGTAGAGTGACATCAGAAAAATGTGCAGTGGTCTATCGATGATCGATCTTTCCAGAGCTATACAGTATATACTTATATATACTGTACATACTTTATGTGTGTGTGTGTGTGTGTGTGTGTGTGTGTGTGTGTGTGTGTGTGTCTGTGTGTGTCTGTGTGTGTCTGTGTGTGTGCATGTAAATGATGTGAGAGGTTCAAGCTTTACAATGACTGGCTGAGGTATAGCTCATGTCCAAGGTAAAAGGGAGCAGCAGCAGGATCAGGCCCAGGGACCAGAGCTCAGCTATTACATGAGGAACTCAGAGGGCCCCTGAGAGTGGAGACATGGCTCACAGAGGAGCCATCACTGTTGGGCTTCACTGAGTCCTGTTCACCCTCACCGCTGTTAACACTTACAATCCACTCACACCAATGGGTTTCATAGCCACCCTGATGAAGTCTCACCATCTAACTTATTGCAGATTCATGTCATAATAATCTGTCAGGCTCCCTGTAATAATGCCTAAGGCAATAGCACTCTATTTCACGAGACACAGGACGGTGGTTGGGGATTTCTTCATTTTGTTCCTTTTAAATGATTAATTGAGTCAGGTTCTGATATCTTAGCCCATGATTATTTACGAACACCTACAGTATATTACATTGAATGCCTTTAAACAAAACCGGTAGGAATCAGAATCGGTAATAGATAGAAGTTTGCACAATAACGAAAAAAAATAACAGCTTGGTTGAGAAGGGTCTTCTTTTTTTCAAAGTCATAATTATACCAGTTAAATAAGTAAATTTCAATTACCAGCAGCAAACATGCATTGTTTGGCTGTGAATTGAATGTTGTGCCACAACGTCTCTACGTATGCAGATTTCGGCCTTGGTCTTCAGGAAGACTCCTTGTGCATGCAGAGAGGCAGTAGTGCATTCTCTCTCCTGCTAAACGGCTAAAGGTCGTAAATAGCGTGCACTCTGGCAGCCATGATGTGCCATCCGGTTAGTGAATGGAGGGGCCCCATCAGATGTGGATAATAGATGATCCCTATCAACTTAATAGCTTTTCCGGAACATTCTCTTGTGACACGACCTAATGAATGCATGTGTGAGAGGTGGTGTGGGCTGCAAAGGCTGATTGTATGTATGTACACGTGTGTGTGTGTGTGTGTGTGTGTGTGTGTGTATGTGTGCCTGGGGTTGATAATGGTTGTAAAGTGTGTGTATGTGTGTGCCTCTTTGTGTATGTGTGCTTCTTTGAATGTGTTTGTGTGTGTGCCTCTCTCCCTCTTTCTTTATGTATGTGTGTGTGTGTGTGTGTGTTTGCGTGAATGAAGAGCAGCTCAAAAAGGATCTCTGAAGTGGCGGCCTGAACCCCTCTCAGACACTCACATCATTATTTGAGCGCTGGTGAAAGAGGCCTTTGTTGTAAAATGACAGTGGCACACCCCGTCCCCCTCATTCATGCTAATCCAGCCCTCGGAGAGAGAGAGGAGGGAGAGAGAGAGAGAGGGGGGGGGGGCGGAGAGAGAGAGAGAGAGAGAGGGAGAGGGGGGGGGGAGGGAGGGGGAGGGAGAGAGACCAGAATGAGTCACAGGTGACAACTCTCCAGCAAAAACACCCTTACACTCTCTCTCTCTTCCTCTCTCTCTCTCTTTCTCTCTCTTTCTCTCCCTCTCTCTCTCTCTTTCTCGTTGGTATCTCAGAGGCCAGAATATAGACGAGGGAGCCCATATGACCACCACCTCCACCTCCACCTCTAATGGACGGGAGCGGAACAATGTAAGAAAAAGGGAAAAAAATACTTTCCATGCTATTAAAGTTCATGTGGTTGCCATGGTGAGTGGCGAGCCACCTGACAGAAGCCATTTTCCCAGCTGGGATGTTGGAGAGCTGAATGAATGAGGGGTGATTTATTCCCCTAAGGAACCAGCTCTGAACAATGGACAGATCAATGACAGCGGCTGAGGGAAGGAATCGACCACTATCTCTCTCTTTCTCTTTCCCGCCTCTCTGTGTCTCGTTTCCTCTTTCCTCTTTCTCTTTCTCTCCTTCCTGCCTGCTGTGTTGCTGTCTCTGTCTGGCCTAGCACCCTGCCGTGCTGCGCGACATTACTCGCTCACCTCTCCCGCGCTGTTGCGTTGATCAATCCTGTTACATGCCTGTCAACCGCACGCCTGCTCCTGTTTGCGTAGAGAGACCTCAACAGAAGCACTGCTTAACACAGCCTGCCATATGACGTCTCAGTACCAAGAGTCAAAACCAATTCCACGGTGTGTCATATTTGTTTACATGAGGGACCAGATATTTCAACATGCTAACCCTGCAAACCAAAATCTGAAACCCTGCTGTTGATATTTGTTGGACCACAGGAGAAGAGATCCCAAGCTGAGGATAAAGTCAGACTCACCCCCCCCCCCCCCCCCCACACACACACACACCTCAATTCTGAATGAAATATGTACTACCTCGACGTATGATTGTGAACTATAGGTCAAACTATGAATTATTTTTTGAATGGACGAGAGGTATTCCAGGCGTTCCATATCCCAGGACATCCCACCCAGACTATTCACTGCAGTAATCCATCGCATGCTCCATTAATTCAAAACGAGAGCAGTGATTTTAGAACGCCACGTTTGACAGTTTTTGAGTGGGAATCTGAAGTAAAATGGAGGAGGGTGAATTTCCAATTTCACATGTGACATATAATCAGGTAGACTGTATAAATGATTGTGTGCGCGAGCACATGAAGCCAAAAGCTCACTGAACTCGGATTTCAAGCGATACCCTGCGTTTCTTGACAATAGGCAACGCCATGACTGAGATTGGAAAACTAAGAATGGATGAACAAAAACAACAAAATAAACAATAGAAAACACTGTCTGATGTTTTTAAAGTTTATTAGTTGGTAGTACAACAGATGTGAGTATATCTTTACCTCACTTTCACTCATGCCATATTGATTAAATTTATGTCTATAGTATGATCACATTATGGAAATGAATACAGCATGCTCATGTAAGCGATAAAAAACACTTGTGCTAATTATAGTTAATAACATAACACGATAATGATGTAAATTAACACCATTCTGTCCCCTGTTTGCATTTGCATTCAGGGATGTGGTCCACAGTGCTACCTACTGCAATATGGCGTAAGAACCCAGAAGCATTAGTAGTATCATTAGCGGACTTCAAGTCTGCTTCTAAGGAAAGGATAGCTTACTTCAAAGGATGCATTAGACATTAGAGTAGACTAAAACAGGCCTAAATGTGTTCTCCTATGGGCAGATGTCATCTGAATGCAGCGGCAGTACTTAATATATTAAGCAGTGTTACTTCTAAAATGTACATTTGTCACCCCTACCCCCCCACATGACATGAGACTCCTGCCCATGGTTGTGTATGCCTCCTCCTGGACACTCTCCCACTGTCCCTCCCTCCAACAGAATTAGCATTTGAAGACATCCTGTACAATTTGTGAATGCTAAACCTGTTATTCACTTCCCATCAGAGGTGGCTTACCCTCTGAGTGGCTCATATGGGTCACTGGTTCTCACAGCACCATTTGCATTCGACATTGAACAGACCCTAAACCCACCCTCCTGGCACTGAGTGGGAGGGCTGTACCAGAGACAGACAATCCACATCACTAGCCTACTGCCACTGCCATCAGCATTTAACTCCAAGAGACGCGGTTGTCAAACCAAAAAACAAAGATTACACATCTTGAGAAATTGTAATTGTTTGTTGTTTTAAACCCATGAATCTAACTAGGACACCTCAGACATCATTCTTGGTTGTGCTTTCTCCGCGATAGTTTATTATCTTGAAATTAGTCAAGACAAACATTAGAGTTTGTTTTATTTACACATTTGATTTATTTTAGCCATCTTCACCAAAACAAGGCACATCTCTCTCTCTCTCTCTCTCTCTCTCTCTCTCTCTCTCTCTCTCTCTCTCTCTCTCTCTCTCAAATAGGGCAATATTAGGGAAATAATAACATGAATTTCATATTTTAACATGAAATATCCATCATGACTCTAAATTAAATACTGTATGCTGGCTGCTCTTGAATGTCCAAGTGGATTTCAGATGTTTTGAAGATCTCTGTAATAAATATGAGGAGCTGTGGTGGTCTGGCCACACGACTTGTTTATTTGTTCTTCTGATCAGATGCTGTTTTCAATATAGTGGCTTTTGCAGCATGCGTGTTGGAAGTACACAATAAAGACAGCAAGGGAATCCATCCAGTTCATTATATGAGTGTCCAATAACTTTGAATCTGTCATGCCAGAGACCCACAAACAGACAGCAAAAGAAAGGAAAGAGAGAGAGACAAAAATGCTTTAAGCGTGGGGATTTGAGAGATTGGCTTTGTGTCCAATGGCCAGAATTTACTTGGCAGTAATACGGTCATTCTCTTTGACTAGACTCTATTGACTTAGATGAGCACTCCACCTCTGCCATTTGTCTCTTGCATGATTCCATCAACATTTCGGCAATATAATCCTACTTAGAAGGCTTCCTCTTAAACCCTGTTGAATCATGCATTTGGCTGTGACAAAAAGGCCATTGGTCGGGCTGAAACTGTCATGGCTCAATGCTCCGTAGTCATTGTTAGTGTTTTTTTTAATGGCTAAAATGTGAAATGTGAGATGGCAGGATAAAACAGTGAGAGACTCTTTAAAACAGGCTTATTAATCACATTAATCTGAAAATTGAGTTTGGGATTAACGTTATGTCATTATCATGGGGGATATCAGATGTCCTGAAGTTCCCATGATAAGCCTAATCATGTTCTTCAGAATCTAAACAGACAATGTAGGCTACAAGTTCACTTACAACAAGGAAACAAAGATGCCGTCTTTGCCCATATAAGGAGATCCAGGTTTTTAAATGCAATTCACAGGCTACGGAGCAGTAATGTGGGCCCACAGTTCTGGCCTGGGTCATTCCCCGATCCCAAAACACCCCTCTCTCTCCCATTTGCTTCCTGTCACTCTCTTACAGATTAAAAGCATAAAAGCCCATTTTATTAAAAAAAAAAGCCAGTCTATGAGCAAAGTTTTCAAACTAACAGCACCATGTGGCATGAAACAGCTTTTAGCTGGCCCAACTTGGGGTATTTCTCATGGTAATAAATACATTTTGCATGATTATTAAACGAGCTACAATTTAGACTTTTTGTCCACTTGAAACAGTAACTATCTCAAGTCAACTGTGAGATCAAGGTTAAGGGGATTTCCTGAAGAAAATAAGCATGTTGGCCACTTGTTCAATAATGAGTCCTGGCAAAAAGCAGAGTGCTTTAGCTGATGTTTTTCAATCACTTTCATTTAAGAGAGCATTGATGGCAGAAGAGGGAAAAAACAAGAACTCCCCCATTTTCCCAAACAAAGACAAAGACTCTTTTGTCAAAAAATGCAAAACCTTTTGCCATTGATTTTGTGTAGGAAGACATCAATATTAAAATGGACTCCACTTGACAAATAATAGCTCCATTTCTGCAGCCCGAGCTGAAAATAAAACATATGATGCAAGTCCAGCGCTAGGCTTGAGCCATCTGGTGAGTGGGAGGTATGATGATCAGACAGAGCGCAAGTTCATCATCACAGCTGCAGTGAACACAACACAACTGCGTCGTCATCATCCCCCCGCTGCTAGCACCCACGGCAAAAACAGCTGTTGTGACTGGCATGTCTGTCAACGACGCCTCGGAAATCAAAATATCCAACTGAGTGGGATGCACCTGCCAACCAGAGTTTGAGGAACTTCCTCAATATGATGAACTTTTTCTTAGGGTCAAGTTTGAGGTTAGTTATACTGAACAGAAGCAACTGGCAACTCTACAGTCAATTTAGATAAGCTTTATTTCATCAGTTGTGAATCACCTGTTAGGCACTCACACACATACTAAGAATATTATACTCATGTCTAGAGCTTCCAAGCAATCTGTTAGTCCCTAACCGTAGTCGTGTGTGCTAACACGTGAGTGTATGATGCTAATGTTGGAATGAATGAACCAGGGGATGCCAACATCCGGCGTGGCCAACCTAAGCTGTTGGTCACACAGCCCAATCTTGAAGCAAAATGAAGATGAAGATTCAATGAAAAATTCAAAATGAAAGGGACCTGACTGTAAATCCAAGAAAGCCTTTCGAAACTCCAAACCGAAGTCAAACGACACTATTACACGATACTAAAGTAAACTATACACACTATAACCTTTAATTATATACTATATACACAATCTAGCTTTGTCTCGGGTTTGAACCTGTGGGCTGTCTGCAATCAGGCCGAAAAGGCAAACCAGCATTCCCTGGTCTAATGTATGAGTATGAGTGAGCAAGTGTGCAGTCTAAACCATGGCGGTGTTATATAAAACTGGAGAGAAGGAGGAAGTAGCGTTTCCCTTCATTTCTAACAGGCCATGCTACGCTGGCTGCTTCCGCCAACAAACATTTGAAATTCACCACAACAGTCTTTTTCAAATAGCATATAGGGATCTTCAGTTAGGTCAATTAGGTGCCACCTTACAGAGAGGGAAAATGTAGGGTATGCAGCAATACGTTGTTGGTGCAGACAGGTAGTTGAGCTGGCAATGTCCTGCTGGCAGGCTCAGCCAATCCACACAAACAACATTGTTTGCAGCCTTTGGGAAATGGCAATGGTTTGTTTGTGAAAGGGGTGCCAGAAGAGAGCACATGTCGGCAGCCATTTTGAAAGACGGTGGTGACCAACCGTACTTTCTACTCTCCTAATCCTGAGTTCCTGATCTTAAACTCGTGCACTTTCTACAAAGCTTAGCTGTGATACTGTACATCATCATATCAGAATCAGAATAAGCTTTATTGGCCAGGTTTGCGTAAACAAACAAGGAATTTGTTGAATGAGCAGTTTGTAAAAGCTGTATGAGCTTCAAGCCTGTTGGTGTGCCGTGATAATAATCTCAAGGGAGTGTTCGCGTATCTGAGACTAGCCCTGTATGTTAAAAGGTTTCACCAAGACGAAGCTAATGTTGGGCACCGACATAAATAGATTCATTGGCTGGCACCACAACATATGGCTGTTAAAGAGAATGTTTACCATTTTAACTCATGCTCTTGAGAGTACTCCGTGGATCAATACAGCTGATGCTGCACAGCACAGACATTTTGAAAACAAACAGAAAAAAAGGGACACAGAAAAAAAAAATCAAAGGCTAGTTACGAACTTTGATCCAATCTGAGCCGACTGATCGGCAGAAAGCCCATTATTGCTTATCTGGTAATACACAGTGGCCCTCATGCCTCTGCATGCATATATATCCCTTCATATCTCTGTGCCATGCAGGCCTATTGATTACAATCAGCTTTAGACACACCATAAAACAGTATTCAATTACTTGGCTTGTGAGCGATGCCGGGATCAATAAACTGGACTGTGTTTTAAAGCCACACCATTCACCTGCTCATGAATGGCCACCTTACAGACACAGTCTTCCGCACTTCACACTGTGTGTGCTATAACATCACTGAATCAGCAAAAGGGAGGTCGGCAGTGCATCTGTTCTACTCTGGTTTCCCACTGTTTTGTGGCCCTACTGTAGTGAGTTATGTGCCTACTTTGCAGTCTGTGAGAATCATTGTGATGGCTTGCTCTTTTAGAATTTTCCCCAAAAAAACATTATATTCCAGAAACAAACAAAAGATTGGAAATGAAACAACAAAAGTAACGTAATGTTCAACGGTAGAGTTGACCAGGGAATGTAATAGTCTGGATGGACCTCAGTTAATAGTTTTAATTATATGCCATAGGTTGTCATAGTCTGACAGCAATGACACACAATGCTGGGAAAAACATGTCTGCGGCGAGACATAATTGACAAGTTGTTACAAAGCAATTTACACTCTGCTGCAAAAAAAATGCAATTACAGAAAAGCTAGGGCATTTGCCGTGATTACATGATTGTGGGGGCTGCTATTAGCACTAAAATAGATTTTTTTAAAGCCTGATACAATCATATGAAATGAGCTGCTAGAGATGGATGGACCTTATTGTTTGACATACTGCATGGGTGCAACCTCAGGGTCAGTTAATATGTGTTTTGCTCTGAAACTTATTTGACGTGAAATGTAGCCTTGTGGGAGAAAACCCACATTTGACAGAGAGAAAGAGAGAGAGAGAGAGAGAGAGAGAGAGAGAGAGAGAGAGAGAGAGAGAGAGAGAGAGAGAGAGAGAGAGAGAGAGAGAGAGAGAGAGAGAGAGAGAGAGAGAGGAGAGAGAGAGAGAGAGAGAGAGATAGTGCTGTGAGGAGTGAACCAATCTGTGACTGTAGTTGCCCCTGCTTCAGTGTGAGAGTGCTTCGGTCTGAGTGAACCAATATGAGTCACTGCTGGGACTGTACTGTAGCTGTTCCTGCTTCAGTAATATGAGAGTGTTTCGGTCTGTGTGTTAATACAGTGTTGCCATGTTTCTCTTAGAGAGTGAAAGGAAGAGACAGCTGCAAAGCAACAAGCTGAAGGATAGAAGCAAGATAAAGCCCAGAGTCCTGAGAGGAGAGAGAGAGTGGAGTGTTGCTATGAGAGAAGCTCGACTCCTGAATGACAGGGACACAACAGGAGGAGAGAGAGAGCAGAACTAACTCTCTCATGTTACTCTCCAGACCCATGTCTATGGAGCACCAAGAGTAGCCTACCATAATGCCCTTGGTGTTCAGGAAGCACAAACACGCTAGAGCTGTGTTCACTTACACATTCTTTAGTGCACAAACTGCTCCCTTTTAGTACTTCCACAACATCTCTCTCTCTCTCTCTCTCTCTCTCTCTCTCTCTCTCTCCCCTCTGTCTTTCTCTCTTTCCCTCTGTCTCTCTCTCTCTCTCTTGCACTGTTCTCTGTCTGGGACAGTCTCAGCCCATCCTGGTTTTGCTGCTTAACACTTTCATTAAAACTAATGATCTCTGGATTCACTCCTATCAGCAACCTCAATAGCCCAGAATCAGCTATTAGGATTTATTGCCGTGCACAAAAGTTAATAAGCATTAAATATACAGAGAAGTGTCTGTCTCCCAGCGCGCGTGTGTGTGTGTGTGTGTGTGTGTGTGTGTGTGTGTGTGTGTGTGTGTGTGTGTGTGTGTGTGTGTGTGTGTGTGTGTGTGTGTGTGTGTGTGTGTGTGTGTGTGTGTGTGTGTGTGTGTGTGTGTGGTGTGTGTCTGTGTGTGGGTGTGAGTGCCGCCAGCACTATCAGTGGAATCTTCTGGGCTAAACACAGTCAGGCTCCACTGGGGCGGCTACTCTACCTCTCTCTCTCTCTCTCACCGTGTCCTGTTGTCGGGCAATGACTTTTAAAATGTACCCGAACTATCGGCCTCTCCCTGGAAAGTGTCCTCTGCTCACTGAATTCATTCATGACAGTCAGAACACACACAGGTGTACCCTCAGCTCCAGTTGCAGTCAGTGCAAATTCAGTGCACTTATTATCAATGAAGGTCATAGTTGATATGCAACTGTGGATAAGTTGTGTGACTTGATTGTATGGTTGTCATAGTGAAACGAAATGTTAAGGAGTCTGTGCAGTGCTCTCAGTGTTAAGGTCTCTGTGCAGTGCTCAGTGTTAACACTTCAAGATCCGAGGCCTTTCAGACACTCTGGGGCAGTCTGCTACAACTTTAGATTTTTAAGTTTTTTGTCTAACTGAAAACATCCATGCAAAAGTGAATGGTTACAATCTAGAAGTCCTCAGCAATAAGAAAATCAGAGTGAAGTGAATGTAAATAGATAAAAGTCTCCGTGTAGCGCTCTGTGTTGAGGTCTCAGTGCAGTACTCTCAGCTTTTGTGGAAGGATGTGTTTTTTTTCTGCAGGTGTTTTGATGACGCACAAAATAACATTTCATAACAAGCTGACCGCTCTGACAGGATATTGTATTTTGCAGGAAGTGATAGACTCTCGGATGTGACATGATGACAGGCGCCTGCTTAGAAATTAAATTTCACTGCCGTCTACTTGCTCAGTGAATACTAGCGAAAATGTGCATCACATACACACACACACACACACACACACACACACACACACACACACACACACACACACATACACACACACACTCTCTCTCTCTCTCTCTCTCTCTCTCTCTCTCTCTCACACACACACACACACACACACACACACTCTCACACACGCCACATCAATACAGACAAGCACACCCATACAAACTCACACAAACATGCATATTGAATCCCACGATTGTCATTAATACAGTGTGAAAGCTTTTCTGGCAACAAGCACTCACACGTCGGCAAGAAGATCCATTTGAGGCTTCAGTGGCTTCCTCCCTGCTGAACTGGGCACAGGTGCCCTTAATGAAAAGTGAGTGTGCGAACGGCTCCTTTTTTTTATCAGATGGAATGTCTGTAATCCTTTAGAGTGAACAGAAATAAAGGAGGAGGTAGAAACACCAAACACAAGAACTTTAAAATGGTGGTCCATCTACACACTAATGGAAAAGGTAACAAAGGATAATGTATCGACAACTCAGGTTGGAGAAGAAAATACCCACCTCTGTTGCTCATGACATGGAAGAGGTGAATACACTTACTCAGTCCAATTGTAGAGCTCTCACAAGGTATTATTCAAACAAGAGCGAATCAATATTTTGTACCATGAATACAGCAATCCAAAGAGTAAACGTGTCTTTTAAGTGAACAAAATTGTGTCTAAAGTACAGAAATGGGTTACTCTTCAATCTAAGATTGTCAATGCCAGCAGAATTTTAGAGTGCATCAACCATATTCTAAATCAAGATGCTTTCATGTATATTTCCGTGTGTGTGTGTGTGTGTGTGTCTCTCTCTCTCTCTCTCTCTCTCTCTCTCTCTCTCTCTCTCTCTCTCTCTCTCTCTCTCTCTCTCTCTCTCTGTGTCTTTCTTTGTTAAGCCTATTTGCAGCGTGCACATGTTCGCCTGTTCTGTAGCTATTCCTCCTCAAATGAATGGGCGACTGATGGGTCAGCTATTATGGCTGTGGAGCTAAGCACTATTGTTGATTTATTTTTAATGGCTTTCCCAATTATGTAAGCAATAATGTCCATTAGAAGATATTGTGCACAACTGCCTGTGCAAAAGGCCTCTGCAATGCTTAAGTTAGCGTTGGCATGCATCATGGTTTTATATTCTCTTGGTCAGTGGCCAAGGCAACTCTAAATGTATGTAAATGGGGATGAATCTCGACGTTTGTCCAATTACTTCAGCCTGTTGTGTGAGATGAGTTGCCATTGTTTGTTTTGCCACCTGTAACATTGGTCCACTAACGTTACAGTAATGGTCATGCTAGACATAGCTGACGTGTTTTTTGGGCCGCGGCGTCTCCTGCCCTCATTCATGCGGAATCTCATAAATAAAAGCATGTCCTTGCTGCAGCAATCGTAACAATGAAAGCATGTATAATGTATACAGTGGTGGAGATGCTAGGAATGTCTAGAAGTCCCATTTACTAGTCACAGTTTGAATGGAAAATGGCCCATTCAGACAAAATGTTCAATGTGTGTTTCTAAAAAGTGTACATTGAATTCTCCGAGCTGGCATGACTATTTCACATTTCAGTATTTCAGGCATTTCTGGCACACACTGAACATGAGGATGGACACATGGTCATCCAGATGGGGAGAGCTGAGGAACACAGAGCTTTTGTATGTAGGAGGGAAAGCTGCTAGCATGGACATCACTAAATGCACATTCGTTAACTGACCAGTGTGTATTTGTGTCAGTGTGTTTGTGTGTGTGTGTGTTGAGCATACAAACGTGTGTGTTCCTACATTTCAAATAAAATAGGAAGAGTTTAATTTGAGCATTTGAGTATTCACATCGGTACCTTTGTGAAGAATGAAACATATTTTACTCTATGTATCTACTTACCTGTGTCTTTATGTCCCTTAAGGTTTATGTGTATGTGGATGAGAGAGAAAGAAAGGTGAGAGAGAGAGAGAGAGAGAGTGTGTGTGTGTGTGTGTGTTTGTGTGTGTGTGTGTGTGTCGGAGTGTGTGCTTAAATAGCAGCAGGGGCATTAATCACTGACTCCAGGAGACACAGATGAGAGTGGATAGGCCCAAGCCAGCCCTCTCCAGTTGCATTGTGGGTAACGGGGGCCAGAGTGACACGCAGTAAATCAGAAGCTGTCTTCGGCTGTCACAGGAGACGCCTCGCAGTCAGACTCACCTCTCTACGCCCAGCCAGAAAATCCACAGGGGGTCAAGGAGCCGCTGAGGGGAGAGAGAGAGGAAGTCTCCTACAGGCAGCTCCTGACTGACCACCTTAAGGGTTTCACTATTTGATTCCATTAATCTGAGGGCTGTGGCTTGGAGATCAGCTGGAGAGTGACAGACAGGAAGCCTTTAGAGTGGGCATATCACTACTGAGCAGCTTCCGCCTTTACAATACTGCCCACAATGTGCACTGAAAGTGGAAAGAAATGGTTTAAAAAACAATTTACTTCCAAAATGTAGACTCTGCGACCACATTTTTTTCCCTTCAAAAATATTTCGCCTTAAAGGCATCATGTGCACGTTTTTACTCAATTTAACAGCTTTGGAGTCATTTTGATAGTAAACTAACTTGTTATGATAAGGAGAATGGCGTAATTGCTAAAGCCATACCCTACTCTATAGCCCTTCTACAGTATATACCCACCTGTCTACGGAAAGCCAGCAACTTTGCTCTCCCCCTGACCCAGAAAATCACAAATTGCTTTATGGCAATTATGCAATAGCTTATTTGATTTTGTATATATCGTGTAATATTACCTTGTCAGTCAGCATGGCTCATTGGAGATTGTCTTTGCCAGTTCCTATCCTGCGGCTTGTCATTGAACATTGGAGACAACAATGGCCAAGAGCTCTGGCAGGTCTGTCCATATAGGTCTTCATTTCTTTATCTCCTCAGTCTGCTCCACTCTCTCTCTCTCTGTAAGTGGAGGATCTGGTGTTTTTAATTGGTCTTGTTTGGCGCTGGAGATGGCAGTGCATTAGCCTGAGCCTAATCAGACAGACGGATGCGAGACTTTCTCTGAGCAATCCTGTTGATTTCACCTGATGAACAAACTCACACAGCCGCTAATTGCACGGTGCATTCACCGAGAGGGATGATTTCCATATAATTGAATCCAGATTACATTTAATTAGACCTCTCCTCACGCATGAGCCTGAGAGTGAGAGAGAGCCTCATCTCGAGATCTTATCTCAGGGACAAAACGCAGAAATACATATAAAGAAAGAAATTCAAGATATGTAGCCGCAAGCAGCAATGTTTAGTTTATTTGAATACTTAGTTCAAGACAGGGACAGTGCACAATAAGACATTAACCTTGTACAACAAGAGAAAATGCATTGTGCCAGGATTTAGCAAATTGCTATTTTCCACCTGTAGTCCCTAGGCACAATGAGGGTGTCAAGCCAACCAGGTAGGCTTTGTCTTCATGACAACTTGATGCCATCATGTGACAGTTTTTGCATTGATTTTGATTGTTACAGAATAGATTCTTACCCAGGGTTGTAAACAAATGTTTGCTTACTGTAGTAGCCCTTACTCATGCATTGACAACATTGTTTTTGAGTGCCTCAAAAATAGGGTGTAGCCAAACTTGGCTTTGCCATCTAATCTCTGAAAAAGAAAATTAAAAAATGTACAACAAACACAAATCCTGATTGTAGACTAAACATGAAAAGTAATGACAAAAACATGTATATATATATATTTATTTTTTTATTTTATAAAATGGGGCAGTTTGTTTTCACTAAGTTAGGTTTAGATCAACTATTTTGAGATATGGGCTCAGATTCAATGGGTTGCTTCGATTTGAAAAGCAAGTCCTGAAGAGTTGCCATTATAGACCCTCTATGGAAGAGAAGAGGTAGAAGAAGTTGCAAAGTGACATGAAAAGGTAAAAGCACTCAGGGTGCAGTCTGCTGCTTGGCCCCCAATAAGTGGAAAATAAAAACCAAATTGCTTGCAGTGCAGCAGAAAACTTCACAGGACGCCCACTTCACATGTCGCACACACACACACACACACACACACACACACACACACACACACACACACACACACACACACACACACACACACACACACTCACACACTCACACACACACACACTCTCTCACACACACACACACACACACACACACACACACACACACACACACACACACACACAGCACATGCGCGCGCACACACAGAGTTGTATTTCCTGACCAGCTCACTCTCCAGCATGTGCTGCTTGTGTAGCCTTGTTTACACAATCCAATTAAAGTCAGATCTGTCCAAGCGACTCCTCCTGGCTGCCGAACGTTGAAAACAAAACCGTAACATCATAAGAGCATTAATGGTAATGCCAAAATACACCATATTGCTTTTTTTGCAACTGTAATTTCATTGGTTTCGGAGTAATTGCCTCCTGCTGTCTATGATGTGAAAAAAAAAAGTGTGTGGTCAGTGTGTGTCCTGCACAGCTTGGGCTTCCAAATGATGCTAAAAACAGAACGTGTCTGGGAGCCCACCATCCACAGGCAGACCCACAGCATTTGGCTTTTCCAACTCATTATTTGAAATGTAAAAAAAAAAAAAACACACACACAATCATCTCCATCTCTCATTAGTGCACCCCGGAACCCCTTTGCCCGCTATGCACGGTTCCTCGCAAAAGGCCAAGTGAAATGAACAACAGCCGCGGAAAAAGAAGAAAAAAAAAATAAAAAAGTTGAGAAATCTCTGCATGCGCGGCTGGTGGTTCTGGGGGGACGGGGGGGGGGGGGGGGGGGGACGCAGAGAGCTATTATCTTGTAGAAACAGAGCAATAAGCCGGGGGCTATTACCGGACAGGGCTAAATGCAGGCGGGCTCTTTGGCCAGTGCCGGCTGCCTTATCTCTTCTGAAATGATAATAACCGAGCCTCGTGTCGCCTCCCAGCAGGAGCAGGGGAGCTGTGGGCCAGATTTATCAGAGTTTGTGCGGAATTACAGGCTGTACGCGCTCTCGTGCGGGGCATACATAAACATGGCTACAGGCTGCACCTAAGCTCACACGGCCAGTGTCTTCTGTTCATGTAATTGCTATCTTGGTAGGTATGTTAATGAGTCAATGCTGTAAATCATGTGTGTGTGTGTGTGTTTATTGATTTTTAAAAGCTAGCTAACGAAATTGTATTTAGGGCACTGATTTGTTCTTCTTTTTTTTTACAGAACATGCTTACAGTAGACCTACGTTGTATACCTTAAATATGTATGACTCTAGGATGAACCACAGCCTGTTTCAGCATGATGCTTGCTGTCCATGGTGCTGAAACGCATATTTTCGACTGCTGTCCATGGTGCTGAAAAGCACATGTTTCGATTGCTGTCCATGGTGCTGAAACCCACATGCTTCAACTGACTGTGCGTCTGCGGTATGTCTCAGTCTCAATCCTTCATCCCTTTTGCAGTAGCCATACTGAACAACACAAAATTACCACCACAGCTGATACCTCAACACCCCATGTCTTGTCTTTGTATGTCTGTGTGAATAAAGTATCATCTTATCTTATCTTATCTCTAGAGTATGGTCCATAAGCTCTTAGATGTGTCATCAATGTGATGCTGACATCCATTGTGTCGGGCCTCCATGTAGCCAGACACATTCTGCAGTTTGATTCTAATGGTAACTGCTCTAAAGTGGGAACACAGTTAAACAGATGTACCCATGAATTAATGAAGCTGTGATAAAAAATTAACTTATCACCAAAGAGACAAAGCCAGCAGGGTAATGTTCGTTTAATTATTGCTTTGATATTCTTCCTCTGCATTTTATCCTCTAGCTGGGTGTGTGTTTTACATCAGCCTGTGTTTCCACTAACATTCCTCACTGAGTTTGGCTTCATTGGAAAAAAAGAGATAGATAACAGAGAAAAGAGGGGACAGATGTAGACGGAGATGGGGGGAGAGAGAGCAATAAAAAACAGAAGAAGAGAAAGAAAAAAGGAGAGAGAAAGAACCTTAGGCCAGCTGAACTCAGACTACCCCCTCTGTCTCCTCCTCTGCTTCAGCCCTAGTGACTTTACAAAATGTCTTAAATGTTCATTAGAGACTCTAGTCGGGGCATATATTAATGATGTGTGCATATCTGAGAGTGATCCATGTATACAATTTCACTCCGTCTCCTTGAGGGAGAGGAGGATACGGTTCCCGCTACTGCTGCTACAGCAGCTCCAGGAAATGGGTAAAGGAGTCTTTGTTCTGTAGCTCACACTGGCAATAGAATACAAAACAAAACAAAAAATGGACATTTCATTCTCTAATATTAGCTTTCTTCAAACCTTAGGGTATAATTTAATTGGGTATTTGTCTTTACCAGGAGATGATGAACAGTGATCAGGGCATAATAGTGCACTCTCTCAGTCCATCGCAGTGATAACTAGAATGCATTTCCGAGGAACTGCAAAGTGTCCTTGCTCAGGTGTGTTTCGCCAGTGAAATTGGATGCGTCACTCAACTTGATCCAAGAATTTCTTGTGCGTCCTCACAGTGGCGCATCCTCCGGACGTTCCGGAATTGAACTGGCCAAAAAAGCGGGCTTACTGGAATAAGAATTCATATGATTCCCATACTAAGAAATGTCAGATACACCATATTTGTCTGACTGAGCTGACAATATTCAAATGAACACAATGGCACATCACACACAGTTTACCCATATTTCTTGGTCAGTGGTGTACAGTGGTTGAGGATACAGTGGAGAGTAGGCTTGATCATCATTGTTGTGGAGAACAATTCAAAGAGACACGCATGTCCCTGAGGACTCTGGGAAGGAGCTGGAGCTGCAAAGCTTGGTTTCTTGTCCCAAGCTCAGTCTGTGGAGATCAGGGAGGAATATACCAGGCCCTGTCACCTTGCATTAGAGGCCACAACTCACCTCCCACTGCCAGTGCACCAAAATAAGCATGCAAGCAGAGGAGAGCACATGAGATGCTTTTTCACATGCAGATACAACATAAAAAAGGAGAGAGAGAGAGAGAGAGTAAAGATCTTAGGATGCACCCTCGATAGGTCTGCAACTACATTGGTTAGTGTGTTGTCTGCATGTATCTGCACTTCATACTCATTGACACCAGGGCAGATGATTCGTTCATCAAATAATCTAATTTAGAGCTCCTTAAACTTAAATGTTGTTTATGGCCAAGACAAGTTCATAAATACAGTTGATAAATCTATCAACATGACTGAGAGGCAGCCTTAGCAATACATGCAGATTGAGCAACTTCATTTCTGCCAGGGTAGTATTTCTCCGCACTTTAGTTGATGCGTTCTTAAAATCTAATAACAAACGCATATGGCATTTACTCGCCTTTGTATTTACGATCGGCTAAGGCTTAATTAGCGGCCCATTCTGCTCCCCAGATTGGATTGCTGCTCGGCCTCTGTAAATAATCTGTGGGCGCTTCCACTTGCTTGCTGCTTTTAAGTCATCATCAAGCGCACACGGGCCACAGAGAGACCCCATGTTTTTAGATTTAATTAGGTAGGATTCAGAGTGAGTGCCTTTCTGGGTCAGGCACACAAGACGGGGAACCAAATGCAGACTTGCGTTAAGCTGTGTTTCACTTTGCCAAAGTCATAAAGAATTAGAGACACAAGAAGTGTGGCTACCACAGACACTCATAAACACCCTGTTACCCCCAAACACACACACACACACACACACACACACACACGCGCGCACGCACTCCATTACATGGGGCTACTTTCCAACCTACATCAAACAACTCTCAGGACATACAGTATGATAGAGATATACTTTTTTTTATTAGAAATATGACACATTCATCTTGTGCTCTGAAAACTGTACATTAACAAAGAAGATATCCCAGTGAACTAAAAAAGGGAGATTGAGAAAGGGGTGAGGGGAGTGGGAGGGGTCAAGAGGTCAGAGGTCAGGGGTTAGGGCCTTAACGGAGTCAGACAGGTAGGAGAGGCCATTGGGGGCAAGTGACGGTCAGTGATATTAAAACACACACTGGTTACAGAACACCCTTAAAGTCCAGTAACTCAACGAGATAGGGGACTGCAGAGTCAGGATGGCAATCATATTAATGATAACAATATTCCCCCAAGCACAGTTAGAAATATATTTATAGGCTAAAATTCATTCTGTAGAACTTTTTTTTTTTTGAATTTTATTTTTTAAATAATTACAATGCTGTACAACAGGACCCCTTGTCACAGAGTCTTGTGCTTCCCCTGTGTGCAAACACACTCCAACTACAGACACACACCATCTGCAGCTCTTCTACATATATACTGTATTTAGATCTATATGATTTATAATCCATGTTCTTGCACATCTTTATGCTCAGCTCCCGTCACAACTCTTTATGTACTCTTTGCAGGGGGCCCCATACTGCCAAGTGCATTAAGATTGGACCTCGCTATTAAGTGGAGACCCAGATCTGTCGACTGGTCAGCGAAGACGACCATGTGGCATCTCCAACAGATATCAGTTCATCATCCATACAGTAAGTATAGGCGCTCCAGAATCTTCTGCTACCATCACAGTAACGTCCGCTGTTAGGGGGTCCCCTCTCCACATCCAGGTCAGAGTCTTGACGGGCACCTCTGGACAGGTGTGTGACCCTGCTCTTCCCACAGCAGGTGCAGCTGCGTAGAGACCCCGTAGGAGTGCGGCATGAGCACAGTGGCGTTCCTCAGGGTACTGTCCATGGCAGTCTCCCCCCCCCCCCTCGGTCCAGCGGTTCATGTCCGCACAGCTGTGTGATTGTGTGGGTTGGCGGGCGGGGCAGAAGGCCTGGTGCCCTACGGTATAGGCAGGACCTGCCCATACTAGTGTCCAGGGACACCCTGACTGCTTAAGAGGTCAGAGGTCAGAGGTTGGCAATAAAACAGCAAAGAAATATTCCAACAATAACAGCACAGACACCGAAAGGTAATATTCTGCAAATAATAATAATAATAATAATAAAACAAATCAATCGAGAGGGACAGCTTGTGAGATGAATTTGCTTGGCTACCTTTTAAAAATAACTTTGTCGAACCATTGGACGATGACGAGTCCTTCATCTATTCTGTGACTAATTGGGTGAGTTCACCAGAGGCCTCCTGGAAGTCTGTTGGCCTCCGAGGCTGCACCCCATGCACTTGCTGGAGCGCCAGAGCCTCTACATCTGCGTGATTCATCCTGCTAATTATGAGCTACGGCCTACTGCCGATCAGAGTCTGTGTTTCCATGGTAACATTAGGGAGTGAGACAGGGGGGCCACTGCTTGGTTCCTGTTCCTTTTTCATATAAGAAAATAAAATGTTATTACTGCCTATGATTTCACTGTAATAAAAAAAATAACCAATGAGTGTAGCGATTCTTTTTTTTTCAAGCACTGTTTTTCTGTCACTGCTCTAACAGTCGCTGTCACATATCCATCTTTAGCTTTCATACTCTCTCTCTCTCTCTCTGTCTCTCTCACTCTCTCTATCACACACACACACACACACACACACACACACACACACACACACACACACACACACACACACACACACACACACACACACACACACACACACACACACACACACACTTCACTCCCTGCCTCTCTGCTTCTGTGCGCGGGGCACATTGCTCTAACCCTGCCGGGTGCCACGCGTCTTCCTACGGGGGGTGCTGTCGATTGGAGGAAGGGCTCTGGTGTGGTGTGGTGTGGGTGGAGGACACGGGCGGGGATGAGGAGCAGGAGCAGGAGTAGGAGTAGGAGTCGCGGGGGGGTGGATGGGTGGGTGGGTCTGTGGCCCCCCCTGCCCCCCCCTCACACCTCCGTCTGCAGGTCCATGATCTCCTGGCCCACCAGAGGGATGGTGGCGCAGGCCTTCTCCCACTCCACGGCCTGCAGCTCCAGGGGGGACGCCTGCAGGGGCTCCAGGTCCTTGCGCACCCACGATGGGGGAGAGTGGGTCTTCCTGATGCCCTCCCACGCCCGCTTGCTTGGGGTCTGCTGCTTGTCCTACGCGTGGGAGGAGAGAGAGAGAGAGAGAGAGCGGTTTAATAAAGGTGTGAAGAGTTTTACGAGTTTTATTTTACGACCGTCTTAAAACACAGATCTGAAGTCTGGTTTTAGGATAGGCAAGGAATATATGTGTGTGTGTGTGTGTGTGTGTGTGTGTGTGTGTGTGTGTGTGTGTGTGTGTGTGTGTGTGTGTGTGTGGGTGTGCCCTTCAATTTGTAGCAAGGGAGGAAAGTTCTCCTCTCAATCACTTTGTCTGTAAAAATTCAAATTGAGATGTACTCAGCCTCCCTAAAAATGTTCCCCAGAAGGTTGAGATGAAAAATGTGGTCTTTCTGCAATGAGTATTAAATCCATTTTGGAACACTCGAGTGCCCAGGAGAGAGACGGGACACCAGCTCTCCCCTTCCCAACTCTAATAATAATACAGACGCGAGGATATTGGGAAACTGAATACTGACCACAGGTCAGCAGATATGTACAGCTTTTTGGCTTGGGCTAGTGGATCAATAAAAATAAGGAGCGAAAGACAGAGAGAGAAAGAGAAGGAGAGTGAGCAGAGAGAGAGAGAGAGAGAGAGAGAGAGAGAGAGAGAGAGAGAGAGAGAGAGAGAGAGAGAGAGACAGAGAGAAACCTGAGCCAACTGGACCAGCTGCTCAGCTGTATCGGTGTCCAGAATGTTTTGCTCGGGCCCCAGTGACTCAGCATAAAATGCTAAGCTGTCATAAGAGACCGTCATCATTGGGCACTGCGGTGAAAGTGGGCTTTGGAACTGGACTTCAGGGCAGGACAGATGGAGAGACACAGGACAGAGACACACGTACGCTCATGTTGGTTTTGTCACTGCCTCCAGACGACACGCTCCACCTCTTCCCGGCCTTCCCGTCGACAGGAGGGGATTCCCGGTCCTTCTCCGCGTGCTGGATCTTCCTGTTGAGGTCCTGGAACATGTCCTGGTGGCGTTTCCGTGTGTGCATGATTTTCTACGCAGGGGGCGGGGGAAGAGACGGAGAAGCATCCTAGTGAGATACTCATCTGTGCACCAACCAGCCAACACCAGTGGTACGGTGATAACACTACAGTATATCACCCCCGCAATGAGAATGAGAATGCAATGGCTTTACAATGGCTAAATCTCTTACTTCAGTCTGACTATTTAACTGATGCACAGCACACCATCTCATTTACAGCACACGCTGCCATGTTTAACCCTCTATTTATTCTGTGTTGTTCCTTGGGATTGAAATGTCTCGATGGAATGAATGCAAAATTACCTCAAAGTCCAGCTCAGCATAGCGTGACTTCCGTCTCTAAACAAACAAAGTACAAATAAAAAGGATGTTTACCATTTCACTTAGCAGGGCACAATACCACCCATCTGACTCTACCCTCTGCTCTAAGAGGGAGAAAAGGTCTCTCCAACCCTTCAGCGGCAGCCCTATACGCTGGGCCGAGTGGAGGGAGGGGCAGGCAGGCCGGTGGAGAGCTCCAGAAGCTCCGTCAATAAGTCATGAAGCACGGGAAACTAGGGCTTGAGTGTTTTCATTTGTCTTCCATTGACCCCTCTTGGCTCAGGCTGGGATAAAACAGCTTGTGACCGGCCGAGTGACCTTTGCCGGGCTCCTCCCTGTCGTGGCGAGTCTGAAGGAAAAAGCCTGACCTTCCTGTCTGGGCGGCCGAGACCTCTCCTGTTGCATTCTGGGTGCTGCCGTCTGGTCCCCCGAGGTGAGGAGGGACCCAGCGATGTCGGAGGGGGAGGTGTGTGTGTGTGTGTGTGTGTGTGTGTGTGTGTGTGTGTGTGGGGTGGTGGTGGTGGGGGGTCGTCGCCTCGTCACTCAGTTGCAAGCTGGCACTCCCCCTGAAGGTGGGGGGGGTGAGGGGACGTGCTGGTGGCTGACCTTTGAGGAGGTTCAGCCCAGCAGCGGGGATATGTGTGTGTGTGTGTGTGTGTGTGTGTGTGTGTGTGGGTGCTGGCCTCACTCGTGCTGCTCTGTGTCCATGTTAGATTATCTGGCTAATGCGCTTCTCATCTCCACATTCTGGCTCCGCTAAAATGAGAGCAGTTCCTCCAATGGACTACATCTAATCTCCTTTTCCTTTTAGAGCAAGACTTACATTGCTGTTTTAAAACACTTGGAAAATGGAGGGTCTCGTCATTAATATATTATATCAAAAAGTTCCAATCAAATTGAATTGGCTTCGTCGACCAACTGTTCCAAAATATCTCAAAATAAAATCTGCACTATTCACAATACCTTCCTAGCGACAGCCTATAACAATCGAGCTGAACTGAAATGGTGCTCTAATTGAATGTGTATGAGAATGTGTGGTTCATGAGGTGGGATGGCGGTGGGAGAGTAGGGATGGAGTGGTGGCGGAGGCAGGGAACTGGGTGTCCATCTCTCAGCCTGAGCGAGGAGCGTCCAGGGTCAGCTAGCGCGTAGCACGACGCGCGTACGGTACACCTCAGCGTCTCCCTGCGCCTGCCGTTTTTTTCTCCCCCCCGACACACCCGGTCCGAGACGGAGACGGTCCCGGCGAGTGCCGTTAAATGTTAATGAACAACCATTTAGGACAGCGGCGCAGATAGCATGGGCGATGAATAATTCAGGCCCCGCCGCCTTGTTTATAATTAAGCTTCACACATGCACTCGATTAGCGCTGCGGCGCCGGGAGAGCTATCGTTCCCCCCTCTAGCCTGCAGGTGAACTCAATCTCGCGCTACCTCGGGGGCTTTCTGCTCATCAGCACGGCAGCGCTGTAAGTGCGCTACCGCTAACGGGACGAGGGATGGCTCATCTCTTCGGTGGCCCAACGCACCGTCAGTGCTTCTCGATAAACTAAAGACATGAGCTACAGTTTTGCGTCATTCCAACAATGATGAGTTTTACTTAGGAACCAGCACTATTTAAATACAGGATAGACATCATTATAAAGGATACCCACCCACATGCTGCATATGGGTGCTCTTGGCATTACAATATTGATATCTTCATTTGAATGTAATGATTCACTGTTAAATGGGCTTCATTGATTAGCCTCGTTTAGTCTCCCAGTTCCCTTCTGTAGTGTGGTGGGCAAATGCAGTGTGATGCGTGAGGGCCGGCCCTTACCTCTAGCGAGCTCATGGACAGCGTGGACACCGTCTCGCTCTTGGACATCATTCCCGAGTTGCCCGAGTCGCCCGCTTCGCCGAGGCCGTGGTTGATCTGAGACTCGCCCGGGACGTTGTGCGCCGCCGCCACCGCCGCCAGGCCGGGCGAGTCTCGCTCGCCGCACACCACGCTGATCCGCTCGGACGGCAGCGTCTTCAGGCCGAAGCCCGGCACGGGCTCCCCGCTGGGGGGGTTGCTCAGGTGGATGAGGCGCGTCTGGGGCAGCTGCTCCATGTTGAGGCTGTACTTGACCGGCTCCTCCTTGCCGCCGCCCTTGGCGGGCCTCATGGTGGCCGTGTTGTTGTTGGTGGGCAGGATCATGTAGCCCTGTCCACCTCCGTCCGGCCCCGAGGGGTCCCCGCCGCCGCCGCCGGCCCGCGTCAGGTCCCCGTCCAGCTGCTTGAACAGCTCGCCGTCGCAGATGTAGATGGACTTGGCGCCGGGCAGCTCGGTGCTGACGCCGGCCAGCGCCGGCCCCTTGTCCCGCCGCAGGGTCAGCGTGTGGCTGGAGTAGTCGGCCACGTTCTGCAGGTGCATCTTGGCCATGCTGGCCGGCAGCGTGTTGAAGTTGGAGCCCTTCTGCAGCGAGAGCTGCGCCGACGACTTCTCCTCGCCCTGCAGCGACGAGCGCTTTAGCGTGCCTGAGGAGAGGAGAGGAGCAGAGAGGAGGAGAAGAAGACGTTAAAACAAGAGGAGGCAGAATATGAGAGAGACAGACCAAATGAGGAGCGCTTCAGCGTGCCTGAGGAGAGGAGAGGACCAGAGAGGAGAAGAAGAAGAGTGAGTAAAAAAGAGGAGGCGGAGTATGAGAGAGACAGACCAAATGAGGAGCGCTTCAGCGTGCATGAGGAGAGGAGAGGAGAGAAGAGGAACCAGAGACGAACCAGAAGAAGAAGTAAAAAAAGAGGAGGCGGAGTATGAAAGAGAAAGACCAAATGAGTGCATGTCATACTGGTTTATAAATGAATAATGTCCTACAGTATCTGCCATCAACAGGTCCCGGAGACGCTACACCAAATCTACAGTGAACAGCGTTTGGAGACAACACTGTTGATTTGCAGCCGAGCCGCATATAATAGGACATATTGTGTTACTATGGAGATGAGAGTTGACATTCATCATGCAATCCAGCACTGCTATTTTCCCGGCACGTAACACAAAGACCCAAACACCCGGTCTCCACAGATCTGAAACATCTGTCAGCCATTGCCCGTGACGCTGGAAAACAACGGGCTATTTTTCCAACATCTGTGGACATGCTGATGTGGTGATAAAAGTTGATCTTTTTATTCCTTTCTCTCTCTCTCTCTCCCTCTCTCTCTCTCTCTCTCAGCTCCTCTATCCCCTGCTCCTTTCAGCAGAGAGGCCTGCCTCATGTTGCTTCTCATCTCGCGCGCTGTCTCCAGATGCTTTTTTGATAGCCCGTCTCAGGAGATAATCAGATTCCCGGCTCCTGATGGCGATCAGAGACGAGTCGCTATCTGATGCCGGGGCGTCAGGCGGGACTTAATTACGGGCGGCGGCTGGATGGGGTGTGTGTGTGCGTGCATGTGTGTGTGTGTGTGTGTGTGTTTGTCTGCGCCAAGGCTCAGACAGGGGGAGTCGACAGGCCCTATCATCGGCATATTACCGCGCGCCACGTCTGCCGAGCTCCGGCAGCATCAAAACGGCATTATGGGAAAAGCGATACACCGCGTCTCATGTCATGACAGAGTGTTATGCCTCGTACGATGCTGCCACGCTTGCCTGTGGTGTGTGTGTGTGTGTGTGTGTGTGTGTGTGTGTGTGTGTGTGTGTGTGTGTGTCTGTGTGTGTGTGTGTGTGTGTGTGTGTGTCTGTGTGTGTGTGTGTGTGTGTGTGTGTGTGTGTGTGTGTGAGAGAGAGAGAAGGACAGAGTGTGTGTGTGTGAGAGAGAGAGTGTGAAATGCATTGAAATGAAGAATGGACAGGTGTGTTTTCATGCATGAGAGCAGAGCAAGATGGAGGAGATTACCAAACATCTGTTGCAAACAGACATACAGACATTCATACACTCACTCACGCACACACACACACACACACACAAACACACACACACACACACACAGTTACCTGATCTGCAGGCGATATCCACATCCTTTTCAAAGTCCGTCTATAACAACAGGAAGACAGAGCTAGAGTCAGAGCATGCTCAGGATCATCAAGTGATGCTGCTCTGGTTTCCTGCTTACATCTCAAAAAAGGGTGCAAACCAACAGAAATTGCAATAGTAATATGTTTCATATTTATATAAGATTGCATGAAGGCTTACAATCAAGGCATGTTTCAAGCTTCAAGCTTTTCTATGAATATAAAATTAATATATGTGTGGTCATATGAAGGGTTCAGATGCAAAAACAGTTAAATCCATTTTTATGGATTTACTGAAATCAGTCAAACTGTTGTTGGGTTGTGTTGAATTGATTAATTTTTTTACTTAATCAAAGACAACCATAATGACAGTTTTGATAGATACGATCTGGAATTGACAATAAACCAACATGCAAATCTTTGTGAGGATGGACTTAACTGTTTTTGTATCTGAACTCTTCATATGCACCTTGATTTTCAAAGAAAGATGAAGAAATGAAAAAGACAAAAACAGATGTCAGTGATTATAAATTGATTATAACCTAACTTGATTGACTTTGGATAAAACATGTCAACTTAGAGAAAAGGTTCCTTCAGAGTGCACGTATATATTCAGAACAGGTCATATCATGTAAAGTCTACAGTATATGTTTACACAAATAGCATGTTCAAAGGCTCAGATAACAACCTCTAAATTGACCTAATATATTGAGCAATGGTATACCTTTAGCATGCTATCTGGATGTCCCTTGGGATTACATGAAACCTTGAATAATTACTTTCAATGCAATTTGTCTTGGGTCAAACTACAGATTGATTGCACTACGAGCTTACCATGAGCTGCGCATGGCCATTCTGGAAAGATCCACCAGAATCTCCATTTCCGTCCTCTTGTCTGTCCACCACTCTGCACTTCACTGCCTCCTGGACCTAAAGCAAGCAGTCACAGTTTGTTTTTGTGGCTCTCATTTCTGACTGCATTACAATGAAAACAGTGCTCCAAAAATATCAATCAAAGCTACACAGCGCCATGTTGTAACACAACACAACAATCCTCTGGGATTTTGCCAGTATAGCTCCGGGTCGAGTGATGTCTTCCGCTGCTAAAGGACTGCCTTTTAAAATGCTTGCCTTTGAACATTATTATATGTGTTCTCTAAAAATGACTTATGTGGACAAAGAAGAAATGCTTTGGGTGCCAAAAAATAAAACAGCCAAACAGCCAAGCTAAAAATTGTACTCTACTGCATGTGTTACATGTACTATAGCACAGCAGAAGGGTGCTCAATGTAAATCTGGGTAGAAATTCAGAAACTAACTCATTTAGTACTTCTGATGGCTGCTCTATGGTCACTGTGGTAACTTTGGTATGTGAGAGGGCTATTATTTATGAGGGCTGACGAGTGTTGTTTAGACAAGATGTAGTGGAGCGAACCTCTCTGCGCAGGATACAGTGCACCATCACAATCACAAAGCCCTCGAGGGAGTCGAACACCGCAAACAGGATCTGGAAGAGGGCCGAGCGCCGGTCAGTGATGGCCAGCACCGCAGACATCCATGTCAGAGCCAGCAGCGGCAGCACCACGCAGGAGCTCCACAGCGACGCCCTGCAGGGTGGGAGTGGAACAGCAGCCTCGTGGTGAGGATTTCTCCATTTTGGTAAGAGATAAATACACAAAGAGGGCCAGGCACACTAGGCTTGAATCCTCTCATGTTAGCTTTGCTAAATTCTATCTATGCAACATTGTCATTGTTAAATGTGTATGTGAGCTTTTAAATTGCTTTCACTTTGCTCAGTAATCATTTGAATATCATTAACATATCGATGAATATAAATGTGCTAAATTGGGACAAGCATAACCCAAATTCACCATTTCATTAAAGCTTGTTCTCAAAGTAACGAATTGCACTGATTATCCAATTAATGATACATGAATGTGAAAGTTCAGCTATGCCTCTAGTCTGCCTCTGCAGGCTGTGCCTGCCCTCTTTGCTGATTACACTGAACACGTATTTGTTTACCATTAACAGTATCAATGACATTAACATAAATATCTAGATCAGGCCAAAACATACATTTATTTTTAACAAAAATCCATATTTCTATATGTTTACAATACACATATACAATATGCATGTATGTTTTAAAGGGTGAGTCAAAACCATATGGGAACAAGTGCAATAAGGAAAAGAAGGTGAGGTGAGAGCAGGAGTGGAGGGGGGGGACACAACCAAAGCAAAAGGCAGGAGTGAGGGTGACACTGGGGGGGCTAGAGGAGTGGGGGGGTGACGCAGGGGGGTGGGCCAGGAGGAGTGGGGTGGTGACGCGTGGGGGGAGGGGGGGATAGGAGGGGTCCTCCTCTATTCCACACAGCCCAGTGGAGAGGGAAAGGATCTCCTCAGTCCCTCCACTACTACTACTGCTACCAGCCTGTTTTTATCAGCTAGCAATCACTCGTCAGTCTACAGACGCGCACGACAGACAAACGCACACACAGACTCACAAACTATTGCCTGCACACGCACACGCACACACACAGATATACTCACATATGTCTGCACGCACACACACACACTCACATACACCTGCACACACACACACACACACACACCGCACACACACACAGACATACTCATACACTTGCCTGCACACACACACACACACACACACACACACACACACACACACACACACACACACAGATATATATATACACACACAAGGCCTACACATGAAAAATGATGCACTTATAAGCATAACCATTTACCAATGACTGCAAATCTATAAAGAGGTCCTTCATTGCATATCTGGTGATATAATGGAGAAGATAAACTCCACAAACATCGCTGCTGCTCAGTCAACCGGACCATCACAATGCCCACGTAAATGTAAAGAGTATTTTGATAGCGGGAGAATGCAGCCTGCTCTGAACACTTGCGACTATCTCCACACCCTGTTCCTTTCTGCAAAAAGGCATGCTATTATGACAAAGGGCTTACAGATATCATCTCCGCACTCTCACTCCCTCTTACACACTAGCCTCACTCACTCTCTCTTAAACACTATCCATACACACGCTCTCTCTCTTAAACACTAGCCACACTCACTCTCTCTTAAACACTATCCATACACACGCTCTCTCTCTTAAACACTAGCCACACTCACACACACTCTCTCTCTTAAACACTAGCCTCACTCACTCTCTCTTTAACACTAGCCACACTCACTCACTCTCTCTCTTTTTAACACTAGCCACACTCACTCACTCTCTCTTTTTAACACCAGCCAAACTCACTCTCTCGCTCTCTTTTTAACACTAGCCACACTCACTCTCTCGCTCTCTTTTAAATACTAGCCTCCATCCGGCACAGAACAGCTAGGACAGGGAGGTGGACGTAGCCTACCGGGGGGGTTCTGCATCCAGTCTCCGCATCTCCAGGTGCGATTCATGGGGTCAGCCCCACCCTTCTATGTACGCACGCATACACACACACACACACACACACACACACACACACACACACACACACACACACACACACACACACACACACACACACACACACACACACAAGCACTCTGTCACTGTGTCCTAAGGCACAGACATTCATTAAAGGGGGCGAGGGGGGGGTTGGGGGTACAGAAGGTCCTCTCCACAGAAAGGGCAACAGCAGCGACAAGCATGTGTGTAGATGCTCATCTGTTCTCCAGTGGAGCGCCCCAGTGCAACCGCACACACACACACACACACACACACACACACACACACACACTAACATTTGCCTGCTGGCTTCTGGAAACACACGCCCAAAGATGGATATGAGAGAGCTTTCTACAGCAGTAATATGACTTGCTAGAACATGCACACACACATGGAGACATACACACACTCACTCCCACACACATACATAAAAACATGATGTTATGGTGCACGGCAGATGTAGCCTCCTGATAACAGAGCACTGCCTGGTGGTGTGAGCATACACACGAGGTGGTGTGTGTGCGCACGTTTGTGTGCGCGTTTGTGTGTGTGTGAGGCATTATAGGAGAACACACGATGTATGGAGTGTGTGTGTGTGTGTGTGTGTGGCATTATAGGAGAACACACGAGGTGTGGTGTGTGTGTGTGTGTGTGTGTGTGTGTGTTTGTGTGGCATTGTAGGAGAACACACGTGCTAAATGATGAAGAGATTGAAGAACATCACAAGACATTTTACTATCTGATCCTCTACATTTGAAATTCTAATTCTAAATCCCATTCTCCTGCATCCTGCATTACACATACTGATGGATACTGCTCCCTGTACACATGTGCGCGCACACACACACACATGCACGCACGCATACAGAGACCGAAAACTCACAAAAACACACACACTCTCTCTCTCTCTTTCTCTCCCTCTATCACCCACACAGTCAGAGCAGCATGAGAGAGTTCTCTCGGAAATCAGCATGACACATAGAAGCCAGGCAGAGAGGAAAACACACAGGCACACACACACACACACTCTCTCTCTCTCTCTCTGGCTCTTTCTCTCTCACACACATAAACACACACACACACACACACACACATACACACACACATACAAATACAAACACATACACTCTCTCTCTCTCTTGCTCTCTCTCTCTTTCTCACACACATGCACACACACATACAAATACACACATATACGCACTCTCTCTCTCTCTCTCTCATTCACTCACACACACACGCACACACACAAAAGCCAGGCGGAGAGTGGGACTGAGGAGGCAGGGAAAATGAATGGGGGAAAAAGCAGTAGAAAAAAAAAAACAACAGCACGAGGCCACTGGCACAGAAAGAGAAAGAGACAGAAAAAGAGAGCAAAACAGAGAGAGAGAAAGAGAGAGAAAGAGAGCGAGAGAGAGAGAGTGAGTAAGAGAAGAGGACAACAGAGAGAGTGAGGGGCAAAAGAAAGCAGCATCATAGAGAGTTGGTAAATAATTAGCCAGACTAACATGGCGTTACTGGTAGCGGTGGAGGACACGTCAGGCGACGAGATTACTCCGCACTTGGCACATTTGAGCGTCATATTGTACAGTGGCACTGTCATCTGACTGAAAAGTCAAATCAACACGCTGAAACACACACGCATATACACACACACACACACACACGTACATACATACAAACATATGTACACTGACACACACTCACACACACATATACACACACAGAGCCAGCCACTGGACATAGTGGCCACAGTATCCCCTTGATGTGTCACAACAGTGGAAGGTCTCCTATGGTCAGTATGTTCTGTAGGGCAGATGGCAGCCAATCCATTACCCTGGTCAGGATATTTTCATAAAGAATGAGAAATTGGTGAGATTTATGACTTTAGGGGAAGGCCCGATGTGGATGAGAAAAGTGACACTTTTGTTGCTGTTATTTCTTTTCATTGCCTATTTATCTGGATTTCTTTCCAAACTCCCAACAGTTTATTATGATATGTCAATGAGATTTATAACCCAATCCTTATTGGTTTTGTGGCGTTTCCTCTCCCACAAGTTTGCCTGTTTAAACTTTTACAGGTCTCCGTTATCAGGCCCATACTCTAACTGCCTAGGCTCACTCGGGCTTATCATACAGGCTGGCCAACGTAAGACAGCATCACACACACACACACACACACACACACACACACACAAACACACACATACATACAGAGGCACACACACACACACACAAATGAACCCACATATACTAACACAAAGTCCATCATTTACACACTCACACACAAAACTTCTCACGATTTTAGATGTCATCACAACATGTGCGCCCCTTCTGAGGTCTGATCCTTCATGTTTCTGAAGAACTCAATATTTCACTCATCATGCGAATCAATTTCCAACTGTTCCTATGATCACAGTTACCAGAACCACTATCGAGGAGGCTGTTCCCGTCTATTAGCCTGTCCTCAGTGTCCTCATCCGGGCACCATCATGGCCATCAAGGTGTCTATACCCTCACCACACAAACTCCCCATAGCCACAACACCATGACATTATCCTTGCCTTTCAATACAACAAGCCAAGATATCCTGCAGTGTGTGTGTGTGTGTGTGTGTGTGTGTGTGTGTGTGTGTACCTCAACTCAAGACAAGTGGGTTCTCCTTTCTTTCAACATCATGATTCCAACTCTTTGGTTTGATGAGAAGAAGATGAAGAGGCGCACTTACAGTAAGCCAGTCTCGAGAGAGTTTTACAGTACAACACATTCACACATGGCACCAAACATGGTAACCTCATCTTCTGATGGGTAAAAAGGGAGGAAGGTTCAGACATTTGTCAACAGCAACAGTGACCGTCAAAATAACAATTAAAGCCATCAGCATGACGTGCTGGCGCTAATGGATAGGCAAATCGATTCGCATGGCGGCAGACGTACAGATTAAAAAACATATAACTCCAGAAATTCAATTCCAAGCAAAAGGGCAACGCTGCCAATAAAAGATGTGCTGGAGGCGGATATTAAAAAGCAATCAGCGTTCTGTGAATTACAACGCCGTTCCGTCTTTATTTTACGACAGAAATCACAGGCGGGGCTATAGGTGCAGAATGTGCTGCGTTTAATGCCAGGCTGGATGATCAAGAGGAAACACAGACGCTGAGGTCCGGCCTGACGCTGAGGCTGTGTGTCCAGCAGAGCTCTCCCTGTCCACGCTGGGCTTCTCTAGCGACTTGACTTCTTTACTCTTTACTGAACTGCTGAGGGTCAAGCACCAATCGGACCGTACTACACGTTACTTGACACTGAAGACAAAACACAAATTAGCCAAAAGATTCTGACCTGTTCAACTTTTTAAATGGAAAAAAAAGTGAAAATGTTCCCATCACAACCTGGATAGGCAGTCAGTGGGCAACATTTGGCAACAGATGGCTATACATGGCTCAACGAAGGCTAGCAAAAGACATTTGAATCACATCGCCCTAGAACGGACTGAAAATAAACCGAGAAGTAAAACAACGGAATTTGCCGCTAAACTACAGTACGTACTTTAACGAGGTCATACATGGATCAAAGAGTAGGCCCTTCGACGGTAATTTCCCGACTCCAATTAAGCTGGGGAAGCGAGAAGCGAGATGTGGGGGAAAAAAGCAGAGGCGTTGTCCTAAAGGTGCCTCCACAGTCGTGTCCCATAGACAGTGTTGGGAAGGTTACTTTAGAAATGTAATGTGTTACAGTTACAAGTTACTCTGTTTAAAATGTAATAGTAGTGTAACTATTTGAATTACTTTTTCTGAGTAACGTAACTAATTACTTTTGATTACTTTTTGATTACTTTTCCGATTTTGAATGATATAGTCCCCAAATCCATGCGAAGATTTCGGCCTTGGTCTACAGGCTGCTGAGCAGTTCTGTACAAGTGCACAAGGCAGCAAGGGCATTCAATACATGAACTAGCATCACATTTTTTGTGAGGATAATATAATGAAAATCTTAACACGTTTACAGGCAGGCATGTAGGCCTACGCTGATGGCGCTGTAGACGTGATAGAGCAGAAGGTCCCGTATCAAACTATGGCTGTGGAGGGAAAGTTCTTTTTACATACAATATTATTTGCAAAGTTTTGCTGACAATATTGAGATGTAATTCAAATTGTAATTTTGAAAAATTTAAAAAGTACCTGTAATTGAATTAAAAAAATTTCTACAGTAACTGTAATATATTACTGTTACATTTATTTTGTAATTAAATTACGTAACTCAATTACATGTAATGCGTTACTCCCCAACACTGCCCATAGATGCCGTTTCACGAACATAATTACCCTCCAGCCACAATTATTAGGACTTAGACACGTTATTACTGTCAACCTAGAGAGACAGACCTGGGGTCAAAGACAACCGTGGAGAAGCTGAGGGGAATGCTGTTTCTAGCCCAGCAAAAAGGCTATCATGAAATCACTCATGCTGAATCACTGACCCACAGAACACAGAGCTATACGATGTCCTACAGTGACACAGGAGGAGCTGGACGTACCATAGAGTGGGAAAATACCATACGGCAATGAATATACATTAGAGGTCAAATGCACTGACGCAGGTTTTTTACAGTCAGTAATGACGATGAAGTGGAGCTCTTTGCCAGAAGTAACCCCACAGCAACACAAGCTGCATGACTATACATTTACATACATACGTACATAAGAGGCTCTTGTATCTCATTCAAACAAGCATACATACACATACACATATGTGAATATGTATACACACAGAGGAAACTCTCTCTCTCTCTTTCGCACACACACACACACACACACACACACACACACACACAAACACACAAACACACAAACACACACACACACACACACACACACACACACACACACACACACACACACACACACACACACACACACACTAACTAGAGAAATTGCTGATGATTAACCTCCTAGATCTTGCCTGTGCCAAGATTAGCTGATTGATAACTCTTTGGGTCTGCTGTAACTTAAGTCTCTCTGAATTTCCTGTATTTTACTGGGACACTCATTTCCCTTCCAAGGAAAAACATCTGCTTACCTGTATAGCTCAATAACTCTAGCCATAACCAAACTAGTCATATATTTGATTGACCACAGTCTGTAATATGGGAGCTGACAATGAAACTGATTCCAGTTGTGTGGGAGGGGCCAATTTTGTCCAATCAATGGGAAGCAATTTAGTTGAATTATGGGATGGTCATGGCTCGACAGTGATCAGCCAATCAGGGTCAGAGTTGTGCTGGCTGGGACGGCTGAGTGAGGGCAAGGGGATACTGTGAGGCCTCCAACACAATGTTTTCTTTTTTTCTGTCCTTGTCACACACAGCAAAAACAAAACACAATCGACCAGAGAGATCATCGCAGTGGCAGAGCACGTTATACAGTGAGAGACAACAGAACAGAAAAGAGGCGAATGAACAGATAAACAAACACAGAAACACTCTGACGGATGTGAGAGAGAGTTGGATGCACAACACTGTGAGGTGCTGGAGACGGCACGTATCAGCTGGGAGGAGCAAGCGTGCACCCACAAAAGGGAAAAAAAATGGATGGAAATAACGAGAAACATCACGAGGAGAAAGAGACATCAATTTGACACTTCCTCCTCACTTCACTCGAGACTGGCTAATCCACTCGTTAAATAGTGCCCTTGAATCATTTTTTGTTTCTAGTCATTTGGCCGCGTTTGATTTGTTTCAGCGTTGTCGTAAGCAGGATTTGGGTATTCAGCGAATTAGAGCCGATGATTCTGGACAGCGAGTGTTTCACTTTGTCTAGTTAATGGGCCCCAACAGAGCGAGCGCTGCGAAATGCCACTGCAGCACCCGTAAAAAGAAGCCTTCTCTCGCTCGGCCTCTCTCTCCACTCCACGCTGCCCCAGATGGCCTTTAAATTATACAAGAGACGGAAAGAGACCCAGATCAATGGAAATAAATGGGAAAACTCCTCGAGTGGAACACCATTGATCACTTATATGAATTTGTCACGTTTTTATGAGGGCTTTTTTTTTCCTTTTGTGGCTTTTTCTGCACCATTTCAAAAATAAACCAATGAAAAAAAACAGATATGGATACAAACATGTTTATATCAAGAACATATAGAGACACGTTCAAATCAATAAAAGCTGTAGGAATGTAGAAGCGTGACATATGGCAGATTGTAAATCAATTTTAAAATGTGCGATGAGATGACCAGCTGACTGCTGGTGGTTTCTTCCCAACAGAACCAATAACCAGGCCTGTTTAAATAAACTCTTAATCCTGCTATTGGATCTCATTCTGTCCTGTGCTAAACCCCACTGAGAATATTTACAACCTTCAGTGTTCTAGTTCTTGTTCTGGGCGTGATTATCTTTCATACTGATCTGTTTTTAGTCTGACATGATTATGTTTAATTTTGTCTTTACACATCATGGTGCTTCCTCTCTCTATGTGGTCTGAGATATTTTCCCGCCTGAACCTAGAGAGCCCATCTCCCCTCGTCTTTTCCCTGCATAGTGTCACAATCTTACAGAGCCCGCCCACAGCCCCTCCCCCAGGCTGGTTATAGGTCGATCAGTGACATGAAGGTGTGGCATGAAGCATACCCCGCCCTCTCCTTCAGTTTCATATCTGTTATGCCGTCTTTGGACACCAATTTGTTAAACACGAGAATCCCGATAACCATGTTTACCTGTTGAAAGAAAAATGAGAGAGATTAACACAATGAGAACAGATTATTTGCTGTTTGGTCACAGAGTTCTGCCCATATTAAATGTATATAGTCTACACAGACCATCTCAGTAACAAAGTAAAATATTCTGAAGTGGTGATCCATAGTAAACACTGTCTCTGATGAAATCATTCATATGGTGAATATTAAGAGGCCATTACAGAAGAGATCTCCCCAGTGACACTGCCTGTGTGCATGTAAGGGGATTGAACAACTACTGTAAACGGTACAGTACATCTCCTAATAGATGGAGCTTCACTATGTACTCTGAGTTTGTCCTCATTTGTCACTAAACCATGTCCTTGGAATTACCCCTCTGACGATCTTTCTGCAAAAAAAGTATTTTTAGGCAGTATAACAAAAACAGCCTTGTTTTGAAAAAAAATAAAAATAAAAACACACACAAAACACCATGAAAATAAAGTCGAATTAACACCGCACAATTTGACGGCGCATAAGCAGTGTCAAAATCTTATGCCAAAGCATGGCTGACAAATCTACATATTATCCATTTGGACAGATGCTTCAGTGTTGAAAACATTAGATAATCTGATGGCAAGAGATCTCCAGAGTGCTGCGGCGTGCCGCCCGATTTAGGCCGTGTTTTGAGGGTGTGATGACTACTGATAGGATTAGCGGATCAGCTAGAGGACATTAGGATACGAGATCTAGGGTTCGGGGCTGGTAATGGTGTCTAGTGCAGTCGCGGAAGGCTATAAGCCCCTCAGCGTGGTGAGGCCGAGCCTAGTCCAACACTGCGCACACACACACACATGCACACTCACACGCACACACACACAGACACAGACAGACACACACGGGCGTGCGAGTGGCGGGAGAGGATCACAGTACCAGCACGACTGCAGCCGCAGGGCCAACAAAGGCGTACAGGAGACCCCCTTCCAGAGATAACCAACAGCTGCAGACAGAGGGGTGTGGAGAGGAGAGACAGAAAGAGAGAGAAGAAAAGAGGAGAGGGAGAAAGAGAGAGAAGAAAAACAACAGATCTAAGGAAAGCAGACAACCTCCTGAGTGGCATTGGCAGCGTTCTGCCACACATGTAGGTCAAGATCAATCAATGCACACACATTATGGAATATCAAGCTGCTGTAGCAGTAACTGTGTTCAAAACATACAGTATTTAACAGCACATTTAGCACACTCAAAACAGTGTACACTGAAATGTGTTGTGAAAAAATCACTAGTTTAGTATACTGACACATTCAAAGCATGTTTTACAACACATTTAGTATACTGGCATTACATTCAAAGCATATAACAGCACGTTTAGTATACTGGCATTACATTCAAAGCATATTTAACAACACATTTAGTATACTGCCATTACATTCAAAGCAGTGTACACTGGAATGACTTACTAGTTTACTGTCCCGTATCCCTTTGCCTTGGTGAAGCCAACAGAGATGGCCACGACGAGTGCAGGCAAACCTGCAGAGGAAGGCAAGAAAGTAAGCAAATGCAGATGCAGATATACAGTACTTGCACGCACGCACGCACGCACGCACGCACGCACGCACGCACGCACGCACACACACACACACACAGAAGTATACAGGAGAGAGAGAGGGAGAGAGAGACAGATAGAGAGAGAGAGAGGGAGAAAGGGAAAAACAGAGAGAGAGAGAGAGAGAGAGAGAGAGAGAGAGAGAGAGAGAGAGAGAGAGGGAGAAAGGGAAAGACAGAGAGAGAGAGAGAGGACAAAGGACAGAGCAGTAGGGAACAGGCTGGACAAGGGAAGGGGGCCAGCGAGGGGATGTGTCCAGAGGAGAGGGTTCTCACCCCAGCCCAGACAGAGGAAGCGCTTGCGTATGATGCGGTTCCTCAGACGGCCCGTCACAGCCATGTAAGACTGCCACGCCTCTGTCAGCACCCAGCAGAAGGAGGAGAGGAAGAAGAAGTGAAGAAAAGCAGCCACCAGGGGGCACACAACCTGAGAACGCACACAGAACAGAGAACAGAGAACAAACAGAGTGAAGAAGAGCAGCTACCAGCGGGAACCCAACCTGAGAACCACCAGACAGAGGGAGAGAGAGAGGAATAAAGAGAGAGATTAACACGGGGGGATACTGTATTTCTGTATTTCAGAGGAGAAAGAAGCGGGAAAAGGAAAGGAAAAGCGGGAGGTAAAGAGGTAAAGAAGAGAGATACAGAGGAGTGGGTAGACGATGTAAGAAGCGGCAACAATAGCAGCAGACGTTTGAGTGTTGGTCTGGGCTGAAGCTGACCTTTGCTTTACGCTTGCTTACCCTCACCAAGGCAGTAAGCTGACTGGTGCCCTTGCTCCATTTACATCCAGATTTGTTCATTCAGTGGACGATTTTATCCAAAGCGTATTACATATGTCAACTGCATTACCAGGGCCATGGTCCCCGGAGCAACACGGGGTTAAGTGCCTTGCTCAAGGGCACGATGGTGGAAGCCGGGTACTGAACCCACAACTTGCTTGCATGCTAACCCAGCTCCTTAGCCACTACGCTACTACTGCATGCTAGCCCAGCTCCTTAGCTCTACGCTACTACTGCATGCTAGCCCAGCTCCTTAGCTCTACGCTGCATGTTAGCTCCTTAGCTCTACGCTACTACTGCATGCTAGCCCAGCTCCTTAGCTCTACGCTACTACTGCATGCAAGCCCAGCTCCTTAGCTCTACGCTACTACTGCATGCTAGCCCAGCTCCTTAGCCACTATGCTACTACTACTACAAGCTAGCCCAGCTCCTTAGCTCTACGCTACTGCATGCTAGCCCAGCTCCTTAGTCACTGTTCTACTACTGCATTCTAGTTCAGCTCTTTAATTTCAACACCTCTACTGAATGCTAGCCCAGCTCCTTAGCCACCAAACTATCATCGCCCTACAGACTACGGCATGCTAGCCCAGCTCTTTACCCACTACGTTGCCACTGCATGCTAGCCAAGCTCTTTAGCCACTACATCGCCCTGATGCCTCACTAGCCCAAGGGGGCAGGCATATAGAGAGCCGAAGTCCCGCCCCTTCCGTTTGCCTCCATGGGACCTATCTTTGGATTTTTTTTTAATGGCAGTCAATGGAGAAAAATAAATTATTTTCTGGTCCCGATTGTCTTGTGCCTTGAATTACCCATATGATGTTTGTCAATTTTAATGACAATTTTTCATGTAAAGACATTTGAAAAGTATGTCGTAACTAGTGAATTACAACAATGTGAAAGATCGTGTTTCCAACGACTACAAACACATCAGTCGCGTTAGTGACGTTAGACCAATTCACAGCCACGGGCTCCAGCAACAGGTCTTATACTGCGTTCATGCGGCTCGGAACCTCGGAGGACCCGCCTTTAAAAAGTCCTGACCTCCGAAAAAAGTGTGTTCATGAGATCAGTTCGGAAAATAAATACAGGAAACGCATAAACGTTATTACAACTGCTTAGTATGGTTGAGCAAGAAGGAAAATGTCTTGGGCGAGTGTTTCTACCTGTGTTGTTAATTTAGTGACAAATTACCTAGCCTATTCGTAATGACAGTGAAATTCACCTCATTTGTTGTTGCAAGGGAGGCCGTCGTGGTTGGAGAATATGATAGTGACGTCAAGTCGGACACCTCGGGGCACAAAACTTCCGCACGAGTCTCCGAGCAAAAAATCCAACCCGACCTAGCGTTCATGTCATTTTCCCGCTATCGGAGGTCAGAAATTTCCGAAGGTCCGAGGTGCATGAACGCAGTATTATTTGAGCTTCCCCCTTGCCGATGAAAATATCATGAGTCAGAGGATTAAACACATCAGATAAGTTGTATTTCATTCAAAGACTGTACAAACACTACTGTTAAGTGACTTAGCTGGCAGCAAGATGTAACCGTTAACTAGCATAATAGCTAGCTAACTAGCCAGCCTGTCGTTTGCTAGTTGGTGACGTGCATCGTTTGAGACGAGAGATGTAGTCCACTGAACGGATTCGCACAAAACGTACATAACTTTTAAAGTCTAACGAAAAACAGAAGTTTATTCATGTGAATTATCTTTTAAATTCCCACACATCATATGTGAAATGCACGGTCCAACTCGAACGGGACCAAAAAATAATTCTTATCTCTCCATTGACTCCCGTGCATTAAAAATCGTAAAATAGGTCCCATAGACCGGAAGTAGAAGGGCGGGACTTTGGCTCTCTATTCCCGGAAGTAGAAACACGAAATGAGCTGGTGATCAACGCTCTGCTAACTACCTTGGACGGCCATAGATTTCAGATTTTTTTGCGATCCCATAACTTCATGTAACATGTGCCCTTTTGTCTCCCTTATAGCTTCTGTGTATTCTATATAGGGTATCGAAGGCAAAATTAATTAACTTCTTCCCCGTATATTACGTTGGTTTCCCGTAAAGAAGTATTTTAGCATGTCGGTTGTAGGGAAGCTAACGTTCGCCCGTAATGTTTGGATAAGATAGGGTGACCAGATTTGAGTTTGCAAAAAAGAGGACACTTCAGCGGAAGGGGGGGGGGGGGGGGGTATTTGGGTATTTGGGTCACGTAGGCTATATGCACCTATGAACACATGAATTCATACAATTGTGTCAACATACATGGTGATATATGATAATGAGCTTTATTGGCCGGCCCAACACTAACAGAAAAACACTGCCTCAAAAGGCTATTTTGTAGTTGAAAGTTTTAAATGTGCAAAAACAAACTACATTTGTAGGCTATACAATGTAAAGTATATGGTAAAGTATAAGTATATGGTACGTAAACAATGGTAAAACAAAAATAATAAAAAATAAAACCTAATTGCACAAAATGAGACATTTTTAAAGTTAAAAAGTTGTCCAATGGCTGATACTTTTCAGTCCTCCTAAACTGCCTGCTTTGCATTGATCTCGACCGAGACGAAAACATGGAAATTACGTTTCAATTCGTCAGTGAACTTGCACTTGCGTTTCGGCATGGCTGAAGATGCCGGATAGTTTTTCGCGTTGCCAGTGGTAAACAAGTGTGCGCTGATGAGATGAATATAACAATTAAATGTTTAGGCCGAGAATATCGACCAATGACGGTAGCTCTAAGGTCAGGCTCTACACTTCAACTCAATGCAAAGCGAACTGTAGGGGGAGGGCGTGATTAGCCTACTATGTGAATGAAAGAGAGAGCAATGCAAATTCGGTGAAAACACGTTAGGCTAGAATAACAAAATCCCGGACGATTCTGAAATTCCGCCCGGACACATTTTTAGGTTTCAAAAAGAGGACATGTCCGGGCAAAAGAGGACGTCTGGTCACCCTAGATAAGAAGCTGAGTGAGCCTGCATGAAAACCATGACGGAGAGTCATTCGCAAGATCAGTGAAAATGCGTGTAGCCTACGGTAGCCTACTGTTTGATATGGTAAAGCATTACCTAGAGGCAAGTACACATAATAATAATATTAAAAAACGAATGTTAACAATTTCAGAGGTTTTCGATCTATCAGACGAGTTACAGCAGGCTAACGTCACGAACTGAGTACGAGTCTGCGCAGTACAACGGGAAGTAAACGGAATTTTGTTTCAGCCCCCTTCCATCGAGAACAACGGAGTCTGTTTGTCCATTTCTTTTAGGTCTATGCACTAGCCTCATTAATCTTGTCTTTCACAGAATGCTCAGACTACCCTTACATTAAATGCATCCTAAGGCTTCTGTATGTTAAAACAGCATTCCCACTTTTTTGGTGACTTTGGTGAGGGGGTAAGTTTTACATTAAGGGACACGGACCAAAAATAGTCTTGACATTTTCTCATTCATGCTTGACTTTTTGTCTCTAAAGACTTCAGTGAATACGGATTCTTTGAAGTTATTTTTGACGCGTGCTCAGCTCTAGGCTTCTATACTGGATGTGGATGTGGATGTGGATGAGGGTACCTTGTTCCGTGTCTGCGTCTGCCCGATGAGTATCAGCGCGTTGGAGGAGATGATTGACAGGCAGAAGTTGATGAGGATGACAGAACGCTCGGAGCGAATGTACCTGCAGAAACATCACAACACAGAGGTTTTAAAACCACCCAGGAACTTAGATCACACACACACACACACACACACACTCACACACACACACACACAGCTCTTTTACAGTATACATAAAGTACTAAGTTGGTCTTGAGAGATATTTAGTCACTCTGAACTGGTCAGTCTACACACTAAACTGGTCTTGAGATGTCTAGTCTACACACTAAACTGGTCTTTATAGTCTACACACTAAACTGGTCTTGAGATGTGTAGTCTAGTGTACACACTACACTGGTCTTTAGTCTACACACTAAACTGGTCTTTATAGTCTACACACTAAACTGGTCTTGAGATGTGTAGTCTACACACTAAACTGGTCTTTATAGTCTACACACTAAACTGGTCTTGAGATGTGTACTCGGCATGCTAAACTGGTCATGTGGAAACTCCTTGTGCTGAGCTCCACAGCAAAATAAATGCAGTGTCATTAACACGGCTATTTCTGGCGTCTGTAGCTGGGGTTTGCGCAGGCTAATTTTTAATGTGTGAAATCACTTGATTGCTTGTGTGTGTGTGTGCGTGTGCGTGTGCATGTGTGTGTGTGTGTGTGTGTGTGTGTGTGTGAGCATGTGTCTGTGTGTGTGTGTGTGTGTGTGTGCGTGGGTCTCACCTCCACACAGACACATAGATGATGATGAGCAGCAGCAGTGTGAGAGAAGACACTCCGCATCCTACGATCAGCGTCACCGACGGCATTTGCGTTTTATCCATGTTCTAGACGGCACACACACACAAAAAAATACAAAAACAGTAACACTTTAGAGAGCTACATAAAAATGACAGAAGCATGCACACACTGATGCACCCCCACACACAGAGACACACCCCATATACACACACACACACACACACACACACACACACACACTAACAGATGCCTGTGCTGTCAGCACATTTCAGGTGTCTGGTTTCAGTGCAGTGCAGTACTGGGTTGCACTGGCTGCTGCTGGTCAGGTCCTGGCAGGAGGACAAGGTCACTTGAAGGTGACACTGTGATGGCAGGCAGTTCTTCAGCAGAGCATGTGTCTGTTTGCTCTCAGCACTCACTGGTAGAACACATTCTCCAACGAGGGGAGGCAGACAGAAAAGGTAAACCTTTGGACTAGTGCATATATGCACAAATAAACAGCCACCAAAACCTCTGGGGAAAAAAAAAAAAACAATCTCCATGGTAGCAGAGCTATTGTCTTGGTTGCTATGGCGACATAACAGGATGATGGTGTCCGCTGCAGTGGTGGGCTGAGGGACTGTACCTGGGTGCATAGTGTGTGTGTCCATGAGAGTGTGTGCGCGTTTGAGTGAGTGAGTGAGTGAGTGAGTGAGTGAGTGAGTGAGTGAGTGAGTGTGTGTGTGTGTGTGTGTGTGTGTGTGTGTGTGTGTGTGTGTGTGTGTGTGTGTGTGTCTGTCTGTCTGTCTGTCTGTCTGTGAGTTGGCGGATGTGTTTGCCTATGTTTGTGATACAACGCCAGAGCCAGTCCAATCAGAGACTTGTGGTGTGCTTTATTCCGAGCCCAGTCAGACACACGGCTACATGGAAAGAGGCACGAGCCCTCTGACAGTTCCAGACTGTCAGCCATTACTGTGTGGAAGGAAACACACTCCAATCTGCTCACAAACATGGCTGCCAACAAACTTACACTGTTAATCAGTGCACGAGGGAAGGTCAAAAATGATACTATCCTAAATAACTCGCCAGAATTCACACAAAAGAAGATACATGTATAGTAGTGATGCGCGGTTCAGCCCGTTACCCGCGGATATCCGCGGGTTTACCCGCGGGTCGGGCGGATTTGGGTAGGCCTAGTAGTTTTTTCTAAACATTGCGGGTGGGTCGGGTCAAAAAAGTAAAAATGCACATTTCTCACTTGGGAACTTAATACATATTAGGTGCAACGAATTAGGCTAACATTTTGCATTACAGACTTTCTAAATTGCATGTACAACGCAGGAGGTGTGGTCGAGCGCAAAACATAATTTTTCTCCTAAATTCAGCATCAAATTGCGCCATGCGTGACTGACTGAAAAAAGTCAATCGCGCATACGCTATGTTATGGACATATAGCCAATTGATCTGGGATATGGAAGGTTGTGCACAATGCGAGAACACCTTGCTTCTGTCATATGCACGAATAAACAGCTGTGATGATGCAACATGTGTTTATGCCTGACAGTGTTTCACGCAAAAGTAGCCTATGAAGTTGCAAAGGGAAATATTAATGGAAAATCGTTATGTCCATGAAGATGATCTAACACTAGCTATGTCTAGGCTGCAGATTCCAATTATGAATGGCGTGGACGAGCGCAGATTGTAGCCTAAAAATGACCGATCAATCATTTTAACCACTGCTGTCCTCACTGAGAATTAGACTTATTAGGCAACGAAAGACGTTAGGTGCGTTTTTTTCTTTCCTCGGGTCGGGTCGGATTTGGGTCACGATTCGAACATATTTTTGCGGGTCGGGCGGGGCGGTTTGGATCTCCTGAAGAGTCGGGTTGGGTGCGGGTTTAAAAAAAAGCCCACCCGCGCAACACTAATGTATAGGATAGACTGTGCTGTGGTCCCATTGTACACAAAACAAAAGCTATTTGAACATACAAATAATGTTCTAAATGAAATTTATGTTAAGAGGTCATTGTTTGACAGCCTTGTTGATGATACTGAGATGGATGCATCTAACCAGAGAAGATCAGGATAGGTCAGGAGGGAAGGTGTGTGTGATCAAGGACATGACAGCACAGCACACATCTACTGCACAGAAAATATCTTGAGCTCTGTGGGTGGAGTGTCTTTCCCTGTCTTTGCACCGAAATTAGCACATCCTTGCCCGCACACATCAAATCAGACATTAACACACGCACGCACACACACGCACACGCACACGCACGCACGCACGCACGCACGCACGCACGCACGCACGCACGCACTCACTCACTCACTCACTCACTCACTCACTCACTCACTCACTCACTCACTCACTCACTCACTCACTCACACACACACACACACACACACACACACACACACACACACACACACACACACACACACACACACACACACACACACACACACACACACACACACACTCACTCACTCACTCACTCACTCACTCACTCACTCACTCACACGCACACATACACACACACACACACACAACCTCCAGGCTGTCTGTCTCCTCAGATGGGACCAGAGAGATGGGCCAGGAATTCCTTAAACACACACACACACACACACACACACCCACCCACACACACGCCCATGCCCCACTCTACATGCGAGGGGGGTTAGCATAATTGGCTGAGTTTATGGCCCATTTTTTTTTTCTTGCGGCTTGATGTGTGCGCTGGCTCAGAGTTAATTAAATGGCTCTTGTTAATCTGCACTGCAGTCACTCCTCCCCACCGAAACAAGATCACAGGCGTGCAGAGACGACAGCCTCCCCCCTCGCCGCTGCCACCGCCCTGCAGACGCGGTCAAACTTTTACAGCCTCTGGGCCGGGGATGGGACACGAGCGACCATCACTGCCCCCTCCCTCCATAACCACGGATAGTATGACCTGCCATTTAGATAGATAGTCGCTTAGATACAGGAAGAGAGAGAGAGAGGAGTAACTGTGACAAAGGGCTTCTAATTTAATGAAAAAAAATGCAGTGGAGGACTCTGTGTGTGTGTGTGTGTGTGTGTGTGTGTGTGTGTGTGTGTGTGTGTGTGTGTGTGTGTGTGAGAGAGAGAGAGAGAGAGAGAGAGAGAGAGAGAGAGAGAGAGAGAGAGAGAGAGAGCATGTACACATCCGTGTGTGTACTACTACTGTATGTGTGCTTTATGGGTGGGTGGATAAGGGATACTTAAAATCATCAAGGTTTCATGGCTTGCTCGTGGCATAATTGCTAACAACACGGCCAGCAGTAGGTTGTTATCCACATTGCCTCTGTTTGCAAGTGTGACCTACTGCTCTACTTGACAACGTGCTAAGAGGTTATGAAACACATACCCTGAAAGTGTGTCTGTGTGTGTGTGTTTGTATTTGTGTTTGTAGTAGTGTGTGGCTAGCTTTTAAGCATCACACTCTCTTACACTGTCATGATAATGGCTTTACACAACACCAACAAAGCCCAGGGGTCCAGCTGCGTGGATGCTTCTATGGACTTAATTAAAGCCATGACTCTTCACACAGAGGCGTAGAACACATCATGGCTACTACCCACTGAAGGCTAGCCACTACCCACTAGCCAACCCAGGCTTACGTCCACACAACATCTCCCATTCATATCTGAGGTCAAATGAATTACATTCATGTACAAATAGAACAACCTATAGGTATTAAAAACATGTCTGGTACTTCTCCTAAGCCAGGGGACAAAACGGGGCCGTTGAGTGCAAGATAGTGGGGGCTGGTGAGGATATCCAACCTGTCCGGCAGGTGTGTCCGTCCGGCCATTTCACCTTTCAGCTCTGCCCTGGACGGAGGTCTGATTCTGAGTGGAGATGGCTGCTGGCGGCGAGCACTTGGCTGTCATGTCAAGCAGGATGTCTGAGGCCCTGTTCTGAGCGTGTTGTCTGGTGGATGCCACGCCATGCCACCGCTTCCAGCCATCAGCTGTCATTATGGGAAATGCCACGGTGACCTTGAAGAGCACTTCCTCTAGGACTGAGTGGTCCTGAGTGACACTAAACACCAAACGGTCCTCAGCAATCCCTCGCAATTTAACCCCATGTGTGCCTCCCCACACCATAATTCCCGTTGACACCCTACAGGAGATATTCTACCCATGGTGCCATGGTGATAGGTCCGTATTAGCGCAGTCCATAGCCACCGCCGAGAAAGCAACACATGTGGGGAGTGTGTGTGTGTGCTCTCCAGAGGATGTACACAGAAAAGGGGAGTCTGAGTGTGAAGGGAACGAGTATGAGGAGAAGACGAATAACGAGAACGAAAAGATGCAGACACGCCAGATGACCACAAAGACAAGGAGTCAGACCGAGCGGTAATGTGTGTGTGCGTGTGTGCTTGTGTGTGTGTGTGCGTGCGTGTGTGTTTGTGTGTGTGTGTGTGAGAGAGAGAGACAGTTGTCGGGGTAGGCTATAAGTTCTATAGCCAGTGAGGGAGACAAGAGGGTTTGGATGAATGCACACACTAGAGAAGTGTGTGAGACTAGGACTGAAGCTCAGGAGGCGGCGGCATCGTTTCTCCGGGCTTTTTGTTATTCCAGGGCAGTAGGTGGAGAAGGGGAGATGCAGACAGAAAGGCACTCGGACAATTTGTGCGACGGCAAGTGGCTGCCGCAGGAATAATTAGCAGCTCAACCCAGCGGACTCTCGCAGGCCTTCTCCTCTCCTCTCCTCCCCGAGTCCGCCCCTCCCCGACTCCTCGGGAGCGGAAGAGGAGGAGCCGGCACCCCTCCCCCCCTCCTCTCTCTTCCTGGCAGCAAGCGAGGGGAATGAAATCGCCACAATATGTTTCCCGCAAGGCACATAAACCACAAACTGTGACACTCACCGAATCGCCTGCCATCTGCCCCAGGTAGGGCCAGCACGCACAAGGGGAGAGGGCTGGCAGCCACATCCAGGCCTAGCATCCATGTCTCACACGTACACAAAGATATGCAGACACACACACACACACACACACACACACACACACACACACACATACAGTATGGAAGGCCTGCAGCAGCCTAGAATCATGATTCCAGGACTAAGGGCAGCTACACAGATCCAGTCAGACTGGCAAAAAACTCTTACAAACGACAGCAATCCATCTATCAGGACGCCAGAAATTCATTTGACTGAGCTACTGAAAATCAAAACACAAACATTTGATGCTGGTGTGTGTGTGTGTGTGTGTGTGTGTGTGTGTGTGTTTGAGTGCGTCTGTGAGGTTGTGTGTGTGTCCGTGAGGTTGTGTGTTTTCCTTCCTTTTCCACACCATTATGCAGGTATGTGTTTTCTCTCTCTCTCTCTCTCTCTCTCTCTCTCTCTCTCTCTCTCTCTCTCTCTCTCTCTCTCTCTCTCTCTCTCTCTCTCTCTCTCTCTCTCTCTCTCTCTCTCTCTCTCTCTCTACCAGACTGAGGAGATCGCTGGAGTGCTCTTAAGTGCTGCCTTTGATCCACTGCA
>NC_084999.1:25046124-25048624 GCF_963854185.1 Sardina pilchardus
TGCACAGGCTCTCCCACGACAAACCACTTGGCTGATTTCTTAACAACTTATCAGACATGTGAGGATATGAGAGAGCAAAGCAGGGAGAGAGAGATAGAGATGCAGAGAGGAGAGAGAGAGAGAGAGAGAGAGAGAGAGAGAGATGCAGAGAGGAGAGAGAGAGAGAGCAATGAGAACTAGTAGTACTGTGTCTTGTGTCTTCTCGCTGGATTTGGATGTTAAAATGGATTTTTTTTCCCGCTTCAATTGATAGAAAAGGCATTTCACTTTGTCTTCAAATTTTAACCCTTCATTTTCACATTTTCACATTTCACATTTCACATTTTCACATCAACATTATCTAGGTGATGCTTAAATTACAGTATAGGCCCACTGAAATTTGCAGTAAAAAAAACAATACATTTTGTAAACTGTAAGAACTAAAAAGTGAACTAGTCAACTTCATTAACTTTAAGAACAGGACATCTTCTGAACAATATTAACTATTTACATTGAATTCACATTTAATTCAAATGAATGCAAGCGAACTATTTCAAAACCAAACATAGGGAATATTCTTGGACAATTTTCCTTTAAATAAAACTCCACTCTTATTACAGCCACATTTGACAAAGGCCAAGAGCCTCTCCCTCCAGATACAGTACCACCCATGATCAACTAGGGAAGGCAGCTCAAGTTTCGCTTTAGTGCTGGATTTCCATATGAGGAAGAAATGCAGCGGGCAGAAAGCTTTCTGCCTTCTTTTGGTGTAGCTTTGGACAAATCTACACCAAAAAGAGCATCCCATGCCCTCACATCAGCAGATTGGGGAGGCAAATTTGTTGGGATAAGCAAACGAAATGGACAAAGCTGCACCTTGAAGAGGGAGACCCCATTATTGACAGCCTGCAGGACTTGGGTTCAACCTTAGATTACCTGTCAGGAGAAGTGCTTAAGTCTCTGGAGAAATTCATGTGCATGGCATATGGAACTTCCGCAAAGCAAGCTTCTTCTTTGATAGACCTCTGCTGGGAGCTGTTTTGAAAAGGAAAAGAAGGTGAAAAGCTTCTACCATCACCAGCTGTATTTTCTTCCTCATGTTCACAAACTATTTGACCTTGAGCTGCCTTCCCCAGTTGATCATGGGTGGTATCTGGAGGGAGATTGCTTCTTACCAGTTTACTGCTTAAATGACTCCGCGCCTGAAGTGCTCTTGGCCTTTGTGAAATGTGGCTGCAATATGAGCAAGTGAAAGCCTGCACTTGCGTAGACTGTCTGTAAGGTTCCTGTCTTGTTTTCCTGTTTAGTGTGTTTTCCCATCATGTCTGCTCCTCCTCTTGTGTCTTCCTGTTTGCTTTGTTTACTTCCTGTGTCCTGTTCCATGTGCTCTTTAGTTTACTCTCTCCATGTGCTCCTGTTTCGTTGTTGTCTCCGCCCCTCACCTGTCTCCAATCATTAGTCCTTGTCAACTTCATCTGTACCTGGTTATTGTTTCAGTGTCATCACCGGTGTCTCGTTCCCCTGTGTATTTAAACCCTCTGTCTTCCCTCGCACTTTGTCAGTCATTTGTCGTGTATGGTCTTGTATCGTAGTGTTGATCTTTATTTAAGTAAAGATTCCTGATTTGACTCACTTCCTTGCATCTTGCCTGCACTTGAGTCCACACTATCATGAGGTCCTTTCAGTGGGCCTTTACTGTAATTAAAGCATCGCCTAAATTATGTCATAAAAATGTAAAAGATAAGGGTTAAAATTTGAAGACAAAGTGGAATGTCTGTTTCTATACTTGTTCAAACAATTTAAGCACATTTTTTAACATCCAAATTCAGCATGATTCAGGTCCTTGTAGTAGGCCTATACTGTAAATTAAGCTCCGTCATTGAAATGTGAAAATGGAGGGTACAAATTTGAAGACGACATGGAATGTCTATTTATCCCTTTTTCTATCAATTTAATCAACCAAAAACAATAAACAATTTTAACTTTTTAATCCAGTGAGAATACACAAGACACAGTACTAGCATAACTCCTATCAATATAAGCTAAGAATGCAAACTCCTAATTAAAAAATGAGATCAAGATTTTCACGTTTCGTAATTTAAAGACAAACAAATCGTGTTATTTATCACAAGCAATTTCTGCAAAAAGATAAAAATTAACATCAAATTAATGTTTTCCAACACAGCACACAGTACTATGGAAGGGAAAAGCCTTCTGTTCACAGATGCATGAATGCAGATTTAATTTTGAAGCGGTGTCTGTGGGAGGATTGGAGGGGTCTCTGCCATGTGAATGCTATTTCCAAACATGTGCTTTCCATGTTTGCTATGGTAATAAGTCTCCCCCATCTCCAGCATGATAAAATGCCCTTGTGCTCTGTCACAGCTGCTCAAATAAAAGTTTCAAATGGCCGTGCAAGCAACAAGGTGTGGAATATATTTCATTTACATGCATGAAATGCTGAACAGTGTTCATACATTATTTATTCAAAAAGTGAGCTAGTTTAAAAAGGCTCAACTGG
>NC_084999.1:25052642-25057642 GCF_963854185.1 Sardina pilchardus
CCAACAGTGCTATAAACTCAATAAAATTGCTGAGCTGTACTCAAAGCTGCCATATTGTTCTGGAACCACAAAAGTTTTAAGTTCACTCAACTGATTTCCCAGTTATTGATTATTTAGAGTAGAGTAGCTCTTAGTATATGAGTAGAACTGACCTCCTAACTCATTTCTTTCAAGAGTGGATTGAAATTACGTCTGACGTAATAATGACGTGCTAGTTCATTGGCTAGGTTCATTTCAACACGGCTTGCAACCACTTGCAACTAACCTACACAAACCAACACAAACCCACAAAAACAAATAAGCATTTTAAAGATTGGAAATGATGGATGAACTAGTATATGGTTGATTTTGGCGGATGTAAATTAATACACTTTGACATCAGACGACTAGTTTGCAAGGACTGCTGCGCACCCGGATGTAGACAACAACAACAACATCAAGATCCATCAACAGCAGCCTCTGAGGTGCAACGGTAAGAACGCACTTTCATTATTTAATTTATTTGTTTACCGTCTTCCAGCGGGCAGACCTCAGCTAAAGCGTAGGCTATGTGAAAGAGACCTTTTGTGGGCTAGCTGCATGTTTTAGCGAGTTAACTAAAGTGTATTGTCTCAGTCGTCAGCTAGGTTAGCCAGCCGAGTGAGTGCCTAGCCTACAACAACTTTTGGGAAAGATTTTTGAACGATTGTAGTCTTCTAACTAATGCCTGCCATTCAAGCTTTACCCAAAAGACTACCATCTTTGACGAGTCTTTCCCAAATATTGTCAAAGTTGTTTGGTTTAGCACTAGCCCACCAGTCTATCAACTGTTTCTGCAGCAATGTTTCATACATGACGCTTGGTAATCAAACACATTACACACAGTCCACGCGCTTTTAAACAATTTATTGGTGGACTACCTAGCTGCCATGGGCTACATGGTTCGCATTAGTTGCTATACTGGGCCTCATTGAAGTGGCCACTCCACTCGCGCTTTCTATGGGTGGCTCTCAAACTCTCCTCGATCCTCGATGCTTGGTCCTCTAGGCTCGTTCCCACTGATCTAACACTGGATAGACTACCCCATAGTTGACGCCCCATCATTCCTTATCTAGATCGGTGAGGACGAGGACCGAGGAAGGAAGGGAGGATGTATAAAATACCAAATGAGAGGCACCCCGTGAGTCACGCATGGACAGTAAAATATAACAGTTTAAGTCCGCTGTAGGCCTATAATAAAAAATGCATTGGGTGATGACGTTGTAGTAGGCCTAAATTCAGAGAAGTTAAATCGCACTAAAATGAAATTATCTAGGCTATGCAGAGAGGGCGTTCTCGAGAGCGATTACAATTAAGTTTCAAGCCTATCGTTATCCTTGTGTCCCCTGTTAATGCCATTATTGTACATTAGACCATGTCATCTCCACCACACTTTCCGCCATATCTGTCATTTCCATCACTACACATTTTAAGTTAATCATATGAAAATAATACAACATGCATGTTTGGAAAATTAAAACATATCTGTGTAATATTTAGCCTATTCAAATAATACATTTGGAACCATATGGGTTTTTTTTTATTATTATTTAAAAAAAAAAAAACGTTTTGTTCTGTGATGGAAATAACAGTCTTTTGGAATAAATTGGAAAATACATTATTTAGGTAAAATCATCACTGCCACTATTAGGGTGGATAATTAAACCATGCAAAAGTATTTTTATTGAAAATGTTACATTTTCTTAAAACTGTCCAGGTCAAAGAGTAGCCTACCATGGCCTAGTTGAAGAGTAACCCTGCAGCGGTAACATCTGTCTTATATTAACGTCAATTCCACAGTTTTGTTAACACAGATAGGAAGTCAAATTGTAGGCCTAGCTCTGAACTTACTGACAATAGCCTAAGCATGGTCAATGTCAACGTCTGACTCTGATAGGCATGCCTATAGAGGGATATGAAGAGATTGTCTGACTGGCTTTCGTGCTGAAGTGAAATAATAGTCATCATAATAATTTAATTTCTCCTGCAGGACCAGATGGCGCTGTGACATTCATTTTCAGTTCTGTGCAAGGAACCACCATCATGCCATGGTAAGTGATAATTTACTGGTCTTCAATTTACTAGTGTCACAATGTAGCCACTGTGTAGCCTATATTATTATAGTAATATTTTGTAAGCATTTATCCACCAATGAGAATAGCCTAGTAACCGTATCCCTTTGCATCTCTCCATAGGGATACACAAAGGCTAGAGTTGAGTGGTATTTTTGTATCAAGGAAGGGATAACACCTTAGACTTTAGATTTTATATACCAAAATGGGTTGGCTATGTGGTTATGTGACGCCTTTTCCAAGAAGCTCAGTTACAGTATTTTGCCATTATTGATTAAATCGCAGTCAGTTTTCAAGGGTCAGCCCATGACCATGCATACACCACTCATGCATTTAAAGGGCTGAGAACCAAAGGGGCGTAAGTGACATTTCACCAACTTAATAGGAGAACACAAACAAATCTAACCGCTTCTATATGTTCACAGTTAAAGACCTTTGGTTTTTGTTCAATAACTTTATATTTACAAATATTTTACTTCTATAATTTTGTCAGCTAGAAAGAGCTCTCAGATTTCAGGTGATATACAGTATATAACTCAATTTTGACCAAAATGTCACTTACGCCCCTTTGGTTCTCAGCCCTCGATTTGGACCTTCCAGTCTACCAATGCACTGAAAATTCATCTCTCACGATTTCATAGAAAAACTGAGCAGGAGGTTGTGTCTTGTGTTTACATGTCGCTTGTACTATAGTATTATTTAATATATGCACAGGATCACTATTCTGCTGATTTGTCTTCCCATTACCTCACAATCCCTCTCTCTGTCTTGATAGGAAGATGCTGATGTCAACAGCAGACGAACAATTATTCTGCAGGCCCTTCTAATCTTCCTGCAGGATGACCTGGAATGTAAGTTTTTGATTCACTCTTTCCTTTTTTCTTAATTTATCTTCTCTGTATATCTCTATTTCTATTTAACCCTCTCTGATACTACATTGCAACCAAAAGACAACAACCACAACCATCTTCCTAGCCACCAGAATAGCAATTAAATCATACTACATTTAATTTGGGACTTTTCATTCACTGGTATTTCATATTATATGAAATACACATATACAGTATGTATAGTGTTTGTAATGTATGTAGTGTTTTTCACTGACTACTCTACTCATTAACTAATTACTGTCATGTTCTTCAGGCAGAAGAAATTGACCTGCCTGACCTCTCGGATGCAGCTGTACCTATTCTCACTGTCTCAAGTGATACGGACTCCCTTGTGAAGTTTGGTCATGCTATCCATTCTATAGTTCTTGAGGGAGCTATTGTTGAGTGTGATATAACAGAGTTGACAGATGCGTTAATTTTACTGTTTGCCTTAATTTATGCACTTCATGTCGATTATCCAAAGCAATTGTCTTACGCATTTAATTTCATTCAAAAATTATAATAGGTTTGGATCACCTGAAGTCGTTACCTCCTAGACTACTTAGCCTTAAAAATGAATTGCTGATGATGGATGAGTATGCAGTCTGTTTTCCAAATCTCATTGTTGGTAGTGCCAGCATTTTAATACTCAAGCAAGCAATGAAGTGAAGGTTTTTTTTTTTCTTTTTTTTTAAATTTATGTTGGCCTTATTATTTTTGTTATTTGAGTATTTGTACCTTTGTTGACGAAATGGTTGTTATTTTTTTGTATTAACCCCATTGCTGGGGAGGTTGTTCTGTTAGAATTAAAATGGAATTCTTAAATAAATGGAATGTGCAGTGAAATGGTATTTTCAATAATTTTTCAGTTGGATCATACAAACAAAATATGTTTGTGTTTGAGGAAAATAGTAAATATAAACAGTCAATAAAATGTGTTTCAATAGAGTTAAGTCAACTTAAAAATATAAGAGGCTGAATTTATAATGTTTAGGTCTGAGAGATTGAATGAGTCATGTTGATAACATTAATATATTATTAGGAGCGTTAACTTAAAAAAATCAATTCCATCTTTAGTGTCAAATTTGCTAGATTTAACAATGATTTCAAAATGATCAGGTTCATTGAACTTATCCAAGATTTAAGTAGTGATTACTTAAAATTTTTGATTGTCAAATTATTATGTTTCAGTTCATCAATGTCCTCAAAAAAAATGAGTGTGAATACAGTTTAGAGTTTTGAGTAGTAATTACTTAAAATGTTCGTTTGTTGAAGTTATTTGTTTTAATGTTGTTCATTTTCTCAAAGATTTGGAGTCTAAAGAGCTTGTCTGGCTAATGTAGTAATTACTTAAAACATATATTTCTCCCATTATTCTTTTTAATTGGATCCTTGTCCTTAAAGATTTTGAGCTTTAGAAAAGTCTAATTTTAAGTAGAAATTACTTAAAGAATATGTTAACGTAGCTAAATAATTTGAGGTAATCAGTTTCATCAAATATTTTGAGTTCATTGAACCTGTTGGGGCTTACAGTGTTGCAGTTTCCTTCCTGAAACTAGAAAGTTGCTTGGTCGGTAATCGCCTACAGAGGGTCCGCATCGACAATAGCCAAAGTACCGTTTGTCATGTTATGAGTTATATGTGCCATCAAAATGATTTCAGAAACGTTATGTCAAGGTCAAAAGGCTGTTAAGGGTGCCTTTCAGACAACCCTCACAACAAGCATTCAGTAGACATAGAACTGAGGCACCATTACCATGAGGTTGCGCTGAAAGAGCTTTGTGCTGTTGCGAGGTGCTAGTGTCTGGGGCTGTGCTCAAGCGTACAAGTACTCAAGTGTCGGCGGCAGAGTGTACAGTAGGCTTTGGAATCCAGCTCTTCGTGCCATTAGCCGGCTTCAGACCATCGGGCCAGCTTGGGCCAGGCTAACTTCGGGCCAAACTGTTGCTAATAGCCCGGGTCCACAAGCCTCACCTTTGCGTTCAGACTGTCAGGCCTCTCCGCATTACACCTCGACACGCCCTCGCTTGTGAAAACGTCA
>NC_084999.1:25062642-25065142 GCF_963854185.1 Sardina pilchardus
CTGTGGGACACTACCGTAGTAAATCGGCCATTTTGTAGAGCTGTTCCAAATTCCAACTGATCGTTTCCTTCACCATGTAGTGCACTAGAAAATAGTGGCCTGAACATTTGGAGCACAGCTATAGCCATAATCATAGACATCTTAGTCGACCGAGAAGAGAGTGTGTGTGAAAAAAAAAAAAACAGCACAGACAGAGACACACAAAGATGGATGTCTTTTCAGTCCCACGCAGTGCGCCTGTAGGGGATCTCTCCTGCTAAAGCTACCGGCTTCCATCTACTGGAGGAAATTGCAGGCTTTTAAGTGAAATTAGCAGACTGGCAAGAAGTCTCCGAAACAAAATCCATAATGTCAAAAAATGTGCCTCCTTGCATTTAACAAATAGGGCTGCTGAGCTATGTCTTTTGGCCGTGTGTGGACACGAAGACATTCATTTCTATAAACAAAGTGGTCTTGTGCTCCAATTGTGAGAGGGTGAAAACATTTAGAATTGTTACAAAAGACTCTCCCCATTTGCCCATTCATTTTCCTGACACCCAGGTCAAATCCTTTTCCAGGTCGCTCTGTTGGAGAACAGAATATGTGTCTGAAGTGGTTTTCTGGCAAGTTCATTCTGCCTGTCTTTCCCTTTTTTTGGCCAGTGGAGTGATTGCCTTGCCAAAAAATCAAATCCTATCTTAATCACATCTCAGTCTCCCCCTGGGGTCGGTCTATTTTCGGGTGTGTGTGGGAGGACAAAATGTGTCACACACAAATGAAGCTAGTCATTTTCGTTCCTGGAATATTCACTGTCAACAAGCTGGAGATGTTGATTAATTCTCTCCATCTTTACTCCAACTTACTTCTACAGTATCTTACAACTATCTCTCTACCATGTCTAGTTTAGCTGCTTTTCTGAAGCAAAAAAATTAATATCATCAAGACTCAATCTTAGTGTCTGGAGTTTTCTTCAAATATTAATTCAAATGTAGAGAACCAAAACACTAACAAGAAATATAGATTGCACACTGGAAGTCAATTTCAATCCCTTTTGTGCCGCAAGACGCCACTGTGATTGTCCAAACACCTGCTTTGATAGTGAGTGGCGCAGATCGCCCAGTTGCTTTTTAGTACACACGGTGGGACTTAGAGCGTACATCCATCATGACGCCAGCACACTGATTTTCCACGCTGTCAAGCTGGCACAGATGACCGCCTCTTAGCCAGAACAAAACATCAGTGACTGACAGAGACCAAGAAAGAAAGAAAAAAACACTTATGTCCCTTCGTTTCCTCTTTTTTTCTTCTCTTTTTTGTCATTCTTCTCTGAGGAAAAGCTAGTCGTGATACGTCCAGAATCTTCTCTGGCAGTAACGGACCAATTAAAGAAGATTTAGATTGTCTTCTAAACGTCTAATTTCTGAAAAACCCTCTCCACCCAATCTCTTTATTTCTGCTTTCAACCATGAGAAACTCCATCTGTCAAGGCAGACAGTCTGTCTGAAATAAGCCATCGAGTCATGTTTCAATCAAATACTGCATTTGTCTCTCTAAGAAACCCTCTTTTTGATACCGAATTTTGAAGGCAGCTTGGATGTATCCATTATGCTGCCATCAATGTCCAATATTTTATGTACAATATCATATCGAGTAAAGTCTGCTTTTGGTATTCTGCCAACGGTGTCCCAACAACAAACACATGGAAGACAGCACTTGGTGTTGCTATCTTTCTAGGCCGTCTGAAACTAAGTTCATAGTTGGTACCTTGTCGCTTACAGTATATTGGAAAAGTGACTCATTAGGCAGTTGAAGGCAGCAAGGCAGCTGGCAGCTGCTTCACCATTCGGTCAGATCCAGCATCATCGATTCACACCGCGCCTTTACGAGCTTAAAGAGCCACGGGGACCCTCTGGTGCACTTCTTCTCTGAGTGTTCGCTGCTGTGGTGATGGAGTGGGTGTGTGTGGGTACCTGGACAGACGGCAATGTTGCAGAACTTCTTCTGCTTCTCGGGCCCCGTGCACGGCTCCCCGCCGAACTGCGGCGGCTTGCAGGTCCTCGTGCGCTCCCGCTCGCCCCGGCCGCACGTGGACGAGCACAAGCTCCACGGCGACCACTCCTCCCACACGCCGTTCACTGCAATCAGAGCAGCTAGGATATGATTTATAGAGAGAAAGGGACAGGCCACCCACAGGACACACACACACACACACACACACACACACAAACGTGAGCGCACGCGCGCAGACACACACGCACACACACACACACACACACGCACACACACACAAAAAAAACAGATACATATAAAATGCAGTGCTGCAGATTTTCCCATTTATACTCTCTTGGACAAAACACAACACTCACATACTACACATCTAGACAGACACCTCTACACACACACAGAGACAATATTGGCACGCAAATACCTACATGCAGAATACATCCTATGATATGAGTTTTTACACACAAGTGTGCACTAAAACATCTGTGTGAGTGTTTATGTGATGGAGATGCTGAGC
>NC_084999.1:25070142-25075142 GCF_963854185.1 Sardina pilchardus
GCTGTGTGGTGATGCTATATACTTTTTGCTATATGGTGTGCACTGTGTGGTGATACTATATACTTTATGCTGTATTGTGTATTAGGTGTTTCTATTATGTAGCAGTAGTGATTAATTTGATGATCAGGCAGCCTCTGTCCATGGCTCTAATATAATGTTCTAATAATGACCCTGTCCATGGTTCTAATATAATGTTCTAATAATGACCCTGTCCATGGTTCTAATGTAGTGTTCTAATAATTATCTGGTCCATGGTTCTAATGTAGTGCTCTAATAATGACCTTGTCCTTGGAAATGGGATAAAATAAAGAAAAGAAAAAAAAACGACCTTGGCATTTGCAACAACACACGGCCCTACAACTACTGGCACTACCACCATAGCGGCGGTAGTTGTAGGACCGTGTGGTGTTGCAAATGCCAGGGTCGCTTTTTTCTTTATTTTATCCCAGTCTGTCACTGGCAGCAAGCCGTCTGTAGAACCAAGCGCCGCCGTAGCCATTCACAGACCACTGACATCTCATTGGCATGGCATGAACATTAAAAGCTCCCTTACTAGTGATAAAACCCCCCATTCAGTGGGCCATTGGCGTGGCGGAGGGATGTGGTCCCATAAACACGGCAGGCAGGCAGACAAGCCCCGGCCTCCTGCACTCTCATGAATGTTTAATGGGGAAGACTGTTGCCTGTCTACCCCCAGTGGCACAGACAAATATGTATTAATCTGCATGAATAGAACATGAAGCTGGCTGGGTTCCAGACAATGGAATTTTTAATTACTCCAAAATCAATTGCATGGGGGGAAAGAGAAAGAGAGAGAGGGAGAGGGAGAGAGAGAGAGAGAGAGAGAAAGAGGGAGAATGTGGAGAGAAAGAGAGCAGAGGAAAGTGGGGTATAAAGAAGAGGGTAATAAAATGTTACTGTGTGACAACTGAGGTGGGTAAGTTCATGGGGACTGCAGGGGTGCACAGCAGAGAGAGGGGGAGAGAGAGAGAGAGAGAGAGAGAGAGAGAGAGAGAGAGAGAGAGAGAGAGAGAGAGAGAGAAAGGGAGAGAGAGCAGGGAGGACAAGTTTACTCTGGCTCTGGTGTAAATATGGACCTTATGTGGGCCAGATCAAGACCAGATATGAGCCACACCTGGGCCAGCTCTGGCCCAGCCTTTGCAACTGGCTGAGCAGCGTGCTCTATGCACCAAAGACAAGAAAGGACAGAGGGAGACAAAACATCCCGAATAACTGAATACATCAAGGATGTAAGCAGGTAAACGCTACAAAGAGCATTATCTAAGGGGTATTATTTACCAAAAAAAAGTACATTAAGTCTGCCAAGATCAAGGGTTTCATCAGGCCAGCCACCCACCCACTGTGATCTACTGCACGTCCGCAAGTGCCTCTTCTGCTATCAATTCATCCCTTCACATAAAGCTAAGCAGGCTTGTGTGTGGGCGCACAAGTAAAACACTCAGCAAACTTCACTCCAGAGGGCAGATCCCCATCTTATCCAAGAACACGCACTGACGAGCTCAATCAATATCCGCTTTTCTTCGGCAAGACTGACCGATGCAGGCCAGATTGTTTACTCAGAGTTGTAGGGCTGGGCTGACTGTTTCAAGCTCTTGTTGAGGCACATTTTACACCCAGGTCTCAAATGTGAACACAAGCTATCCACACATGGCCAACCATGCATGCGCTGTAACTTTCCACCAAAAGTTTGAACAGAGAGAAAAAGAGAGTTCAATTTAGCACGTTAATTCCTCCACTCACAAACTCTGCCACCCAGATCAGGATGTACTGTATGCAGTCCTTTGTCTGACAACCACACCCATGGCTGACATCTCCATTAACCAATCACGACTTATTTCAACTGTCCCTCTGTCCAATCACATTTATGGATGCCTTTATGGACCCACCTTAAGACTGCGACGGCCCCTTGGGGAGACATAAGTGAGTGAAATTGCAGTGGAATAACCTTGAGCTCTTTGCCTGAATGATTTTCAGGCTTATTTAGAACAAATGTGCTTCATGAATAGCAGAAGGACTGAGCGGATTGGGGAGGATGATAGAAAGAGTAGGGTAGCAGACTGAGAGAGAGAAAGAGAGAGAGAAAGAGAGAGAGATAGAGAGAGAAAGAGAGAGAGAGTGTCTATCAAAAGAATTCACACGGGGCGAACGGAAGGCGGGGGAACTCCATTTGGCTGATAAGATTCTCTCCCCGGTGAAAAACGGCAAAGCAATATGAAAATTTCTCAGCTCATTTATGACAAGTGAAGTGACAAAAAGGGGGAGAATAATGTCGTGTTTTCTTTCTCTCCCACCAAGGACATTTCATTATGCTCTCAATAATTCCCTTGCTCCTTTTGTTAAGTGCTTGCACCTGGATATTCCAGCTGTCTCACCCAACTATGCCAGGAACCTTTATCAATCTTACAATCCAGCGCTTGTCTACCACCTCCAGTTCATTACCTCTCTCTCTCTATCCCTCCCTCTCTCTCTCTTTCTCTCACTTTCTCTCACTTTCTCTCTCTCTCTCAATTCAATTCAATTCAAAAAGCTTTATTGGCATGACTGTACATACAATATTGGCAAAGCACTAATAAAATATAAGAAGTAGTAATAATACGTACTGTATGACATGTAAGATGATCTGTCTTGCTCTCTTTTTGTTGGCATTGCTCTCTCCAAGCTACAACTCCACTCTAAAGCCCACGTTCACTCTCAGACTATAAGCACCACAGCTCCACTTCCCTTTAGCTTCCAAACAGGCACCTGAGAACTCTCTAGAACACTTCAGTTCAAGACTACATTCACAGGTACTTAATATTCCACACTTGCATTCACTGTAGAACATGTTGTCACAGCTACAGTGACTTACTGTACAGTATGTAAGTAATGTAAGTAAGTATGTAGGTAAGTAAAGTGTATTTCTAAAGCACATTGTACACAGCTTACACTGACGGAAGTTGAATGTTATTCTCTTTCTGTAAGTCACTTTGGATAGCAATGTCTGCTAAATGAATAAATGCGGCTAGCATGCAGTAGCCAGAGAAGTTTCGGGTTCAATTCCCAGCTTCCACCGTTGTGTCCTTGAGCAAGGCCCCGTTTACATTTAATCTGATTACAAACGGAATAATGGCTCGATCAGAATAACATGCAACACACAGTATATACTTATGTCAGGTGGCAACTTTATTCCACAAACAAAAACAACGACTTTGAAGACCCCTTTTTTTGCCTGAGCTGAGAGGTAGCGATGTGAAGAAGCCCTTTCCTGCAAGATCTAAGAAGCCTGGGGGGCTGAGTGGGAGTGTAGAAGGTCAGAGATGTAGGTTGGGGCCAGACTGTTTAGAGCTTTAAAATACATCGCCAGGATCATGAAATTAATCCTTAAATGGACCGGGGGAGCCGGGGAAGAGAGAGGACTTAAGACAGGAGTAATACGCTCCCATCTTTTGGTACCAGTCAGCAGTCTTGCCGGACCATCTGTAGGCGTGTTAATAGTGATTGAGCGAGGCCTCCGTAGAGGGAATCACAGTCAACTAACCGTGATGTTATGAAGGCATAAATGTCTTTCTCCAAATTATTCTATGATGATAAAAGGTTTAAGTTTAGCAATGCTTCTCAACTGACAGAGGCTATTACAATAAATATGCTATGTATTACAGTAAATGCAGTAAATACATTTCTTTGTCAAGAACAGAAGATAACATCCATTTACCGTAGTTTGCATGCCTTGTGTCTTTGTGACATTTCTACCAATACTCCACAAATTAAATAAAGTGGATACAATATAATACATTATCTCACGGTAATGCACTGTGAGTGAAAATATGGAGGCAAGATATACAGTACTCATGTGCATTCTACTTATTGTGTCAGTTTAATGTTGCTTGTTTTAAGATGCGTTGTCAGGTGCTTACAAATGTATTATAACCTCCTAATACAGGAGTGCTCCAGTCAAAGTGTAACCGATGTGTGCATAATGTGTATAGGTGTGTGTATGCCGTGGGGTTCGCTTAAAGTCTATAAGTGTGTATGGTGTGTGAGAGTGTGCAGAGGTGTGGTGTGTTGATGCTGTGCAGTGGACATTCTTGCTGAGGTGTCTGCTGTGTGTTGGATGTGCATACTGTAAGTGTTTATGCTGTAGGCATTAGTGCAGCCTGAAGACCTCCTCTTCCTTTGGAGAAGGAAACTTGTTGAAAGTCACCTCTGTCCCTCAATGTGTGTGTGTGTGTGTGTGTGTGTGTGTGTGTGTGTGTGTGTGTGTGTGTGTGTGTGTGTGTGTGTGTGTGTGTGTGTGTGTGTGTGTGTGTGTGTCGGTAGTGAGAGTGGCTCTCTGGTTACGGGTTGTGTGTCCAGGGCACTGAGGCCATCGATGAGCAGCCCATCAGTGTCCCAGACCAGACACACTACCCCGGGATCAGTTATACACACACACACACACACACACACACACACACATACACACACACACACACACACACACAACCTGGGAATCAGTTACACTTTTCAGCCCTACTCTCCCTCCCGAGACAACCAGGTTTCTAAGCTTTTTCCTGTGTGTATGCGTGTGTGTGTGTGTGTGTGTGTGTGTGTGTGTGTGTGTGTGTGTGTGTGTGTGTGTGTGTGTGTGTGTGTGTTAGAGAGGGAGAGAGAGGGGGAGAGAGAGAGATAGGATGAAAGTGTGAGATGCACCTAAGACCAGACAGCTGAGAGAGAGAGAGAGCGAGGGTAAAAGCTGGAGCATTTTCACACAGCCATGTAAGCCAGCCGTGCTGTGTTGCCGTGTGGTGTCTGCAGGCTCTTTCACATGGTTAGTGCTGACACCCAGAGGACAGAGGCAGCCAACTGCACGCCTACAGATAGCAGGAAATGAGAGGCACCGCGAAAGAGAGGGATGGCAGGAGAGAGATGGATGATGGGAGAGAGAGAGAGAGAGAGATGGATGATGGAGAGAGAGAGAGAGAGAGAGAGAGAGAGAGAGAGAGAGAGAGAGAGAGAGAGAG
>NC_084999.1:25077642-25080142 GCF_963854185.1 Sardina pilchardus
ACCCACTCCCACGCCTGCACACCCTCCACCCTCACCCCCACCTCCCCATCTGAAACACTTCTGTAAACCTGCACCCCCAACCCATCTACCCCTCATCCTCACACCTCCACCCTTTCCTCTCTCTCTCTCTCTCTCTCTCTCTCTCTCTCTCTCTCTCTCTTTCTGTCTGTTCTTTCTTTCTGGCCGTGCCCTTCTTCTTTGCCTCTGCTTCCACTCCACACTAGTCCTTTTTTTCCCCTTCTTTTTTTTCAGCGACTTCAGCAATTTTAACATCATTTCCTCTCCCCCTGTGCTGCACTTCCTGCTTTGCTCCGAGCACTGCGCTCATATTGCAGAAATTGCTTCGTCCAACTTTCTTGCCATCTTTAAGATATAGCGTGAATTAGGGGGTCCTCACATCCAAGCAGGAGCACTCCTCCCTGCCTGCGTCACCAGCCTCATGCAGCTAATGTTCAACTCCTAAGCCATGCACCGCTCACTCAGGAGATAAGTGCTGAAATCTCCACAAATCCTTACCACCCAAGGGGCCAAAACAGAGGTGCATTCAAATTTGGCAAACATTGGCCAACGTTCGTGGTGAACACGATTTCTTTGAACAGTTAAACTGGAATGATTTGGTGTTAGCATTCCATTCTAACAGTAATTGCATTATACCTTCATCAAAGTCACGTCAAAGTTCCACTGTATGTTCGCGGAGAAATACCCCCTCAGATTGTTCGCGACTGTTTGCAAATGTTCGCCGAACACTCAAGGATAATGGAATACTGCTTGCAAACGTTCGCCTATGTTTGCGAATTTGAATACACCTCAGGACTCCAAGCAGGACCTACAATGCTTTCATTCAATTTCCATTTCTACATTTCTAAATGTTTTTGCTTGATTGTATTGCCATAATAATGTCATGTCATTTTCAGAATGCAACCTTTAGTAATCACTCTTCTAGCAAAATCCCCAACTCCACATTTTTTAAACTGGATCTTCCTCAGTCTGTCACTTGAATGACAAGTTTTCTGAAAAATGACATGTGTCTATATGCAAATGAGGCATTATCTAAACACAGAGATAGACTTAATTACCGATGTAAAAAAAAAAATTTTGACTGTAATGTGTCAACAAAATGAAATAATAATTTCTGGTTTGGGAATGAATACAAATGTGAATATTTAGCTAGAGAATGCATAATTTGCATTATGAAAGGTTAGAAAAAAGGTTAGTTATGAAGTTTATACACTGTTACTTATCTATGAATTATTCAATAGTTGCTTGAATGTGTTTAAAAAACTACACTCTGATAATCAGATGGGTTATATCCCAGAGAGTGTTTTAACTCATAGTTTGTCATAAACAAACACTCAAAATACCAAATAAAAAAAAAATCTGTCCCTTTCCAAAAAAAAATGAAGAAAACAAAACAGTTGCTTGCAAACTGAAAAGAATGTAAACAAACAGAACGTCCTCCTTGTGTCTTGGCAAGCGGCAGTGGTGGTGGTGGGAATCTACACTGTGAGCTCGTCAGACGCCATTTGTCTTTGTTCTGAGACTCATCAAATGGGCACGGGCCACAGACAGCTTCAGTCCGCCATCAAACATCCTCCTAGCAGTTTGAGCCAAGTAAGGAATTAGCCTCCAAAGGGAACGAAGGGAACACAACCAGCACAGAAGAGAGAGAGAGAGAGAGAGAGAGAGAGAGAGAGAGAAAGAGAGAGATGTCTAGCTGCACTCAATCACTATCGCTGTAACGTCAGCACTGAGAAGGCACGCTAACTACGGCACACGAGGTGAGAATGAGAAAAGCCCACATGGAAGGGGGGGGGGGATGGAAAGAGAGTGTGAGAGAGGGTGTGAGTCACGCACACACACACACACACACACACACACACACACACATGTCACACGTTGACACACACACACACACACACACACACACACACACACACACACACACACACACACACACACATGAGTCACAGGTTCCAAGTGGCTTGGTGAGGGTAGACACCAAAAGATGTTGAAATTCTTTTCACCTTTTCAACCCTTCCTCTGTCCCCCTATTAATTACAAAGTGTATTGATGTCTGCAAATGAGTAAAAGATAAAACACACACACACACACACACACACACACACACACACTCTCTCTCGCGTGCGCACACACACACACACACACACACACACACACACACACACACACACACACAGTAGACCAAAGGCTGTCTTTTATTATCACATGCAAAGTAGGAGCAGTAAAATTGCTTAATTAAAACATGAATTTTTAATCAGCCCTTAGGCCCCTCAATAGGACCAGGAGATAACATGATGAGTGAGAGAAAGAGAGGGAGGGAGGGAGAGAGAGAGAGAAAGAGAGAGAGATAGAGAAAGAGAGAGAGAGAGAGAATCCAGTATAGTGCCATAAAGAAAATCCCTCATTACTGTATGAGGGATTTGTTTGTTTACACTGTATCAGCGCAATACTGCCCTGCACATGTCTCTAGACAAGATGT
>NC_084999.1:25090142-25092642 GCF_963854185.1 Sardina pilchardus
GTGTGTGTGTGTGTGTGTGTGTGTGTGTGTGTGTCTGTGTCTGTGTCTGTGTGTGTGTCTGTGTCTGTGTGCGTGCGTGTGTCTGTGTGTCTGTGTGTGTGTGTGTGTGTCTGTGTGTGTGTCTGTGTGAGTGTGTGTGTGTGTGTGTGTGTGTGTGTCTGTGTCTGTGTCTGTGTCTGTGTCTGTGTCTGTGTCTGTGTCTGTGTCTGTGTCTGTGTCTGTGTCTGTGTCTGTGTGAGTGTGTGTGTGAGTGTGTGTGTGCGTGCGACGTGCGTGTTTGTGTGCGTGCGTGTGTGTGTTGGACTAAGGTGTGCAGTGAGTCAGTGGGCAGCAGCAGTGGAAATGGCTAATCTCTCATAATGTGTCCTGCCGCACAGAGAGAACGCTGCAGATGGTGGATTGCCTGGCTAATGAGGGCTCTGTACTCCGGCTTAATCAGATACACTGCACAGGGAGGGAGGAGACACCACAAATGGCGCTGGATACCAAATCCAATCAGGCCATATCATTTTCCAAATCAAATAAGCCAATCAGCACAATTCTGAGCCACCGAGCGAGACTGGACGGCACTCGGGAGAATTGTCTTCCATCAGTGACTTTCACAATGCGCAAGCGTTTGACACAATAGAGAGAGGACTGAGGGAGCTGTGCTTTAGGCTATCTATAACGTGAATAGGTCACCATCCGGAAATTTCCCTTTATAATGACTTTGTTCTTGGTCATAAGTTTGTAAAGATTAAACTGCCCTTATCTTGGATGGACACACACACACACACACACACACACACACACACACACACAATTCCACAAACTATGATAAATCCCTCATTAAATTGATGACAATGGCTCCACAGTATCATAATTGAAAATATGGCTCAAAGACTGAAGGCCACTTTCAAGCATCTTCATGCATCACAAAGGCACTTCTGACATTTTAACCTAGACATGCAATTTGAGTTTTTTACACCCGGCTCTTGTTTGGCTGGCTATCTCGGGCCACACTGTGTCCAAGCGGCCAGGGTGACTTGGCGATTCATCTGACCTGACATTTAGTCAGCGGGGCTGCTGTGGCGTAGAGAGGCTGTGACCCCTGCATCTGGTCCCGAGTGGAGCGGAGCGGAGTGGACTGACCACAGCGGCGTGAGTCTGCAGGGAGACGAGACGAGACTCGGCCCGCAGCCCAGTCCAGCCCTCCAAAAGCCCCGGCTCTCCCTCCGCCAGCTCCAACCCAGCTCGGCCCCGGCTGGACACAAAAGCATGAGAACTCCACACACAGCCTATGCACAGCCCAGACCACAGGGCCAACACAATCCCTAACAGCACCAAACACCAATCACATCTCCCCAGCTAAAACCCATACACCTATCACATCAGCTAAAACCCAAACACCAATCACACCTCCCCAGCTAAAACCTAAACACCTATCACATCAGCTAAAACCCAAAGACCAATCACATCTCCTCAGCTAAAATCCAAACACCAATCACATCTCCCCAGCTAAACCCAAAGACCAATCACATCTCCTCAGCTAAAATCCAAACACCAATCACATCTCCCCAGCTAAAACCTAAACACCTATCACATCAGCTAAAACCCAAACACCTATCACATCAGCTAAAACCCAAACACCAATCACATCTCCTAAGCTAAAATCCAAACACCAATCACATCTCCCCAGCTAAAACCTAAACACCTATCACATCAGCTAAAACCCAAACACCTATCACATTAGCTAAAACCCAAACACCTACCACACCAGCTAAAATCCAAACAACCACATCTCCCCAGCTAAAACCCAAACACCAACAGTACCACATGTTCACTGTTCTTCAACACCACCCTAACACATGTCACTGTTCTTCACCACCCTAACATATCACTGCTCTACAACACCGCCCTAACACATACAGTATGACTGTTCTGTTCTCCTACGAAACTGACACCAGCTCTACCACCTACCACTGTTTTGCTACAGAACCGACACCACTACACAACTCACCACTGTTGTAGTGCAGGAAGGACAGACTGAAAGAGACTGAAAGAGACAGAAAGAGGGGGAGGGGGGTAGAGGGAGTGAAAGGAAAAGGGAGGGATACAGAAAGGAAAAATGAAATGGAGAAAGACAGAGAGAGAGAGAGAGGGGGAGAAAATGCATCGTATCTCATGTGGAGTGCTAGTCTCGAACATTATGGCAGCTCTCTTGAAATGAGAAACTGAATTAGAATTCAAGAGTGGGAGAGAGAGGGAGAGAGGGATAAAAAGAGAGAGAGGGAGGGAGTGGGCATACAAAACTACATGAATGGGACCCTGCAGAGACAGAGAAAAAGAAAGAGAAAAAGAAAGAGAGAGAGAGAGAGAGAGAGAGAGAGAAAGAGACAGGACAAGAGGAAGAGAGGCTGCATGTCATCCCACATTAGAGGGAGAGTTCAGAGAAAGAACTGAGCCAAATGGCTTTGGAATTGTGAGGAGATGAAGTCATTGGAACAAGCGATGAACACTA
>NC_084999.1:25105142-25110142 GCF_963854185.1 Sardina pilchardus
CCGTGAGAGCCCCGGTCACTGCTCCAGGACGCGCTGCCTCACCCTCCATCACACATTCTACACACACTGCTCCTGCCAATGCCCACAGTAGCAGCATCCATCCCAACACTAGCCGTTTGCAAAACAAACACAAACTATTTCACGTCAACAAAACACACTACCGGTCATTACGCTTTCTCTCTCTCTGCAGTTTAGTGACCACAGTGACCCTACCATGCGGTCACAGCCAATTACTACAGTATCCATACAAAACAGACGAGTGATAAGAGATGCTTACAAAAGCAAACATGGCATTACTCCTCCACAAAGAGGAGACCAATCAGTCCAGCCCCAGCCCTGCAGCCTGCACAGTCTAAAGAGGGGGGCCACAAGGTGCACTTCCCACTCATTCAGTTTGGTAGTGTTCATCCGAGGAAAGAGCCCAGTCGCCTGCTATGGCAGCATATAAGGCCGCTATGAATTCTCATCAGATGGAGTCGGGGAGATGAAGTGAGAGCGAGCGGTTGGCTCTGTGTGTTGTCCGGCCCACTTGGCTGGTTTCAGCATACGTACGGATGAATTCATGTGATTTGCCAGCAAACTGTTTAGCTCAGTCCAAGAGTCCTGGTGAGATATTCATCCACTCTATTTTCAGCAATGTGACTCGCTGCTGGACAAGATGAAACATTTCTCAGGTGTTTGACAATTTACTCGATTTCCAGAATGCATAATTATACAACAAAGTTCATTTGTATGTGAAAATACAGAACTGCAGACAACTGAGGTTGAGGTACAGAAGTGTGCACAATGGGTGTGAGTGTGCATGTGTATGGTTGCATGTATTTTTTGTGTTTGTATGAGTGCATTTGCGATTGTGTGTGTGTGTGCGCGTGTGTGTGTGTGTGTGTGTGTGTGCATGCATGCAAGTGCATCTTTGTACATACAGTATGTGTGTGTGAGTGTTTGCGTGAGTATGTGTGAGTGTGCGTGTGCATGTCGTGTGTGTGTGTGTGTGTGTGTGTGTCTGTGTGTGTATGTGTGTGCTCTATGGACTAGAAGAGATGAAGTGATGTGAGCTCTGCCCAAAGGCATGATGAGGGGGGAGGACAAACCAAAGAACAAAATAACAGTCCAACGAGCCTCTCTCAGGCCAAACCCGCCATCTCTCATCAGCCGCCGCTACTAAGTGAATCTGCTCACGAAACTGTGTTGCTTCTGATATTTGCCTATATTAGATTAAGAACCGAGGGGAGAGAAGGAACAAGAAGGGGGGGAGGAGACACGCAAAGGGGACAGGGAGAAAGACAGACAGTAAGGAAACGAGAGAGAGAGAGAGAGAGAGAGAGAGAGAGAGAGGTGAGTCGGAGACACATCATCCGGACGACGGGGACGTGAGAAGCAGAGACAAAGCAGGACATCTAGGGTAAAGCACATGCATGGCTGCCTTCCAAAAGCCCCGCCGTGACACCTCGCCATGCCTCGGCACGGCTGATCCCATCCGCCGCAAAAAAGTGCTCCGTCAGGCGTGTCGCTTCGCGGGGGGGGGGGGGCTATTTCTGTTTCCAATATCACTCGCCTGTCTCCCTCCGGCCCAGCGCTGGGTAGAGCCACCCCCCCCAGCAGCCGTGACCACAGGGCAGCCGCTCAGCCTCTCCCCTCTGTTTGTCTAGAGCCAAACTCACCCTCTGCACAGGAATGAATGAAACCCATGCAGCCTCACGCCTGAGCTGAACAGGAATGCTACAGTCATTTGCAGTGTTGGGAATGTGAAACCAACATATTATTTTCTTATTGTGTACCTCTACCACCTATTTCTATAAACACCCGATAATACATAATAATAATAATAATAATAAAAATAAAAATAAAAACAAAAATAAAAATAATAATCAGCATAATAATAATAATAAGAAGAAGAAGAAGAATAGTAATAATAATAATAACAATAATAATAATAATAATAAAAACAATTTAGTTATGTACAAAAAAAAACAATATTTCTGGGTCTGCTCGCAGAAAGGTGAGATTGACCGGGTCAGCAGCACAGGGGCGAAACAGCTTGAATATGGACCAGAGATTCCCGAGTTGCGCGGTTCCTTTAGCTTTTGCCAAGTAGTCCTCGCTTCACGCCTGTATTCCCGTGGAGGGATTTGAGCGTCGGTAGACTCCCCCCTACCGTACAGTCATGGAACTTCCCCTTTAATCCCGTAGAATTCCCCTGTGCAAAACGCAGCGCACCAAACTTGCTCGTGTCAGGATAGCTTTTCAAATAACAGTTGAAACCTCATTCTAGCTTTTACCAGCATATTCATAATTTAGCCTACATGTAATTGTAAGAGTGTACTTACAATGGTGTGTCCTAGGTGAACCTGTCTGATCCCGAGACAAACTTGGGTTCAAGGATCATCTCTCCCTTTCCGTCTCTCTCTCTCTCTCTCTCTCTCTCTCTCTCTCTCTCTCTCTCTCTCTCTCTCTCTCTCACACGCAGTCTTTCTCTGTCTATCTCTTTGCATCGTCCATACCACTGTTAAACATAAACGCACCACTCTTGCGCAGGCAAACGAGCCCGAACTCTCGAAAACTTCGAGCATAGTTTAAAAAAAAATACTCTTTTCTTCCGGTAGCCTATGACACTTTGGTGATACTGTATTTCTATGTTTCCAGAGGTTTCCAACTAACGTCTAGATAATATAGTAGATTCACAAAAGCAATGCTGCTGATGGCCAAGACGTCAGTTTTGACACTGCTGTTTTCCCTCCGACGTGCTTCCCTAATCGTGTCCAAAATAGCCGCATTGTAGCCTACGACCAAATCATTCTGACTTCCATCGCTTTCAAACAGCTTGATAGTTTACCGTGGCGCGTGTAGGCGATCTAATGGATTATTTTGTATTCATGAAACCGAATACCCTATACACGACGCACTATTTAACACAACCTTAATGTGCGATACTTTCCATAAGAAAATGTTAGTACATTGTAAATGAGCGCGGTGAAACTTTCAATTCGTATGTTTTCAGATGCTGCACACTATGCCAAAGTAATTGCGTGGAGTTGACGCTTTAAATAACCCGTGCCGTTTAAACAAAACCAAGGACACTAGGAAAGATTCGAGGTGGCGTATTCCCAAATCAACATAAGCGAAACGCGTTCTGTAGCAGCTGCTGAAAAACAACAGACGACACGTCAGATAGGGATAAAAGCATTATAGCCTTACTTACAATAGGGATGTGTTGACATCCTCGCACAATCCAATTTACAAAGTGTCTAAAATTGCAGAGTAACTGCGTTTATTTACGGCAACGTGGCTTTAGGGGTGATGCGTTGCCGAGCCAAACCCACAACTTGGCCACCTTGGACAGCGACATTCACCCCCCGTGGCGAGAAGGCGCTGGGAACTGGGTTCCGTGTGATCGGCAAAGGAACCCGCTTGGCATGTTAATGTCCCCAAAGGTAACGTTTGACTCTTTCTAACACACTTGTATCCTTTGCAGTTAGCAATACATTGTTTGGTTCAAACGGAGGGTCGTCACTCTCAAGACCCCTGGGAAATGAAAGTCTCAAGGGCAATTCACTTTAAGATAATTTAATGACAATATTTTCTTCTCAAAAGAAGAGCCTCCCACAATATCATAAACCCAGAAAGTCAATCCATTTTTCACCCGTCATAATTTTGGAACTGACATAATTGTCAAATGATGACATTATTCAGGAAGCATAACATGGATAGCCTAATTAATCCACATCCCGGCCTGCCAAGCTTATGGAAATTAATATTTACCTCGAAAAAGTTGAGGGATCCATCCAATATGCGTCCGAACACCTTCCAGAGATCATGGACAGTACCTCCAAGTTGCTTAAAATAAGTTATCTGTATGCATTTTCTCAGTACGGAGCATTGACTTGAATAACATTTGATGTATTCAGCCACTGAATCAAGTCTGAAAACGTTCAAATATGAAGTGATTAAATGCCCATATTAAATGAATCCCAAGATCCGGGATTGGTGAAAGATCCACAAGTTAGGTCCGTGAAATTACTCCATATCTAGTTCAAATACATCTGATGGTGATCTCATTCAAAACCGAAAATATGACTCCCATATATATCCAGACAATTAGCAATTTCCGTTTGATGTTATGTTACAAACAAAAAGGCGCTCAGGTGCGATCTCAACTCCAAGAAAACAGGATATGACGGGCAAGACTGCTACGGTCTGTTTGTTTTCTCCAAGCGCGTTTGCATGGGGGAAAATACGGTTTAGTCTCCCGGCTTTGGGGTGTCCTTGCCCGTTGGTCTGTCCGCTGAAACTAGATTCAGTCTTTGAAGCCTTGGGGTTCGCCACAAAAGCATATATCCAGTAGCCCCCCCTTGTGGAGCCTGAACATTGCGTGGGTCATACACACTGAATTGAATGAGACAAAGTAAAAAGATGGGCTGGGAGAGAGAGGGAGATCGACAGACAGAGAGAGAGAGAGGGAGGGAGGGAGGGAAGGAGGAAGGGAGAGAGAGAATTGCAATCATAAATAGCTGATTTTGTAGACTTTTAAATACATTTAAAACATATGAGGGTTAAATCGAAGACTTTGATATTCACTGTCTTGGCTTTTTTCCCTTTTCTTTCTTTTTTATGCGGTTGCACATCTATTAAAAACTCATTTGTTTAAAATGAAATGAGGCCGAGCGGAGACGAAGAGATAGAGTTACAGATCAAATTACTTAAGATAAACGTGTGTATCTTCATCCATGCGCTCTGTCATTGACAGTCAGAGAGACAACACTCCAAGGAAGACCTACTGTATAGAGTCTATAACGGGATGACCGGACTATCTAGAAGGCAGGGAAACCTTCGACATCGCAACACGCGCTGAGATGCAAAGAATGCATACTGGCCAGCAACATGCATTTTATCTCAGAGTTGGTGTTGAGAAAAGGGGAATATTTTCGCGTCGTCGCCAATCATGCACGTTTCATCCTAATGACGCATGTTTTGATTGTCTCGGGCGGAGAAACACGAGAGCA
>NC_084999.1:25115142-25117642 GCF_963854185.1 Sardina pilchardus
AGAGCGCATCTCAGCATCACAACATCTAATGCAGGTGCAGGGATGGGCATGGTCTTCAACATCTAATACAGGTGCAGGGATGGGCATGGTCTTCTGCACAGAGCACACACAAATACACATGCTGTAGACAAATGCATGCCCACAGGATGGAAAACACACATTTGAAGTAGTATGTTCATCCTGATCAGACATTCAGCCAAGGGGGAATCTATCCCTTTGTGAATAGCAAGGGGCTTTTAGAGTCTCCCAGTAGTAGAGCAAACTCTGTTCTGTGTACATTACAGTTTTTTTCAATCGCTAACAAGCGTTTGTCCACTCATTTGACACATTTTCAAAACTCTACACACAGGCTCTCACCTACAAAACACAATTGGCCAAATGGATCATTTTCCTCTCAAAAGCACATCACATGTTCTTACACCACATTTTGTTACATATACACTAACTCGTCATTTCTCTGCACACACTAACTTTACCAAAACACTGGAAACCTGACTCAAAATGAAGTTATTTAGTCAAAGAATGAAACTTGTTTTCACTTCACAAGATACATGCAGTCAATCAGAGTACACTAGGTTTCAAAATACTGGCTACTGTTCACATTACAAAAACTGCATAGACTTTCATGTTTCAGATTTACAGGTATTTGCATGCAAAACATGCAATCCAGCATTTTTACACTAAATGTATTGTATGTCCAGATGTAATGTTCACATTCAAATGCATTCCAGTAAAAAGAACAGAAAACGTTTTACAGCATTGCAGTGAACAAAATATCCATGATACACAAGAGCATTCTGAACAAAAAACAACAGCAAAAAGCCCAGATAAAAAGCGGGTGAACAAAAAAAAAGCACAATATTACTGTGTCTAATCTCGGCACCTGCTCCTCTCAGTGCTCCTGCACCTCTCACTGCATCTCTCACTGGGCCTGCTCTTCTCCCTGGGCCCCTTACTCTTACTCTTCCTCGTCCAGAGATTACAGTATTTGTCTTTTTCTGTTTCTGCTTCCAAAAACATCACCTCCTTTTTACTGTGTAAGTGTCAATGTAATAGAGACCCCTGCCACTGAGTCTAAGACAGACTGAAATCAGCTGTGGTTGGCCCAATTTACCCAACATAAATAATCTGTGTGTCAATTATTCGATTGTTTGTTTATTATCAGCTGAGATATATTGCTTTTGAATGGATAATATTGCAGAAGCAGAGGTTTTTATACTGTATCTAAGGTTTGGAATATTGTTTGAACTATTGTGGGATGTTGTGTGTTAACATTCGAAAATAATACAAAAACGATCCATTATTTTGTTGGGAGGTATAGTTTGTCTGTTAAGAAAATGTAAGCATTGTGAAAATGTATTCACTGACTGCATACTGTGTGAAAACAACATGAAATGTGTGAATGGTATGGCCACGAAAGATCGATGCTGTGCTAACTGTGTTTAGAGTTTTGAAAATGTGTCAACTGAATGGACAAACGCTTGTTAGCGATTGAAAAAAACTGTAATGCTGCAGAAGTGATAATGCATACATGTAACATTTGACAAGAAGTCATTATTTCACCCCAGTGACAAAAATCCTGAGATCTTTTGTTCTGTTTTGGTCGTAGTTATGGGTGGTTTACTGTCTTCCTTGATTTAGCAGAAGCCTCTCTGTCATTAGGTTGAGAATATGGTTTATTCCTAATCTGTGGTATAAGCAGATGTGAGTAAAGACTTATGTTGTGCTAGACTTCCTAATCATATATGAATTATTATACTGGGGAGACATCAACAATATAACTGGAAAACAAGCACACAATTAATTCTTGGATTTGTATAAGTTATTGCTATTTTAAGGGGCTTGTTTCTCTAAACACTAATCACCATACTTAAGCTGAGGGTTTGAACATGCTGAATGTCTGGATGTAAATGTTGTTTGACATTCATAATTTCCTTAGACTAGCAAGTGGCTGCATGTTGTTACCAAGCAGCCGAATCTGGACAGAAATCCTGTTAGCCCCACTCCAGGATGGACTCGGGGGAGACCTTTTCAATACCATTCAGCAGGCCATGTCCCCAGGGGTAAGCATCTCCTCTGATCACAGTGATCCCTCATTAAGCCCAGTGCAAACACTTAAACATCAACAGAACAAAGGTGTGTGTGTGTGTGTGTGTGTGTGTGTGTGTGTGTGTGTGTGTGTGTGTGTGTGTGTGCGCGTGCGCGTGTGTGTGTGCGGGGGGGGGGGGGGGGGGGGGGGGTGGGTGGGGGGGGGGGGGTGTGGGGGTTAACAACTACCATTTGCTGAATGTAAATTCCCGACCCAAAAAGAAAACAGAGACACCACTGTCTGAACCCTAATCTGGAATAATTCAACGATATTTGCATATTGTGATGCTTTGAATGGCACCACAGGATGATACAAAGAAAAGGTTTGGAAATGCTGCTGAGGTATTTATATGTTTTCAAAAAGAGCATTTTGCATAATCGCTGTCGGTTTGTGTTAGTTGTGACACCTCGG
>NC_084999.1:25122642-25127642 GCF_963854185.1 Sardina pilchardus
TCTTCCCACCTCCTTCCTGTGTTGTTCAGGTGTTATTTCTTTCTGGTGCACTGTGGTTTTTCTGACTAATCAGACAACTGAATCTTTTTCCCGTTCCTACACGTTTGGATATGGAAGGCCTACTTTCTCGCCGGTTGATTTGTTGTTGTTGCCGTAGTTGTTCTTAAAGTTCTTGTGAGTGCGTACACAATAGACAAGTTCCTCTTGAAAGGCTTCTTATCCATCCCTTGCACAAGAGCACCTTCTTCAATCAAATCCCAAATCCTCTTCCATATTAAAAGCCTCTACACAGAGCCAAAGGCTTTTACCTGGCAAAAAAAAGCACAGCAGACAATGAGACTGTGTTGGCACAAATGCAGGATGGGGTGGTCCAACAATACACCTTCAAAAATAGATTCACCAAAAGACCGGATATCATTTTGGACTTAATTTAGAACCACCACAAGCTTGGTTACAGTGCTTATACCAACATGTCTTCCCGGATATAGTTTTATAAAATTATTTTTTTTAAATATATAACATTGTAATACAGTATAATGCAGTATTATTGGTGAAAATTCATCTATGCAAATGCATCTATGAATGCATCTACTGCATGAAAATGCCTGTACTATTTTGAGGAGTCAGGAGCTCGATGCCAGTGATTGATTTGGTAGTTGCATAATACACAATGTATTAATACGAGAATACTTTTTTTCTAAAAGAAGATAAGTACAGACATCCATAATTATGCAGACATAAAACCTTACACATCATAGCATCTTCATACCCCACATACACATACACACATGAGTGCACATATACACACACACACACGCACACACACAGGCACACAGTGCCCTCCACCCACACACACACTTGGACACCTTTGATGTATTCTCTCGCGTTGAGAGCGCTTAACTCTCTCCTGCGAACGCTCCCCCACCCCCACCCCCTTCCTTGCCACCCACCATTGTTCCCTGCATGACGAGGAACAGGGCCATCCTGTAAAGCCCATCCATTCAAGCAAGGTGAAGTCGCCGGGGGAGAATCGGCCCGGGACGTGCATTATTCACCACGACGGTCTAAACTGCTCAAAGATTAATGTCGAGAGAGCCCTTTGTGAAACCAAACAACAGGGAAAAAAGTTACATGAAAAGGAAAGTGTACTTGGAGATTTGGAATGAGGACAAATGGAGGACAGGAGAAAAAGAGAGAGAGAGAGAGAGAGAGAGAGAGAGAGAGAGAGAGAGAGAGAGAGAGAGAGAGAGAGAGAGAGAGAGAGGTACCGAATAGGAAGAGAAGGGAAATAGGTTTGAGTGGGAGGATAGAAAGTTAAGGGAGGGATACGAGTGTGTGTGTGTGTGTGTGTGTGTGTGTGTGTGTGTGTGTGTGTGTGTGTGTGTGTGTGTGTGTGTGTGTGTGTGTTTGTATGCACATGTGTATGTGTGTGTGCATGTGCGTGTACGTGCGTGTGTATGTGTGCACATACAAGGAGTATTTCACTTCCACGCTATTTTACTTGTGTCCCCTCACTGAACAGTGTTACCTGTTCACTATTTTACTTGTGTCCCCTCACTGAACAGTGTTACCTGTTCACTATTTTACTTGTGTCCCCTCACTGAACAGTGTTACTGTTCACTATTTTACTTGTGTCCCCTCACTGAACAGTGTTACCTGCTCTCTATTTTTCTTTCTGTTCTTCCTGTTTCTCTTTCTGCCTCCAACCTGTTCAGCCATTGACTCACCTTTATTCTGTTTTATGGCTTTTTATAGCTTTTCATTCATAACCTGCCGGCATCCGTGTACAGGGCTGTATTTTGTGTTTGCCGTTTAAAGGAAGCGCTCTGTTAACCAATAGCCATTGCAGTGTATCTAGCCTCAAGGGTTAATAACAAAAAAGTCCCCTCTGATATCTGGTAGGAAACAGCTCAAACACTCCCCTGAGGAGCAATGGGGAGCAGTGTCAACCCCCTCCTCCCCCCCTCACACACACACACACACACATCCCCTGTCAGGCTTTGCTGTGTCGCTGTTGGGTACCACTGTATGTACTGAGACATTGCCTGAAGGCACGGATCAAAGGCTAAAAAACACTCCTGACAAACATTTAGGTAAGAAAAACAAGTACCCTGAGAGAGAGAGAGAGAGAGAGAGAGAGAGAGAGAGAGAGAGAGAAGAACTCCACACAAACAAAACAAAGTGAAGGTCATGGCAGAAATTCAGTCGTGTCACTGGTAACCAGGCAACAGTGCTTGTCAGGTGAAGACACAAGAGTGAGGCAGAGAGGCAGGGATGAAGGGAGGAGGAGGAGGGGAGAGGAGTCTTCAGCAGAGAGGCAGAGAGGAAGAGGAGGGGAGGGGAGGGGGAGTCTTCAGCTGAGAAGCAGAGAGGAAGAGGAGGGGAGGGGAGGGGGAGTCTTCAGCTGAGGTGAAGCAGAGAGGAAGAGGAGGGGAGGGGAGGGGGAGTCTTCAGCTGAGGTGAAGCAGAGAGGAAGAGGAGGGGAGGGGAGGGGGAGTCTTCAGCTGAGGTGAAGCAGAGAGGAAGAGGAGGGGAAGGGAGGGGGAGTCTTCAGCTGAGGTGACGCAGAGTGGGAAGCAGACAGGAGGACGGAGAGACGGAGAAGATGCAAGAAGATGGAAGAGAGAGAAAGAAGGAAAAACATGATGACATCTAAAATGGAAGGTGTTTTGTGGACAAGTACCTGTGGCACCTCAGTGCCGATTCCAGTCTGCAGTTCAAATGAAGCAGTTCAGCTGATTGAGAGTGAAAAAGTGCATGAAATGACTGAAAAAAACACCCAACACTATTAATATTGTATTTTTAAATCAATGGAAATTTTTTTTTTTTTTTTTCAATGGCGATCTTTATGTCTGTTTTGGCTCCATACTGGTGAAAAAAGACAAAAGAATGTTTCCATTCTGACTGCCAGCCACCGGAAATGATGACCTGACTGCCCCTCCTCTGCCACTGAGTGAACTGAGAAGGTCTGGCACACAGCTCTTAAGACGTAGACGTCTAACCACACAAAACAAACCGAAGAAAAGACTTGCCTACGTATTTAAAAGGATTATGACAGGGGACCTAAGAGCTTGGTTATTGGGCTATTTTGCTGTATCATTTCTCATCTCTTCGGTAAATAAGTAGGTGACCAACACAATGAGTAAGCATCATATTCTCTTCAGGGATTCTGGAGGCCATCAGCCAATCAGACGGCTGGTTCCACAGGTGCACTATATCATCGTCAGAGACCGTGGAGGGCATCAGCCAATCAAAACGCACAAAGGAGACGTATAGTGAACATGCCAGTCAGAGGCCATTCAGCAGCGCCTACCCTCCACACAGACAAATCAGGCAGTCAATGACTAATCTTGTCCATGAACTAGTGTGTGTGTGTGTGTGTGTGTGTGTGTGTGTGTGTGACAGAGAGAGAGAGAAAGAGAGAAAGAGAAAGAGAAAGAAGAAAGAGAGAGCAAGCATGTGCATGTGTGTGAGAGAGAGAAAGTGTGTGTGTGTGATGTGTGTGTTCTTTATAATATATGAGGACATGGTGGATTGGTGAGAGTGTTGACACCTGGGCCCTGTCAGCCCAGTGGCTTTGAAACATATATGATCATTTGCTCACATCTTTCACAATATATCACCATTAACTTCAACAGTACAATTCACCTCTCTTATTTTTTGGGAAAGGCTATTTTCACCCTGGTACAAAGATCAATGTATGCTATTCGTACCAATGTATACTTGGGTGCTATTTGTTCACACTGAATTCCTGTGAATTCCTGAATTCCTGACAAAAAATAAATGTCCGCCATGTTTTTAGTGTCTGCACAACACATTTGTTGTCACGCATCATACAGGGGGCGAATAGCCCACCTGTATGGCCAAGGCTAACTGTATCAAGTAGTCACTCTGATGTGTTTTTTTTAGGTTTCTATGAAAAGCCATTGATTAACAGCATAATGCCAAAGACTTGAGAAGATAATGAGTGTTTACTGGACCTGCTTTTGTGTGCATCTGGGGCTTTATGGTCTAAAGGCTATAGATCGCATCAGGGTGAAAAATGACAAGTTCATGTCTGTCCATTGTGTCCGTTTGAGACAAGCACATAAACTGTATATTGACTGACTGGTGAGCACACACACACACACACACACACACACACACACACACACACACACACACACACACGAGCTGGGACAATTCCCTGTTCTTATCATAAAGCTAAGAGTGACAGGAAATCCATTTCTGTCGCATGCAATTACACCCATGCTTACTCGGTGAAAACAACTTGCTTCAGATTTCATCAAGGCCATCTAAGAGCTGACAGCAACGACAGGCCACTCTTTTGGTCCACATGGACATACACATTCTCTCTCTCTGTCTCTCTCTCTCTCTCTCTCTATCTCTCACACACACAAACAGAAAGAAGAAAATGTACACGCACACACATTTATTTACATACATACACATTATAAACATATAGACACACAAAACATACATAACATGTACAATGTACACAGATAAATGCATTTACAACAGACACACTCTCTCTCTCTCTCTCTCTCTCTCTCTCACACACACACACACACACACACACACACACACACACACACACACACACACAGAGAGATACATGATATACACAAACACACACACAGGCACACACACATGAAAGCAGATCTGAGCCACCCTATGGCTCCCACACACTGACCCCAAAGCTTCAGAGCGGAGACCAGCGCAACCCCAGATGAAAAGACACACCTTCACCTCCACACCGCAGGGCAGTATTGCACGTGCACGCACACACACACACACACACACACACACACACACACACACACACCTCACCAGCTCACATCACAGGGACCTGCTGCAGGCCCACGTGGTACAGGACTGTCACTAACACCAACACATATCCTTCAGCTTGATTTTCCCCCACATCAGCCACAATCAGTTCCATAGAAATGCTTCAGAAATGCTCTGCTGATTACAGCATGTGATCTGAAAGCACATATATA